>NC_090924.1:903671328-903974358 GCF_040938575.1 Ambystoma mexicanum
GACTTGCTCAAATCGCCCTAGAGTTTATTATCACAATGCCCGACAAAGAACAGAATTTAGGGGGAAAACAATATGTTTACATTTGCCACTAGGAAACCACTGAAACACGCCAGCAACAACACATGTTGCACCTTCTACTTTCCCACAGGTGTCCCCACAAAAACGGTACCTCACATGTGTGGGTGCACCTACCTGGGCACAAAGGGCAAAGGCTAAACCACTGGTAGCCCAAAGGATTTTGGAAGAGGACATTTTAAGGATTTTGGTCTTGCGAACAACCTACAGATTTGGGCCTGGGGTGTCGCAGCCACCAAGGAAAATAGGGCAGCCCATCCATTTCTGAAAAGAAGACACCAGTAGCAACCCATAAAGGTCTGACTTGTGTGAATCGCCCTAGAATTTATGACCTTAAATGCCCAGCAAAGTCCAGAATTTAGGGGGAAAAAAACAATTTTCAGACATTTGCCAGCAGGAAACCACCGAAACATGACGGCAAAAACACATATAGTACCTTCTCTGGTTACCACAGTTGTCCTGACGAAAATGGTACCTCACAAGTGTGGGTGCATCTTCCGGGGCACAAAAGGAAAATACCAAACCACTGGTATCCCAAAGGGTTTGGGAAGAGCACATTTTTAGGAATTTTGTCTTGTGGACAACCTATAGATTTGGGCCTGGGGTGTTGCAGCCATCAAGGAAAACAGGGAACTCCATGCCTTTCTGAAAAGAAGACAATTGTGGGAATACACAGAGGTCATACTTGCGCAAATCGCCCTAGAGTTTATTACCACAATGCCCGACAAAGAACAGAATTTAGGGGGAAAACAATATGTTTAGACATTTGCCACTAGGAAACCACTGAAACACGCCAGCAACAACACATGTTGTACCTTCTACTTTCCCACAGGTGTCCCCACAAAAACGGTCCTTCAAATGTGTGGGTGCACCTACCTGGGCACAAAGGGCAAATGCTAAACCACTGGTAGCCCAAAGGATTTGGGAAGAGGATATTTTTAGGATTTTGCTCTAGTGGACAACCTACAGATTTGGGCCTGGGGTGTTGCAGCCATCAAGGAAAACAGGGAACTCCATGCCTTTCTGTAAAGAAGACAATTGTGGGAATACACAGAGGTCTGCCTTGCGCAAATCGCCCTAGAGTTTATTACCACAATGCCCGACAAAGAACAGATTTTAGGGGCAAAACAAAATGTTCAGACATTTGCCACTAGGAAAACACTGAAACATGCCAGCAACAACAGATGTACTACCTTCCCTTGTTCCCGCAGGTGTCCGGATGAAAATGGTACCTCACATGTTTGGGTACATATACCTGAGCACACAGGGAAAATACTAAACCACTTGTATCCCAAAGGGTTTGGGAAGAGGATATTTTTAGGATTTTGCTCTAGTGGACAACCTACAGATTTGGGCCTGGGGTGCTGCAGCCATCAAGGAAAACAGGGAACTCCATGCATTTCTGAAAAGGAGACACCTGTGGGAATCCACAGAGGTCTAACTTGCACAAATCGCCCTAGAATGTATTACCTTAAATGCCCAGCAAAGTCCAGAATGTAGGGGGAAAAACACATTTTCAGACATTTACCAGCAGGAAATCACTGACACATGCAGGCAACAACACATACAGTGCCTTGCCTCATTCCCACAGTTGTCCTGATGAAAATGGTACCTCACATGTGTGGGTGCATCTTACTGGGCGTAAAGGGAAAATACTAAACCACTGGTATCCCAAAAGGGTTTGGTAAGAGGACATTTTTAGGAATTTTGTTTTGCGAACAACCTACAGATTTGGTCCTGGGTTGTCGCAGCCAAAAAACAAAACAGGAAACCCCATGCATTTCTGAACAGTAGACACCCGTGGCAATCCACAAAGGTCTGACCTGCGAGAATCATCCTAGAATGTATTACCCACAATGCCTGGCAAAGTCCAGAATTTAGGGAAACAACTACCATTTTCAGACACTTGCCCGAGGAAACCACAGAAACACGTCGGCAACAACACATGTCCTACCGTCCCACGTTCCCAAAGGTGTCACAACAAAAAACAGTACCTCACATGTGTGGGTTCACCTACCTGGGCACAAAGGGAAAAGCCAAAACCACTGGTATCCCAAAGGGTTTGGGAAGAGAACATTTTTAGGATTTTGGTCTTGCGAACAAGCTACAGATTTGGGCCTGGGGTGTCGCGGTCATCAAGGAATACAGGCAACTCCATGCCTTTTTGAAAAGAAAACAATTGTGGCAATACACAGAGGTCTGACTTGCGCAAATCGCCCTAGAGTTTATTACCACAATGCCCGACAAAGAACAGATTTTAGGGGGAAAACAAAATGCTCAGACATTTGCCACTAGGAAACCACTGAAACACACCAGCAACAACACATGTTGTATCTTCTACTTTCCCTCAGGTGTCCCCACAAAAACAGTACATCACATGTGTGGGTGCATCTTACTGGGCGCAAAGGGCAAAGGCTAAACCTCTGGTATCCCAAAGGGTTTGGGAAGAGGACATTTTAAGAATTTTGGTCTTGTGAACAACCTACAGATTTGGGCCTGGGGTGTCGCAGCCACCAAGGAAAATAGGGAACCCCATCCATTTCTGAAAAGAAGACACCTGTGGCAACCCATAAAGGTCTGACTTGCGTGAATCGCCCTAGAATCCATTACCCACAATGCCCGGCAAAGTCCAGAATTTAGGGAAACAACCATCATTTTTAGACATTTGCCCGAGGAAACAACAGAAACATGCAGGCACCAACACATGTCCTATCTTCACACGTTCCCAAAGGTGTCACAACAAAAACTGTACCTCACATGTGTGGGTGCACCTACCTGGGCGCAAAGGGCAAAGGCTAAACCACTGGTATCCCAAAGGATTTGGGAAGAGGACATTTTTAGGATTTTGGTCTTGTGGACAAGCTACAAATTTGGGCCTGGGGTGTCGCAGCCACCAAGGAAAATAGGGCACCCCATCCATTTCTGAAAAGAAGACACCCGTGGCAACCCATAAAGGTCTGACTTGTGTGAATCGCCCTAGAATGTATTACCTTAAATGCCCAGCAAAGTCCAGAATTTATGGGGGAAAACACAATTTTCAGACATTTGCCAGCAGGAAACCACGGAAACATGACGGCAACAACACATGTAGTACCTTCTCTTGTTACCACAGTTGTCCTGACAAAAATGGTTCCTCACATGTGTGGGTGTATCTTCCTGGGCACAAAAGGAAAATACTAAACCACTGGTATCCCAAAGGGTTTGGGAAGAGGACATTTTTAGGAATTTTGTCTTGTGGACAACCTACAGATTTGGGCCTGGGATGTCGCAGCAACCAAGGAAAATAGGGCACCCCATCCATTTCTGAAAAGAAGACACCCGTGGCAACCCATAAAGGTCTGACTTGCTTGAATCGCCCTAGAATTCATTACCCACAATGCCCGGCAAAGTCCAGAATTTAGGGAAACAACCATCATTTTTAGACATTTGCCCCAGGAAACAACAGAAGCATGCCAGCACCAACACATGTCCTATCTTCCCACGTTCCCAAAGGTGTCACAACAAAAACTGTACCTCACATATGTGGGTGCACCTACCTGGGCGCAAAGGGAAAAGGCTAAACCACTGGTATCCCCAAGGGTTTGGAAAGAGGATATTTTTAGGATTTTGGTCTTGTGGACAACCTACAAATTTGGGCCTGGGGTGTCATAGCCAGCAAGGAAAACTGGGAACTCCTTGCATTTCTGAAAAGAAGACACCCGTGGGAATCCATAAAGGTCTGACTTGAACAAAATCGCCTAGAATTTATTACCCACAATGCCCAGCAACGTACAGAATTTATGGGAAAAAACTACATTTTCAGACATTTGCCCCCAGGAAACCACTGAAACGTGCAGGCAACTACACATGTTGTACCTTCTACTTTCCCACAAGTGTCCCTACAAAAACGGTGCCTCACATGTGTGGGTTCACCTACCTGGGCACAAAGGGAAAAGCCAAAACTACTGGTATCCCAAAGGGTTTGGGAAGAGGAAATTTTTCGGAATTTTGTCTTGTGGACAACCTACAGATTTGGGCCTGGGGTGTTGCAGCCATCAAGGAAAACAGGGGAGTCCATGCCTTTCTGAAAAGAAGACAATTGTGGGAATACACAGAGGTCTGACTTGCGCAAATCGCCCTAGAGTTTATTACCACAATGCCCGACAAAGAACAGAATTTAGGGGGAAAACAAAATGTTCAGTCATTTGCCACTAGGAAACCACTGAAACACGCCAGCAACAAAACATGTTGTACCTTCTACTTTCCCACAGGTGTCCCCACAAAAACGGTCCTTCACATGTGTGGGTGCACCTACCTGGGCACAAAGGGCAAAGGCTAAACCACTGGTAGCCTAAAGGATTTGGGAAGAGGACCTTTTAAGGATTTTGGTCTTGCGAACAACCTACAGATTTGGGCCTGGGGTGTCGCAGCCAGCAAGGAAAATAGGGCACCCATCCATTTCTGAAAAGAAGACACCAGTGGCAACCCATAAAGATCTGACTTGTGTGAATCGCCCTAGAATTTATTACCTTAAATGCCCAGCAAAGTGCAGAATTTAGGGGGAAAAACACATTTTCAGACATTTATAAGCAGGAAATCACTGAAACATGCTGGCAACAACACATATTACCTTGCCTCAATCCCACAGTTGCCCTGATGAAAATGGTACCTCACACGAGTGGGTGCATCTTCCTGGGCGTAAAGGGAAAATACTAAACCACTGGTATCCCAAAGGGTTTGGGAAGAGGACATTTTTAGGAATTTTGTCTTGTGGACAACCTACAGATTTGGGCCTGGGGTGTTGCAGCCATCAAGGAGTAGAGGGAAGTCCATGCCTTTCTGAAAAGAAGACACTTGTTGTTAGGGAGAATTCTCTGTTTAGGCTGAATTTCCCTACCTAGTGAGTCCCCCAGCAGCTTTGCTGGATTTCTGGGGTTTCTTTTTTCTCCTGCCAAGAGTGAGACTCTTTTACCCTCACTCTTGGACATGTTGAAGTGTGTTATCTTGGACAAACCTTGTGTTGAATGGGCTATGGGGTCTTTTACTCCATAGGGCCTCATGTATTTTTGTGATGTGGGTTACACAGCACCCTCTGTGCCGTGACCCAGGGGTGTCCTAGGGACTCCCCAACATAGACTCCATACCCTGGGACTGACTACTGTCTCCCAGGGCATGTAAAGTCACCAAAGACTTTGCTAGTCTTGAATCCTGAACAGAACCAGTACAAACCATCATATTGTGGACGTACTGGCTGGGGCAATTCGATTGCCCCAGGGTCTGTTAGTCGAGGGGGCACGTCTCCGTCCCCCCTGATCGAGTTTTGGCTGGTGGCAGTGGAAACTACGTTTTATATTCGACCGCGAATATTTTCCTATGGGATTTCCCATTGTTTTAGGCTAACACATTTAATTATTTATTTACGGTAGCCTTAAACATACCGCCGGTTTATATATTTATTTTTATAACTCCGGTTGGGACTTTTTGCCAAAACTTGATTCTAAAATGGCGTTGGTGTTCGCCTCTGTAACTCTGACCCAAAGTGGAGCCCTTTGTTCCACTTTTGGCGGGCTTCTCCACAGAAGCCCTCCAAAGTGGTGCCACTCTGTCTGGGGTACTTAGGAGGGGTGGAGGGGGGTTTAGGCACCCTGGACTGAGTTACCTTGGTAACTCAAGTCGCACTCCGTCCTGATTGGCCCAAGTGGTGAGCCGGCCGGCTCACCACTTAGCATGTTTGAGTGACAGCTAGGCTGGGTGAATGGGGGTTTGCTGCATAAAAGCAGGGCTTTGGGGACTGGAACTTCAGAAGTCGCCACAGGACCAAGAATCCGACGAGGGAAGAGCTGAGCCGACCTGCTTCGACGACACCACCCGGTGGAGCCCTGCTGAACCGTCTCACCACTTTTCCCGACGACCGAGGAGAACTCTTAACGGAGTGGCTCCTTCCCTTGACTGGTGGGGACAACCAGTTTTCGCCTGCTTTTCGCTTCTCGAGGTATCTCGTGGCCGCCTTGCCCGTGCCAAGCACCCCGGCAACCGGAACCCCACCACTTTTACCCCAACCACGAAAGTCGGTAAAACCCTTTAACCGGAGGACTCCGCGGCTGGTTTCTTCCCGGGCAGTGCAACGACCTTCTTCTTCTGCTCTTCACCGAGAACTTCTTCTCCCCTGACCGACGTCGAGCCTTGCTGCCACTGCCTGGAACAACTGCCACCGCTGGAGGATCCTTTCCACTTAAGGTACCGTGTTCCGCCTGGCTTCCCTTGCCACCGACTGTACGGGGTAGATTTAGCCCCCGGCTTTCGAACCTGGGAGTGCCTGGGACACCCTGGCTAAACTTTCTAAGCCACTCTACCCACTTTCTAACTCTTTGCAAGACTTTGAATCCCTAATAACAGTGTGATCTTGGGCACATTTTCGCTCCGGCTACTCTAAGAGTGGGCCCTGCCTAGTGACTTTTGCTCACCTGTGACTTTGTGCTTCTTTGAGCCTATTGCAAGTGTTCTGGATCTTAGAGTGGTGTGTTTAACCCATTTCTGTTTCTTTTTACCCCTTTCCTTAACCTAATAGAGTGTCATCTAACGTTAAGCGCTCACCTCTGTTTTAATTATGTGGTGTTAACTTAGAGTTGTCTAGATAGGAGTAGGGGTTGAAACTGCTTTCATTATAACTGTGTTTGAAGTGTTTTTACTATATGTTGCTAGAGTGTTTTTAACTTATGTGTATTTTAAATAAATAACTATATACTTTTGAAACCAAGCTCTGGTCAGTGTTTGCTTGTGCTATTGTGTCTGAGTACATATTGTGTATACTTTGCATACTGCCTAACTCTTCTTGAGAGAAGTCTGACTGCTCAGCCACAGCTACCAGGTAAATCTGGGTGGTACAGACTGCTACCAAAGGGGTTTACTGCTCTACCTGTAGTCTTAAATCTTTTGCAGTGTTCCCCAAGGGAACTGCACAGGTTTCTGCCTAACACTGGTGTACAGCGGTGGGATTTGTATTGAGTATACATTTTATTGTGCTTTAGATACCTTAGTGCAACTAACCACAAAGCTTAGCACTGAAAAAGTAAAACCTCTAACATGTCAGTTATAGAAAGCTATAGTCAAGAGTCCCTTGCAGCCAAAACTGCTGATTGTTTAAGAGTGCTCTGTAAACATAAGGATCTCCTGACTAAGGGCAAGAAAATGGAGCTGATTGAAAGATTGTTAGCTAACCAAAGTCTGGGTGATGGTTCAGAGGAACCTACCACTCCAGCAACTGTAGATGACAGTGTTGAAATTAACATGGAGCAAAATGTTGATGATTCTGAGGAAGAGTCAGAAGAGGAGGGTGAGGCTGTTGTAACTGTCCCCCCTAGGCCTCTGCCTGCTCTACCTGCTGTGCCTACTGGACCTTTACCAGGTCCCACATTTAGTCCTCAGTACTTTGAACTGGAGAAAATGAAGCTAGAATTGGAGTATAAGAAACTTAATGCTCAAACTGACAAAGAACTAAGGCTAAGGGAAATGGAGCTCAAGTATGACTTAGAAATGAAGAAATTATCTGTTGAGAATGTTTCTCTCTCTGGCTCCTCTAGAAGTTCCAGTCCTAAAAGACCCCGGATGCCTAAAGAATTGGTTGGTATGTATGAGCCTAAGTTGGATGTGTTGGATTGGTTGTCTCTGTTTGAATATAATCATGGGCTCCAGAACATCACAGGAAATGACTTACTCACCTGGTTGTTCTCTAGGCTTCCCCCTGTTGCAACTGATGTGGTAATGGAGATGGGGGAGGAGGATAGGAAGGACTATGAATGTGTGAAACTAGCTTTGATAGCTAGGTTTGGGAAGACCCCTTCCCAGTATCTTAAGAGGTTTAGGAACCTCAAAAAGCATGATGGTACCCCTTGGGCTACCTGGGTGAGTGAATGTTTGAAAAACTTAGAGGGATGGATTAAGGGTTACAAGGTGAACACTTATGAAGGTATGAAGAATTTGTTTATGTTGGAGACTATTTATGATGCCTGCTCTCCTGAGCTCAGACAACACTTGGCTGATTCCAGGGAATTGGATTCCCGGAAACTAGCTAAGGCTGCTGACTTGTGGGTTGCCAACAGGGCCACTCACAAGGATTCTGGGGTAACTCAGAAGAAGGATGGGGAGAAACAGCCTAAAAAAGACTCCAAAGAGAATTCTAATAATTCCTATCCCAAAGAGGGCCCCAACCCACAAAATAACCAGGGTAAGCCACATGGGAAACCTAGTCAGGCTACTGTACCTTCTGGCCACAAGCCAGAAGGAGGTCAGAACAAGCCACCCTTCCAGAGAGCATTTGGACAATGCTATGTCTGTCAGGGTACTGACCATATCAAAGGAGATCCCAAGTGCAAGGGTAAACCTGCAGGGATCAGCACAGTCTCCTTAGCCTTCACTCCTGAGGATGAAGTACAGATGGCTAGTGCCCACTTTGAACTCTTTGCTGAAGAACCCTTGGGTCTTCAAGCAACTGTAAACTTAGAGCCTATGGGTCTGGTTAGTCCCCAGAATAGGGTTGTGTATAACTCCCTACCTGTTAACTCTAAGGTGTATTATGTGGACAGTGTTCTTGTCAATGGCCAGGATACTCCTGCCAGGAGAGACACTGGGGCCAGCAGAACAGTAGTGGATGAAAGCTTCTTTCAACCTGAGGATGTGGCCAAAGCACCCAAAGGTCCCACTAAGATGTCTGGAGGCCCTGTCCAAATGGTTCCTATTCTACCAGCCCTCATTCAGTGTAACAACATGACAGTGAGGATCCCTGTCAGTGTTCAGACTGAGGTACCTGGGAAGGTCCTGTTGGGGAATGACCTAAGAACTCTAGGAGTAGTGTCACATACCCCCAGGCCTCCCAGTATGGAGAAGCAGAACTTAACCAAATTGGCTAGAAAGGCTACCTTGAAGGACCCTTCTAAGCCTGTGGGACCCTCTACTGAGAACCCCACTACAAGCCCTGGTGTTAGTAAGTTGACCTCTAACCCAGGCACATTTCAGGATAGTATGCTAGGAACATGGGCGCCCCAACCAAGCTCCATCATTGTTCCCCTAGTCTCAGAGTCTCTGACTCCCCCTGCTTCTGAGGAAGAGGTGGATAGACCAACTAGGCCCCTATCTGGACCTGAGAGAACTGGTAATTCTCAGTGCTGGTGGAAAACCAGAAAAGAAAAGTCTAAGGCCAAAAACCTTCAGACTGTTGGACCTTCTACTGAAGACCCCAACTCAAATCCTAATATTAGGGGGGAAACTCCTAAAATAGGTAAGGGTAGATCTAAGAGGAAGGGGAAGCAGGTACATTGCCTAACCCCAACCCCTCCAACCAAGAGGCCTAAGACCCAACCTGCTCCCACAAGAGAGGTGGTGAGGAACCTTGGAGGCCCCTCTAGATCTAAGGGAATCCTTTATAAGGACCCCTTCAAAAAGCCTAACATAGGTTCAGAAGTTGTACCAACTTCTGAGGGACTGGTCAACCAGATCCCCTGTAACAAAAAGACTGATGTTCCTCAAAAGGTTTGTAGGTCCTTTAGCTTGCAAAAGAAAACCTTTGAGTTTTCCCTTAAGCATAGGTCAAGGTGTCACCATCAAAATGCTGATGGACTCTCTAGGATGTATATCATCGACTAGAGGTATGAGGTTCATCCAGGAGTGGATTAAATCCTCCTGTCCCTTAGTCTGGGGGGGGCGAGTGTTAGGGAGAATTCTCTGTTTAGGCTGAATTTCCCTACCTAGTGAGTCCCCCAGCAGCTTTGCTGGATTTCTGGGGTTTCTTTTTTCTCCTGCCAAGAGTGAGACTCTTTTACCCTCACTCTTGGACATGTTGAAGTGTGTTATCTTGGACAAACCTTGTGTTGAATGGGCTATGGGGTCTTTTACTCCATAGGGCCTCATGTATTTTTGTGATGTGGGTTACACAGCACCCTCTGTGCCGTGACCCAGGGGTGTCCTAGGGACTCCCCAACATAGACTCCATACCCTGGGACTGACTACTGTCTCCCAGGGCATGTAAAGTCACCAAAGACTTTGCTAGTCTTGAATCCTGAACAGAACCAGTACAAACCATCATATTGTGGACGTACTGGCTGGGGCAATTCGATTGCCCCAGGGTCTGTTAGTCGAGGGGGCACGTCTCCGTCCCCCCTGATCGAGTTTTGGCTGGTGGCAGTGGAAACTACGTTTTATATTCGACCGCGAATATTTTCCTATGGGATTTCCCATTGTTTTAGGCTAACACATTTAATTATTTATTTACGGTAGCCTTAAACATACCGCCGGTTTATATATTTATTTTTATAACTCCGGTTGGGACTTTTTGCCAAAACTTGATTCTAAAATGGCGTTGGTGTTCGCCTCTGTAACTCTGACCCAAAGTGGAGCCCTTTGTTCCACTTTTGGCGGGCTTCTCCACAGAAGCCCTCCAAAGTGGTGCCACTCTGTCTGGGGTACTTAGGAGGGGTGGAGGGGGGTTTAGGCACCCTGGACTGAGTTACCTTGGTAACTCAAGTCGCACTCCGTCCTGATTGGCCCAAGTGGTGAGCCGGCCGGCTCACCACTTAGCATGTTTGAGTGACAGCTAGGCTGGGTGAATGGGGGTTTGCTGCATAAAAGCAGGGCTTTGGGGACTGGAACTTCAGAAGTCGCCACAGGACCAAGAATCCGACGAGGGAAGAGCTGAGCCGACCTGCTTCGACGACACCACCCGGTGGAGCCCTGCTGAACCGTCTCACCACTTTTCCCGACGACCGAGGAGAACTCTTAACGGAGTGGCTCCTTCCCTTGACTGGTGGGGACAACCAGTTTTCGCCTGCTTTTCGCTTCTCGAGGTATCTCGTGGCCGCCTTGCCCGTGCCAAGCACCCCGGCAACCGGAACCCCACCACTTTTACCCCAACCACGAAAGTCGGTAAAACCCTTTAACCGGAGGACTCCGCGGCTGGTTTCTTCCCGGGCAGTGCAACGACCTTCTTCTTCTGCTCTTCACCGAGAACTTCTTCTCCCCTGACCGACGTCGAGCCTTGCTGCCACTGCCTGGAACAACTGCCACCGCTGGAGGATCCTTTCCACTTAAGGTACCGTGTTCCGCCTGGCTTCCCTTGCCACCGACTGTACGGGGTAGATTTAGCCCCCGGCTTTCGAACCTGGGAGTGCCTGGGACACCCTGGCTAAACTTTCTAAGCCACTCTACCCACTTTCTAACTCTTTGCAAGACTTTGAATCCCTAATAACAGTGTGATCTTGGGCACATTTTCGCTCCGGCTACTCTAAGAGTGGGCCCTGCCTAGTGACTTTTGCTCACCTGTGACTTTGTGCTTCTTTGAGCCTATTGCAAGTGTTCTGGATCTTAGAGTGGTGTGTTTAACCCATTTCTGTTTCTTTTTACCCCTTTCCTTAACCTAATAGAGTGTCATCTAACGTTAAGCGCTCACCTCTGTTTTAATTATGTGGTGTTAACTTAGAGTTGTCTAGATAGGAGTAGGGGTTGAAACTGCTTTCATTATAACTGTGTTTGAAGTGTTTTTACTATATGTTGCTAGAGTGTTTTTAACTTATGTGTATTTTAAATAAATAACTATATACTTTTGAAACCAAGCTCTGGTCAGTGTTTGCTTGTGCTATTGTGTCTGAGTACATATTGTGTATACTTTGCATACTGCCTAACTCTTCTTGAGAGAAGTCTGACTGCTCAGCCACAGCTACCAGGTAAATCTGGGTGGTACAGACTGCTACCAAAGGGGTTTACTGCTCTACCTGTAGTCTTAAATCTTTTGCAGTGTTCCCCAAGGGAACTGCACAGGTTTCTGCCTAACACTTGTGGGAATACACAGAGGTCTGACTTGCTCAAATCGCCCTAGAGTTTATTATCACAATGCCCGACAAAGAACAGAATTTAGGGGGAAAACAATATGTTTACATTTGCCACTAGGAAACCACTGAAACACGCCAGCAACAACACATGTTGCACCTTCTACTTTCCCACAGGTGTCCCCACAAAAACGGTACCTCACATGTGTGGGTGCACCTACCTGGGCACAAAGGGCAAAGGCTAAACCACTGGTAGCCCAAAGGATTTTGGAAGAGGACATTTTAAGGATTTTGGTCTTGCGAACAACCTACAGATTTGGGCCTGGGGTGTCGCAGCCACCAAGGAAAATAGGGCAGCCCATCCATTTCTGAAAAGAAGACACCAGTAGCAACCCATAAAGGTCTGACTTGTGTGAATCGCCCTAGAATTTATGACCTTAAATGCCCAGCAAAGTCCAGAATTTAGGGGGAAAAAAACAATTTTCAGACATTTGCCAGCAGGAAACCACCGAAACATGACGGCAAAAACACATATAGTACCTTCTCTGGTTACCACAGTTGTCCTGACGAAAATGGTACCTCACAAGTGTGGGTGCATCTTCCGGGGCACAAAAGGAAAATACCAAACCACTGGTATCCCAAAGGGTTTGGGAAGAGCACATTTTTAGGAATTTTGTCTTGTGGACAACCTATAGATTTGGGCCTGGGGTGTTGCAGCCATCAAGGAAAACAGGGAACTCCATGCCTTTCTGAAAAGAAGACAATTGTGGGAATACACAGAGGTCATACTTGCGCAAATCGCCCTAGAGTTTATTACCACAATGCCCGACAAAGAACAGAATTTAGGGGGAAAACAATATGTTTAGACATTTGCCACTAGGAAACCACTGAAACACGCCAGCAACAACACATGTTGTACCTTCTACTTTCCCACAGGTGTCCCCACAAAAACGGTCCTTCAAATGTGTGGGTGCACCTACCTGGGCACAAAGGGCAAATGCTAAACCACTGGTAGCCCAAAGGATTTGGGAAGAGGATATTTTTAGGATTTTGCTCTAGTGGACAACCTACAGATTTGGGCCTGGGGTGTTGCAGCCATCAAGGAAAACAGGGAACTCCATGCCTTTCTGTAAAGAAGACAATTGTGGGAATACACAGAGGTCTGCCTTGCGCAAATCGCCCTAGAGTTTATTACCACAATGCCCGACAAAGAACAGATTTTAGGGGCAAAACAAAATGTTCAGACATTTGCCACTAGGAAAACACTGAAACATGCCAGCAACAACAGATGTACTACCTTCCCTTGTTCCCGCAGGTGTCCGGATGAAAATGGTACCTCACATGTTTGGGTACATATACCTGAGCACACAGGGAAAATACTAAACCACTTGTATCCCAAAGGGTTTGGGAAGAGGATATTTTTAGGATTTTGCTCTAGTGGACAACCTACAGATTTGGGCCTGGGGTGCTGCAGCCATCAAGGAAAACAGGGAACTCCATGCATTTCTGAAAAGGAGACACCTGTGGGAATCCACAGAGGTCTAACTTGCACAAATCGCCCTAGAATGTATTACCTTAAATGCCCAGCAAAGTCCAGAATGTAGGGGGAAAAACACATTTTCAGACATTTACCAGCAGGAAATCACTGACACATGCAGGCAACAACACATACAGTGCCTTGCCTCATTCCCACAGTTGTCCTGATGAAAATGGTACCTCACATGTGTGGGTGCATCTTACTGGGCGTAAAGGGAAAATACTAAACCACTGGTATCCCAAAAGGGTTTGGTAAGAGGACATTTTTAGGAATTTTGTTTTGCGAACAACCTACAGATTTGGTCCTGGGTTGTCGCAGCCAAAAAACAAAACAGGAAACCCCATGCATTTCTGAACAGTAGACACCCGTGGCAATCCACAAAGGTCTGACCTGCGAGAATCATCCTAGAATGTATTACCCACAATGCCTGGCAAAGTCCAGAATTTAGGGAAACAACTACCATTTTCAGACACTTGCCCGAGGAAACCACAGAAACACGTCGGCAACAACACATGTCCTACCGTCCCACGTTCCCAAAGGTGTCACAACAAAAAACAGTACCTCACATGTGTGGGTTCACCTACCTGGGCACAAAGGGAAAAGCCAAAACCACTGGTATCCCAAAGGGTTTGGGAAGAGAACATTTTTAGGATTTTGGTCTTGCGAACAAGCTACAGATTTGGGCCTGGGGTGTCGCGGTCATCAAGGAATACAGGCAACTCCATGCCTTTTTGAAAAGAAAACAATTGTGGCAATACACAGAGGTCTGACTTGCGCAAATCGCCCTAGAGTTTATTACGACAATGCCCGACAAAGAACAGATTTTAGGGGGAAAACAAAATGCTCAGACATTTGCCACTAGGAAACCACTGAAACACACCAGCAACAACACATGTTGTATCTTCTACTTTCCCTCAGGTGTCCCCACAAAAACAGTACATCACATGTGTGGGTGCATCTTACTGGGCGCAAAGGGCAAAGGCTAAACCTCTGGTATCCCAAAGGGTTTGGGAAGAGGACATTTTAAGAATTTTGGTCTTGTGAACAACCTACAGATTTGGGCCTGGGGTGTCGCAGCCACCAAGGAAAATAGGGAACCCCATCCATTTCTGAAAAGAAGACACCTGTGGCAACCCATAAAGGTCTGACTTGCGTGAATCGCCCTAGAATCCATTACCCACAATGCCCGGCAAAGTCCAGAATTTAGGGAAACAACCATCATTTTTAGACATTTGCCCGAGGAAACAACAGAAACATGCAGGCACCAACACATGTCCTATCTTCACACGTTCCCAAAGGTGTCACAACAAAAACTGTACCTCACATGTGTGGGTGCACCTACCTGGGCGCAAAGGGCAAAGGCTAAACCACTGGTATCCCAAAGGATTTGGGAAGAGGACATTTTTAGGATTTTGGTCTTGTGGACAAGCTACAAATTTGGGCCTGGGGTGTCGCAGCCACCAAGGAAAATAGGGCACCCCATCCATTTCTGAAAAGAAGACACCCGTGGCAACCCATAAAGGTCTGACTTGTGTGAATCGCCCTAGAATGTATTACCTTAAATGCCCAGCAAAGTCCAGAATTTATGGGGGAAAACACAATTTTCAGACATTTGCCAGCAGGAAACCACGGAAACATGACGGCAACAACACATGTAGTACCTTCTCTTGTTACCACAGTTGTCCTGACAAAAATGGTTCCTCACATGTGTGGGTGTATCTTCCTGGGCACAAAAGGAAAATACTAAACCACTGGTATCCCAAAGGGTTTGGGAAGAGGACATTTTTAGGAATTTTGTCTTGTGGACAACCTACAGATTTGGGCCTGGGATGTCGCAGCAACCAAGGAAAATAGGGCACCCCATCCATTTCTGAAAAGAAGACACCCGTGGCAACCCATAAAGGTCTGACTTGCTTGAATCGCCCTAGAATTCATTACCCACAATGCCCGGCAAAGTCCAGAATTTAGGGAAACAACCATCATTTTTAGACATTTGCCCCAGGAAACAACAGAAGCATGCCAGCACCAACACATGTCCTATCTTCCCACGTTCCCAAAGGTGTCACAACAAAAACTGTACCTCACATATGTGGGTGCACCTACCTGGGCGCAAAGGGAAAAGGCTAAACCACTGGTATCCCCAAGGGTTTGGAAAGAGGATATTTTTAGGATTTTGGTCTTGTGGACAACCTACAAATTTGGGCCTGGGGTGTCATAGCCAGCAAGGAAAACTGGGAACTCCTTGCATTTCTGAAAAGAAGACACCCGTGGGAATCCATAAAGGTCTGACTTGAACAAAATCGCCTAGAATTTATTACCCACAATGCCCAGCAACGTACAGAATTTATGGGAAAAAACTAAATTTTCAGACATTTGCCCCCAGGAAACCACTGAAACGTGCAGGCAACTACACATGTTGTACCTTCTACTTTCCCACAAGTGTCCCTACAAAAACGGTGCCTCACATGTGTGGGTTCACCTACCTGGGCACAAAGGGAAAAGCCAAAACTACTGGTATCCCAAAGGGTTTGGGAAGAGGAAATTTTTCGGAATTTTGTCTTGTGGACAACCTACAGATTTGGGCCTGGGGTGTTGCAGCCATCAAGGAAAACAGGGGAGTCCATGCCTTTCTGAAAAGAAGACAATTGTGGGAATACACAGAGGTCTGACTTGCGCAAATCGCCCTAGAGTTTATTACCACAATGCCCGACAAAGAACAGAATTTAGGGGGAAAACAAAATGTTCAGTCATTTGCCACTAGGAAACCACTGAAACACGCCAGCAACAAAACATGTTGTACCTTCTACTTTCCCACAGGTGTCCCCACAAAAACGGTCCTTCACATGTGTGGGTGCACCTACCTGGGCACAAAGGGCAAAGGCTAAACCACTGGTAGCCTAAAGGATTTGGGAAGAGGACCTTTTAAGGATTTTGGTCTTGCGAACAACCTACAGATTTGGGCCTGGGGTGTCGCAGCCAGCAAGGAAAATAGGGCACCCATCCATTTCTGAAAAGAAGACACCAGTGGCAACCCATAAAGATCTGACTTGTGTGAATCGCCCTAGAATTTATTACCTTAAATGCCCAGCAAAGTCCAGAATTTAAGGGGGAAAAAACAATTTTCAGACATTTGCCAGCAGGAAACCACAAAAACAAGACGGCAAAAACACATATAGTGCCTTCTCTCGTTACCACAGTTGTCCTGACAAAAATGGTACCTCACATGTGTGGGTGCATATTCCTAGGCACAAAAGGAAACTACTAAACCACTGGTATCCCAAAGGGTTTGGGAAGAGCACATTTTTAGGAATTTTGTCTTGTGGACAACCTACAGATTTGGGCCTGGGGTGTTGCAGCCATCAAGGAAAACAGGGGAGTCCATGCCTTTCTGAAAAGAAGACAATTGTGGGAATACACAGAGGTCTGACTTGCGCAAATCGCCCTAGAGTTTATTACGACAATGCCCGACAAAGAACAGAATTTAGGGGGAAAACAATATGTTTAGACATTTGCCACTAGGAAACCACCGAAACACGCCAGCAACAACACATGTTGTACCTTCTACTTTCCCACAGGTGTCCCTCCAAAAACGGTACCTCACATGTGTGGGTGCACCTACCTGGGCACAAAGGGCAAAGGCTAAACCACTGGTAGCCCAAAGGATTTGGGAAGAGGACATTTTAAGGATTTTGGTCTTGCGAACAACCTACAGATTTGGGCCTGGGGTGTCGCAGCCACCAAGGAAAATAGGGCACCCCATCCATTTCTGAAAAGAAGACACCCGTGGCAACCCATAAAGGTCTGACTTGCGTGAATCGCCCTAGAATTCATTACCCACAATGCCCGGTAAAGTCCAGAATTTAGGGAAACAACAATCATTTTTAGACATTTGGCCCAAGAAACAACAGAAACATGCCAGGACCAACACATGTCCTATCTTCCCACGTTCCCAAAGGTGTCACAACAAAAACTTTATCTCACATGTGTGGGTGCACCTACCTGGGCGCAAAGGGAAAAGGCTAAACCACTGGTATCCCCAACGGTTTGGAAAGAGGATATTTTTAGGATTTTGGTCTTGTGGACAACCTACAAATTTGGGCATGGGGTGTCACAGCCAGCAAGGAAAACTGGGAACTCCATGCATTTCTGAATAGAAGACACCCGTGGGAATCCATAAAGGTCTGACTTGAACAAATCGCCTAGAATTTATTACCCATAATGCCCGGCAATGTACAGAATTTATGGGAAAAAACTAAATTTTCAGACATTTGCCCCCAGGAAACCACTGAAACATGCAGGCAACAACAGATGTACTACCTTCCCTTGTTCCTGCAGGTGTCCCGATGAAAATGGTACCTCACATGTTTGGGTGCATATACCTGAGCACAAAGGGAAAATACTAAACCACTGGTATCCCAAAGGGTTTGGGAAGAGGATATTTTTAGGATTTTGCTCTAGTGGACAACCTACAGATTTGGGCCTGGGGTGTTGCAGCCATCAAGGAAAACTGGGAACTCCATGCATTGCTGAAAAAGAGACACCTGTGGGAATCCACAGAGGTCTAACTTGCACGAATCGCCATAGAATTTATTACCTTAAATGCCCAGCAAAGTGCAGAATTTAGGGGGAAAAACACATTTTCAGACATTTATAAGCAGAAAATCACTGAAACATGCTGGCAACAACACATATTACCTTGCCTCAATCCCACAGTTGCCCTGATGAAAATGGTACCTCACACGAGTGGGTGCATCTTCCTGGGCGTAAAGGGAAAATACTAAACCACTGGTATCCCAAAGGGTTTGGGAAGAGGACATTTTTAGGAATTTTGTCTTGTGGACAACCTACAGATTTGGGCCTGGGGTGTTGCAGCCATCAAGGAGTACAGGGAAGTCCATGCCTTTCTGAAAAGAAGACACTTGTGGGAATACACAGAGGTCTGACTTGCGCAAATCGCCCTAGAGTTTATTATCACAATACCCGACAAAGAACAGAATTTAGGGGGAAAACAATATGTTTACATTTGCCACTAGGAAACCACTGAAACACGCCAGCAACAACACATGTTGCACCTTCTACTTTCCCACAGGTGTCCCCACAAAAACGGTACCTCACATGTGTGGGTGCACCTACCTGGGCACAAAGGGCAAAGGCTAAACCACTGGTAGCCCAAAGGATTTTGGAAGAGGACATTTTAAGGATTTTGGTCTTGCGAACAACCTACAGATTTGGGCCTGGGGTGTCGCAGCCACCAAGGAAAATAGGGCAGCCCATCCATTTCTGAAAAGAAGACACCAGTAGCAACCCATAAAGGTCTGACTTGTGTGAATCGCCCTAGAATTTATGACCTTAAATGCCCAGCAAAGTCCAGAATTTAGGGGGAAAAAAACTATTTTCAGACATTTGCCAGCAGGAAACCACCGAAACATGACGGCAAAAACACATATAGTACCTTCTCTCGTTACCACAGTTGTCCTGACGAAAATGGTACCTCACAAGTGTGGGTGCATCTTCCTGGGCACAAAAGGAAAATACCAAACCACTGGTATCCCAAAGGGTTTGGGAAGAGCACATTTTTAGGAATTTTGTCTTGTGGACAACCTATAGATTTGGGCCTGGGGTGTTGCAGCCATCAAGGAAAACAGGGAACTCCATGCCTTTCTGAAAAGAAGACAATTGTGGGAATACACAGAGGTCATACTTGCGCAAATCGCCCTAGAGTTTATTACCACAATGCCCGACAAAGAACAGAATTTAGGGGGAAAACAATATGTTTAGACATTTGCCACTAGGAAACCACTGAAACACGCCAGCAACAACACATGTTGTACCTTCTACTTTCCCACAGGTGTCCCCACAAAAACGGTCCTTCACATGTGTGGGTGCACCTACCTGGGCACAAAGGGCAAAGGCTAAACCACTGGTAGCCCAAAGGATTTGGGAAGAGGATATTTTTAGGATTTTGCTCTAGTGGACAACCTACAGATTTGGGCCTGGGGTGTTGCAGCCATCAAGGAAAACAGGGAACTCCATGCCTTTCTGTAAAGAAGACAATTGTGGGAATACACAGAGGTCTGACTTGCGCAAATCGCCCTAGAGTTTATTACCACAATGCCCGACAAAGAACAGATTTTAGGGGCAAAACAAAATGTTCAGACATTTGCCACTAGGAAAACACTGAAACATGCCAGCAACAACAGATGTACTACCTTCCCTTGTTCCCGCAGGTGTCCGGATGAAAATGGTACCTCACATGTTTGGGTACATATACCTGAGCACAAAGGGAAAATACTAAACCACTTGTATCCCAAAGGGTTTGGGAAGAGGATATTTTTAGGATTTTGCTCTAGTGGACAACCTACAGATTTGGGCCTGGGGTGCTGCAGCCATCAAGGAAAACAGGGAACTCCATGCATTTCTGAAAAGGAGACACCTGTGGGAATCCACAGAGGTCTAACTTGCACAAATCGCCCTAGAATGTATTACCTTAAATGCCCAGCAAAGTCCAGAATGTAGGGGGAAAAACACATTTTCAGACATTTACCAGCAGGAAATCACTGACACATGCAGGCAACAACACATACAGTGCCTTGCCTCATTCCCACAGTTGTCCTGATGAAAATGGTACCTCACATGTGTGGGTGCATCTTACTGGGCGTAAAGGGAAAATACTAAACCACTGGTATCCCAAAAGGGTTTGGTAAGAGGACATTTTTAGGAATTTTGTTTTGCGAACAACCTACAGATTTGGTCCTGGGTTGTCGCAGCCAAAAAACAAAACAGGAAACCCCATGCATTTCTGAACAGTAGACACCCGTGGCAATCCACAAAGGTCTGACCTGCGAGAATCATCCTAGAATGTATTACCCACAATGCCTGGCAAAGTCCAGAATTTAGGGAAACAACTACCATTTTCAGACACTTGCCCGAGGAAACCACAGAAACACGTCGGCAACAACACATGTCCTACCGTCCCACGTTCCCAAAGGTGTCACAACAAAAAACAGTACCTCACATGTGTGGGTTCACCTACCTGGGCACAAAGGGAAAAGCCAAAACCACTGGTATCCCAAAGGGTTTGGGAAGAGGAAATTTTTAGGATTTTGGTCTTGCGAACAAGCTACAGATTTGGGTCTGGGGTGTCGCGGTCATCAAGGAATACAGGCAACTCCATGCCTTTTTGAAAAGAAAACAATTGTGGCAATACACAGAGGTCTGACTTGCGCAAATCGCCCTAGAGTTTATTACCACAATGCCCGACAAAGAACAGATTTTAGGGGGAAAACTGTAACGCTCACCTGATTCCCGTAGAGGCGCCGGTCTTGACTGGGCGTATACCGTATCTTCAAAGGTGATGTGTAACACACGACTGGCTCTT
This sequence comes from Ambystoma mexicanum, assembly GCF_040938575.1. Lineage (NCBI taxonomy): Eukaryota > Metazoa > Chordata > Amphibia > Caudata > Ambystomatidae > Ambystoma > Ambystoma mexicanum. Next base: position 903,692,111 of record NC_090924.1, read on the forward strand.
TGGGCTGGACCTCTGTGCACTGTATGTCTGACTCGAAGGGTAAGATGTCTGCAGATAGAAAATATGGGATTAAAGAACTGGGTTATTGAATGTCTCTCTCTTCTTCCCTTTCTCTTCTCCTGTAGAACCCCAAAGGTTAACGGTCTCACCTTAGGTAAGTGAACGCCGTGCTCTCCATCTGCCTCGGGGCAGGGTGCTGTAACCAGTTTCTTCACTGGATAAGGGGAGCAGGCCTCTTGACTTCAGAGGACTGCTGTCCGTCGTTTACTGCACGAACGGTAAGTTTCGAGTAATTCTAATGTCTTTAAAGTCTTTAGTAATGATGTTTCTTGTTTTGCAGGGTTCCGGCGATGGCGGATGACGGGCTGAAGTGAGTTGAAGATGGAGCCCGTGTGATGAATAGAAGCGCCTGGAAGCACGTAAGTAAGCGCTTGTTGCCTGCTTCACGATGCGCTCTAACTGTCTTTTTATTTTGCAGGCACAAGTTCGGAGCGGCTGCAGAGTGCCGGAATACCCACTGGGTTAGATGTGGAAAGGAGTAATGGCACGTGAGTATTAAAGTTCCCCAATGTCTTTAAACGCACCTTGTTTTGTCTTTCAGATGCGGGATGCAGCGCCGAAGGCCTCCGGAGCGTGCAAAGAGTTGGTAAGCTTTTGTCTTTCAGATGCCGGAATGCAGTGTGAAGACCTCCGGAGCGCACGAAGAGTAGGTAAGCCTTTGTCTTTCAGATGCCGGAATGCAGCGCGAGGCGTTGGTGACAGCCGATGGACCAGGTAAGTGAAGAGCTGTCACTGAAGACCGTGATGCTAACCTGTTCTTTCTTGTCTTTATAGGTGTTGCTGAAGACTGGATTCAGGATGGTAAGCCTTTTTCCTTAGGCCCAGGATCAGATGCAGAAGACACGATGAACGTTCTGCTGCAGAGGATGCAGAATAACGCAAAGCAAGATTCATCCATCGGGTGTGGTTTAAATAGCCTCCTGTAGTGCTTAGGTGTCTCCTTCCACAGCCACGCCTAGGTAAGAAAAGAGTTCCTGCTTTCCAGAAGAGTTCCAGTGTTCTGAATCTAGGGAGTGGCTCCTGCCCCACCCAACAGGAAAAGTAGTTCCAAACAGAAGAGGATCAGAGGCTCAACTGGCAGGCAAGTAAGCAGCATGGTCTGCTGCAGGTAAGTCCACCCAAGCATTATAAGCCCGGCGCTTCCAGCGCTGGGACTGGGCATATTTATGAGCCTGGTGCCACTGGCGCCAGGACTGGGTCCAAAAGGTCCCAATTGGGACTGGTTGGCACTCGGGACCTGGGTTATGGATCTGCTTCCAAGGGAGTTGGGAAAACCCTGACCTTTTGGAAGCAGAGATCATGACAGTACCCCCCCTCAAGGCCCCTCCCAAACCGGGCTTCTCCGGGGGTTTTGGCTTGTCAGGAAATGTTCAGTGAAATCTTTTGATTAGGCGAGGAGCGTGGACATATTCAGCAGGTTCCCAGGATCTCTCTTGGGGGCCGTAGCCTTTCCAGTCAATTAGGTAAAATAGTTTAGATTTGGAGATCTTGGAGTCCAGAATGCTTTTGACTTCAAACTCGAGTTCTCCATCAACTAGGATAGGTTTTGGAGATTTAGTTAGTCGGGTTTGAGGTTGCACGGGTTTTAATAGAGAGACGTGGAAGACCGGATGTATCTTCATGTGCGGGGGCAAGTCCAACTTGACCGCTACTGGGTTTACTATGGTAGTGATGGAATAGGGACCAAGGTATCTTGGGTTGAATGTGCGTGGCCCTTTTAGAGGTAGATATTTGGTGGATAACCAGACTTGATCCCCTACTTGATATTGAGGGGCTTCCTTCCGATGTTGATCTGCTCCTTTCTTGTATTGTTCTTTAGCCCTTTGAAGGTGAGAAACAGCTTCCTTAAAGGCTTGGGTGATTGTAGAATGCAGGTAGTCTACTGCTGGTGTTTCAAGATCTTGGAGGGGATCCAACTCCGAGGTTCGAGGGTGACTGCCGTACAAAAGAAAAAACGGGGTTTTCCCAGTTCCCGAATGGACAGAGTTATTGTAGGCATATTCGGCTATCCAAAGGATGTCTTTCCAAGTTTTTTCAGTTTGTTGCAGCATGCAGCGTAAATACTGTTCCAGAGTTTGATTGGTCCTCTCGGTTTGTCCGTCGGTCTGAGGGTGGTGACTGGTCGATAGTCTCACATCAATTTGAGCCGACCGACAGCAACTTCGCCAAAAATGAGAAATAAATTGACTACCTCGATCAGAAATTAGAACCGAAGGAAAACCGTGCAGTCGGACGATGTTTTCGAGAAATTCTCGGGCCAGATTTGCTGCTGTTGGCAAGCCTTTGAGGGGAATGAAATGCGCCATCTTGTAGAATAAGTCCACGATTACTAGAATCGTATTGTATCCGGAGCATGGAGGTAGATCGGTGATGAAGTCCATAGAAAGCGTATGCCAAGGGTGAGGTGGGATGTCAATAGGGCGTAAGAGGCCTGCTGGTCTTTCCTTTTGACTCTTGTTTTGGGCGCATACTCCACAGGACATTATAAAGTCTCTGATATCTTTTTTCCAAGACGGCCACCAGAAGTAGCGCTTGATCTTTTCTGAGGTCTTGGCCATACCGGGATGTCCTTCCATTAAAGAATCGTGATAACAAGAGATTGCTTTTTTCTGTAAATCTGTGCTGGGTAGGTATAATCGTTCTTGGAAATACAATGGGCCTCATTACAACTCAGGCGGTAAGGGGTTTACGGCAGCGTTAACAGCGCCGACCCTTACCGCCTGAGTACGAGGTCCCCTAGCGCCATGGTGCTTTTAACACCTGCTTTTAGCAGGTGTTAAAATCCATGGCGCTAAGGGACCATGGAGTTAATTACGCCACCGTAATTTACGGTGGCGTAATTAACGCCTTCCCCACTCCCATTATGCCCTATGGGGAAAAAATGGGAATGGGGAAGGGTAAATGGGGATTGGGGACTTACCGCCCCGCCTAGGTCGGAATGGGGCGGTAAGTCCGCCAACCACCATGGCGTAAACGTAGTTTACGCCATGGTGGTAAAGTCACGGCCCAGGCGGTAACTTACCGCCTGGGTCGTAATGAGGCCCAATAAGTTGTCCTTTACTGCAAAGTCCTTTCCCTGCAGATGCCAATTCTGTATGTCTGCTGGAGTTACAAGTTGCCTGGCTTTATCCTTAACTTCCTCTATGGATTCTGTGGCGATTACACCCAGAATTCTTTGTTCGGGAATGATTGGTACAGGTTTAGGGTTGATCAAGTGTTCTTCCACTCCCATCCGAGAAAGGGCATCAGCTTTATCGTTCTTTGTACCAGGTCGATAGGTAATTATGAAGTCAAACTCGGCAAAGAATAATGCCCAACGGAGTTGTCTAGAGGATTGGGCTTTTGCGGTTTTCAAATATTGCAGGTTTCGGTGATCCGTAATCACAGTAACGGTGTGTCGGGCCCCCAGCAGATAATGCCGCCAAGCCTTAAAGGCAGACTTGATAGCCAGAAGTTCCTTGTCAGTAATCGTGTAATTGATTTCAGGAGAATTTGCGGGACCAAAATGCCACGGGATGCAACTGATTGGTTACCGGGTCCTTTTGTGATAGAACTGCCCCCATGGCAAGGCTTGAAGCATCAGTTTCCACGATGTAGGGGAGTTCGGGGCGAGGGTGTTTTAAGATTGGTGCAGAGATAAATTTAGTCTTCAAATCCTGGAAAGCTTGTTCCGCCTCGGTAGACCATTCAAAACGTTTGTTTTTCTTTAACAAGGCAGTGATGGGCTGGACTATTCGAGAGAATTCGGGGATAAACCTGCGGTAAAAGTTAGCGAAGCCTAACATGCTTTGCACACCTTTTACGGAGGATGGTGATGGCCATTTGAGAACTGCATCGACCTTCTTTGAATCCATACGCACTCCGCCAGGTGATAATATGAATCCCAAGAATTCAACTTCAGTCACGTTGAAAACACATTTTTCCAACTTAGCGAAAAGTTTGTGTTGACGCAATCTTTCGAGGACCATTTTCACGTGTTTCCGATGTTCAGATTCCGATGAAGAATAAACGAGGATGTCGTCAATGTAAACAACAACACACACATCTATGAGCTCTCTGAGGACATCGTTCATAAAATATTGAAAGGCGGCCGGGGCATTGCAAAGTCCGAAGGGCATGACCTGATATTCAAATAGCCCATACTTGGTGCGGAAGGCCGTCTTCCATTCATCGCCCTCTTTTACTCGTACCAAGTGGTAAGCTCCTCTAAGATCCAGCTTTGTATATATGCATGCTTTTCTGACTTGGTCCAGGAGTTCAGGGATCAAAGGTAACGGATATCTATTCTTAACGGTGATCTGGTTCAGGGAGCGATAATCTATACAAGTTCTAAGGTCTCCTTCCTTTTTTGGAACGAAGAACAAAGCTGAAGAAGCAGGGGACTTGGAAGGACGAATAAACCCATTTGCCAGGTATTGATCCAGGTATTGTCGAAGGTGAAGGTTCTCAGGCTCGGTGAGGGCATAAATTCTACTACAAGGAGGAGTAGATCCAGGTATCAGGTCTATCTGGCAGTCATAAGACCTATGAGGAGGTAGAGAGTTAGCCTGATCCTTCCGGAAAACATCTTGGTATTCTAGGTATTCGGGAGGTAACTGGGGAGTCTCTGAAGAAATTGCTGCCAGTGCAACACCAGATGGAGGGTGACAAGTAGAGACACATTCTGGAAACTGGACCGTTCTTGCTCGCCAATCGATCAGAGGATTGTGTTTCTCTAACCAAGGTATTCCTAGAATAATCTGAAACTGAGGGGCCTTGATCACATCGAACACAATCTTCTCATGGTGTCCATCTTGACTTACTAGCGTCACCTCTTGAGTGGTATGCGTTACTGGCCCGGAGGCTATCTCCGTACCATCCACCGTAGTAATGACGTCCTTTACAGCCTTGGGACAAAGAGTTAGATTCATCCTCAAAACCATTTCATGATCCACATAATTGCCGATGGCACCGCTGTCGACGTAAGCTTCAATTGCATGTAATCGATCCGGATTATCAGGGCTAATGAGGACCATAGGTATCACGAAATGCGAGGTCACGGAACTGGTTTTCACGCTCGGTAAGAGGACCTCTATTCTTGTCAGGCGAGGTCGTTTCCCTGCTCAGAGTTTGTAACTTTGGTAACTGCAGCTCCTACTGCCTTCTTGGCAGGTTTCACCGGACAGTCTCGAAGAAAGTGCCCTGAGTTTCCGCAATAGAGGCATAATTGCAACTGTTTTCTCCTTTCCCGCTCCTTTTGTGTTAGAGGACCTTTCAGACCCCCTATTTGCATGGGTTCCCCGGAGTCTACTCCTTTGGAAGGAGTTGGCGGTTTGGAAAATACTCGAGCATCAAACTTGGAACGATCGGCCTTCCTGTTCTGCAGTCTGTGATCTATTTGAACGACTAAGTCTATATAGTCCGAACAATCTTGTGGGGGATTCACTACTTGGGCTAACACGTCTTTGAGCTCTCCACGTAGACCTCTATAAAACAGCGTAATCCTTTTGTCCTCAGGCCATTGAGTTTCCACTATCAGTCTGTTGAAAGACGCAATATAAGCCAAAAGGTCTTGATTACCTTGTCGCAACGAAAGAAGCTCATTGTCCAAGGCCTGCCCCTGTGAATGTCTTGCCAACAGTTTTTCCATACTGAGCTGAAAAGCTTGAAAATCATGGAGGACCGGATCATCTTGATTTACTAGAGGGATCGACCAGTCTGCCGCATTGCCACTAAGGTACGAAAGCACGAAAGCTACTTTAGCTTGATCAGTTGGAAAGGCTGCTGGCCGGCATAAGAAATGCAACCGGCACTGATTGATAAATACTGCAAACCTCTTTGGGTCACCAGAAAATCGTTCGGGCGGAGCCAGAGGTACATTCCCAGGTAGGTTGATCTGCACTGGATTCATAGAGGATGTAGAGGGAAGATTTCCCCCAGATGCGGGTAACGGGGTCTGTCCGGCTTGTGACTGTAGCAATTGTCTAGCGAGATCATCTGTTCGCTCCTTGGAAATAATCAGTTCCCTTCTTAGAGCGTTAGTTTCCTGACGGGCTGCATGCACTTCTGCCCTTAGTTCCCCAAGTAACTGGGCTAGCTGGTCGGTATCCGAGGTTTCCATAGCGCCTGGACGGGAGTTTTGTGGTAGGCTTTGCGTTCTGTAACGCTCACCTGATTCCCGTAGAGGCGCCGGTCTTGACTGGGCGTATACCGTATCTTCAAAGGTGATGTGTAACACACGGCTGGCTCTTTGGGCTGGACCTCTGTGCACTCTATGTCTGACTCGAAGGGTAAGATGTCTGCAGATAGAAAATATGGGATTAAGGAACTGGGTTATTGAATGTCTCTCTCTTCTTCCCTTTCTCTTCTCCTGTAGAACCCCAAAGGTTAACGCTCTCACCTTAGGTAAGTGAACGCCGTGCTCTCCATCTGCCTCGGGGCAGGGTGCTGTAACCAGTTTCTTCACTGGATAAGGGGAGCAGGCCTCTTGACTTCAGAGGACTGCTGTCCGTCGTTTACTGCACGAACGGTAAGTTTCGAGTAATTCTAATGTCTTTAAAGTCTTTAGTAATGATGTTTCTTGTTTTGCAGGGTTCCGGCGATGGCGGATGACGGGCTGAAGTGAGTTGAAGATGGAGCCCGTGTGATGAATAGAAGCGCCTGGAAGCACGTAAGTTAGCGCTTGTTGCCTGCTTCACGATGCGCTCTAACTGTCTTTTTATTTTGCAGGTACAAGTTCGGAGCGGCTGCAGGGTGCCGGAATACCCACTGGGTTAGATGTGGAAAGGAGTAATGGCACGTGAGTATTAAAGTTCCCCAATGTCTTTAAACGCACCTTGTTTTGTCTTTCAGATGCGGGATGCAGCGCCGAAGGCCTCCGGAGCGTGCGAAGAGTTGGTAAGCTTTTGTCTTTCAGATGCCGGAATGCAGTGTGAAGACCTCCGGAGCGCACGAAGAGTAGGTAAGCCTTTGTCTTTCAGATGCCGGAATGCAGCGCGAGGCGTTGGTGACAGCCGATTGACCAGGTAAGTGAAGAGCTGTCACTGAAGACCGTAATGCTAACCTGTTCTTTCTTGTCTTTATAGGTGTTGCTGAAGACTGGATTCAGGATGGTAAGCCTTTTTCCTTAGGCCCAGGATCAGATGCAGAAGACACGATGAGCGTTCTGCTGCAGAGGATGCAGAATAACGCAAAGCAAGATTCATCCATCGGGTGTGGTTTAAATAGCCTCCTGTAGTGCTTAGGTGTCTCCTTCCACAGCCACGCCTAGGTAAGAAAAGAGTTCCTGCTTTCCAGAAGAGTTCCAGTGTTCTGAATCTAGGGAGTGGCTCCTGCCCCACCCAACAGGAAAAGTAGTTCCAAACAGAAGAGGATCAGAGGCTCAACTGGCAGGCAAGTAAGCAGCATGGTCTGCTGCAGGTAAGTCCACCCAAGCATTATGAGCCCGGCGCTTCCAGCGCTGGGACTGGGCATGTTTATGAGCCTGGTGCCACTGGCGCCAGGACTGGGTCCAAAAGGTCCCAATTGGGACTGGTTGGCACTCGGAACCTGGGTTATGGATCTGCTTCCAAGGGAGTTGGGAAAATCCTGACCTTTTGGAAGCAGAGATCATGACAAAAACAAAATGTTCAGACATTTGCCACTAGGAAACCACTGAAACACGCCAGCAACAACACATGTTGTATCTTCTACTTTCCCTCAGGTGTCCCCACAAAAACGGTACATCACATGTGTGGGTGCATCTTACTGGGCGCAAAGGGCAAAGGCTAAACCTCTGGTATCCCAAAGGGTTTGGGAAGAGGACATTTTAAGAATTTTGGTCTTGTGAACAACCTACAGATTTGGGCCTGGGGTGTCGCAGCCACCAAGGAAAATAGGGAACCCCATCCATTTCTGAAAAGAAGACACCTGTGGCAACCCATAAAGGTCTGACCTGCGTGAATCGCCCTAGAATCCATTACCCACAATGCCCGACAAAGTCCAGAATTTAGGGAAACAACCATCATTTTTAAACATTTGCCCGAGGAAACAACAGAAACATGCAGGCACCAACACATGTCCTATCTTCACACGTTCCCAAAGGTGTCACAACAAAAACTGTACCTCACATGTGTGGGTGCACCTACCTGGGCGCAAAGAGCAAAGGCTAAACCACTGGTATCCCAAAGGATTTGGGAAGAGGACATTTTTAGGATTTTGGTCTTGTGGACAACCTACAAATTTGGGCCTGGGGTGTCGCAGCCACCAAGGAAAATAGGGCACCCCATCCATTTCTGAAAAGAAGACACCCGTGGCAACCCATAAAGGTCTGACTTGTGTGAATCGCCCTAGAATGTATTACCTTAAATGCCCAGCAAAGTCAAGAATTTATGGGGAAAATCACAATTTTCAGACATTTGCCAGCAGGAAACCACGGAAACATGACGGCAACAACACATGTAGTACCTTCTCTTGTTACCACAGTTGTCCTGACAAAAATGGTTCCTCACATGTGTGGGTGTATCTTCCTGGGCACAAAAGGAAAATACTAAACCACTGGTATCCCAAAGGGTTTGGGAAGAGGACATTTTTAGGAATTTTGTCTTGTGGACAACCTACAGATTTGGGCCTGGGATGTCGCAGCAACCAAGGAAAATAGGGCACCCCATCCATTTCTGAAAAGAAGACACCCGTGGCAACCCATAAAGGTCTGACTTGCGTGAATCGCCCTAGAATTCATTACCCACAATGCCCGGCAAAGTCCAGAATTTAGGGAAACAACCATCATTTTTAGACATTTGCCCCAGGAAACAACAGAAGCATGCCAGCACCAACACATGTCCTATCTTCCCACGTTCCCAAAGTTGTCACAACAAAAACTGTACCTCACATATGTGAGGGCACCTACCTGGGCGCAAAGGGAAAAGGCCAAACCACTGGTATCCCCAAGGGTTTGGAAAGAGGATATTTTTAGGATTTTGGTCTTGTGGACAACCTACAAATTTGGGCCTGGGGTGTCATAGCCAGCAAGGAAAACTGGGAACTCCTTGCATTTCTGAAAAGAAGACACCCGTGGGAATCCATAAAGGTCTGACTTGAACAAAATCGCCTAGAATTTATTACCCACAATGCCCAGCAACGTACTGAATTTATGGGAAAAAACTAAATTTTCAGACATTTGCCCCCAGGAAACCACTGAAACATGCAGGCAACTACACATGTTGTACCTTCTACTTTCCCACAAGTGTCCCTACAAAATCGGTGCCTCACATGTGTGGGTTCACCTACCTGGGCACAAAGGGAAAAGCCAAAACCACTGGTATCCCAAAGGTTTTGGGAAGAGGACATTTTTCGGAATTTTGTCTTGTGGACAACCTACAGATTTGGGCCTGGGGTGTTGCAGCCATCAAGGAAAACAGGGGAGTCCATGCCTTTCTGAAAAGAAGACAATTGTGGGAATACACAGAGGTCTGACTTGCGCAAATCGCCCTAGAGCTTGTTACCACAATGCCCGACAAAGAACAGAATTTAGGGGGAAAACAAAATGTTCAGACATTTGCCACTAGGAAACCACTGAAACACGCCAGCAACAACACATGTTGTATCTTCTACTTTCCCACAGGTGTCCCCACAAAAACGGTCCTTCACATGTGTGGGTGCACCTACCTGGGCACAAAGGGCAAAGGCTAAACCACTGGTAGCCTAAAGGATTTGGGAAGAGGACCTTTTAAGGATTTTGGTCTTGCGAACAACCTACAGATTTGGGCCTGGGGTGTCGCAGCCAGCAAGGAAAATAGGGCACCCATTCATTTCTGAAAAGAAGACACCAGTGGCAACCCATAAAGGTCTGACTTGTGTGAATCGCCCTAGAATTTATTACCTTAAATGCCCAGCAAAGTCCAGCATTTAAGGGGGAAAAAACAATTTTCAGACATTTGCCAGCAGGAAACCACAAAAACAAGACGGCAAAAACACATATAGTACCTTCTCTCGTTACCACAGTTGTCCTGACAAAAATGGTACCTCACATGTGTGGGTGCATATTCCTAGGCACAAAAGGAAACTACTAAACCACTGGTATCCCAAAGGGTTTGGGAAGAGCACATTTTTAGGAATTTTGTCTTGTGGACAACCTACAGATTTGGGCCTGGGGTGTTGCAGCCATCAAGGAAAACAGGGAACTCCATGCCTTTCTGAAAAGCAGACAATTGTGGGAATACACAGAGGTCTGACTTGCGCAAATCGCCCTAGAGTTTGTTACCACAATGCCCGACAAAGAACAGATTTTAGGGGGAAAACAAAATGTTCAAACATTTGCCACTAGGAAACCACTGAAACATGCCAGCAACAACAGATGTACTACCTTCCCTTGTTCCCGCAGGTGTCCGGATGAAAATGGTCCCTCACATGTTTGGGTACATATACCTGAGCACAAAGGAAAAATACTAAACCACTGGTATCCCAAAGGGTTTGGGAAGAGGATATTTTTAGGATTTTGCTCTAGTGGACAACCTACAGATTTGGGCCTGGGGTGTTGCAGCCATCAAGGAAAACAGGGAACTCCATGCATTTCTGAAAAGGAGACACTCGTGGGAATCCACAGAGGTGTAACTTGCACGAATCGCCTTAGAATTTATTACCTTAAATGCCCAGCAAAGTCCAGAATTTAGGGGGAAAAACACATTTTCAGACATTTACCAGCGGGAAATCACTGACAGATGCCGGCAAGAACACATACAGTACCTTGCCTCATTCCCACAGTTGTCCTGATGTAAATGGTACCTCACATGTGTGGGTGCATCTTACTGGGCGTAAAGGGAAAATACTAAACCACTGGTATCCCAAAAGGGTTTAGTAAGAGGACATTTTTAGGAATTTTGTTTTGCGAACAACCTACAGATTTGGTCCTGGGTTGTCGCATCCAAAAAGGAAAACAGGGAACCCCATGCATTTCTGAACAGAAGACACCCGTGGCAATCCACAAAGGTCTGACCTGCGAGAATCATACTCGAATGTATTACCCACAATGCCTGGCAAAGTCCAGAATTTAGGGAAACAACTACCAATTTCAGACACTTGCCCCAGGAAACCACAGAAACACTTCGGCAACAACACATGTCCTAACGTCCCACGTTCCCAAAGGTGTCACAACAAAAAACAGTACCTCACATGTGTGGGTTCACCTACCTGGGCACAAAGGGAAAAGCCAAAACCACTGGTATCCCAAAGGGTTTGGGAAGAGGACATTTTTAGGAATTTTGTCTTGTGGACAACCTACAGATTTGGGCCTGGGGTGTTGCAGCCATCAAGGAAAACAGGGGAGTCCATGCCTTTCTGAAAAGAAGACAATTGTGGGAATACACAGAGGTCTGACTTGTGTGAATCGCCCTAGAATTTATTACCTTAAATGCCCAGCAAAGTGCAGAATTTAGGGGGAAAAACACATTTTCAGACATTTATAAGCAGGAAATCACTGAAACATGCTGGCAACAACACATATAGTACGTTGCCTCAACCCCACAGTTGCCCTGATGAAAATGGTACCTCACACGAGTGGTTGCATCTTCCTGGGCGTAAAGGGAAAATACTAAACCACTGGTATCCCAAAGGGTTTGGGAAGAGGACATTTTTAGGAATTTTGTCTTGTGGACAACCTACAGATTTGGGCCTGGGGCGTTGCAGCCATCAAGGAAAACAGGGGAGTCCATGCCTTTCTGAAAAGAAGACAATTGTGGGAATACACAGAGGTCTGACTTGCGCAAATCGCCCTAGAGTTTATTATGACAATGCCCGACAAAGAACAGAATTTAGGGGGAAAACAATATGTTTAGACATTTGCCACTAGGAAACCACCGAAACACGCCAGCAACAACACATGTTGTACCTTCTACTTTCCCACAGGTGTCCCTCCAAAAACGGTACCTCACATGTGTGGGTGCACCTACCTGGGCACAAAGGGCAAAGGCTAAACCACTGGTAGCCCAAAGGATTTGGGAAGAGGACATTTTAAGGATTTTGGTCTTGCGAACAACCTACAGATTTGGGCCTGGGGTGTCGCAGCCACCAAGGAAAATAGGGCACCCCATCCATTTCTGAAAAGAAGACACCCGTGGCAACCCATAAAGGTCTGACTTGCGTGAATCACCCTAGAATTCATTACCCACAATGCCCGGCAAAGTCCAGAATTTAGGGAAACAACAATCATTTTTAGACATTTGGCCCAGGAAACAACAGAAACATGCCAGGACCAACACATGTCCTATCTTCCCACGTTCCCAAAGGTGTCATAACAAAAATGTTATCTCACATGTGTGGGTGCACCTACCTGGGCGCAAAGGGAAAAGGCTAAACCACTGGTATCCCCAACGGTTTGGAAAGAGGATATTTTTAGGATTTTGGTCTTGTGGACAACCTACAAATTTGGGCATGGGGTGTCACAGCCAGCAAGGAAAACTGGGAACTCCATGCATTTCTGAATAGAAGACACCCGTGGGAATCCATAAAGGTCTGACTTGAACAAATCGCCTAGAATTTATTACCCATAATGCCCGGCAATGTACAGAATTTATGGGAAAAAACTAAATTTTCAGACATTTGCCCCCAGGAAACCACTGAAACATGCAGGCAACAACAGATGTACTACCTTCCCTTGTTCCTGCAGGTGTCCCGATGAAAATGGTACCGCACATGTTTGGGTGCATATACCTGAGCACAAAGGGAAAATACTAAACCACTGGTATCCCAAAGGGTTTGGGAAGAGGATATTTTTAGGATTTTGCTCTAGTGGACAACCTACAGATTTGGGCCTGGGGTGTTGCAGCCATCAAGGAAAACTGGGAACTCCATGCATTTCTGAAAAAGAGACACCTGTGGGAATCCACAGAGGTCTAACTTGCACGAATCGCCGTAGAATTTATTACCTTAAATGCCCAGCAAAGTGCAGAATTTAGGGTGAAAAACACATTTTTTTAGGCATTTATAAGCAGGAAATCACTGAAACATGCTGGCAACAACACATATAGTACCTTGCCTCAATCCCACAGTTGCCCTGATGAAAATGGTACCTCACACGAGTGGGTGCATCTTCCTGGGCGTAAAGGGAAAATACTAAACCACTGGTATCCCAAAGGGTTTGGGAAGAGGACATTTTTCGGAATTTTGTCTTGTGGACAACCTACAGATTTGGGCCTGGGGTGTTGCAGCCATCAAGGAAAACAGGGGAGTCCATGCCTTTCTGAAAAGAAGACAATTGTGTGAAAACACAGAGGTCTGACTTGCGCAAATCGCCCTAGAGTTTCTTACCACAATGCCCGACAAAGAACAGAATTTAGGGGGAAAACAAAATGTTCAGACATTTGCCACTAGGAAACCATTGAAACATGCCAGCAACAACACATGTTGTACCTTCTACTTTCCCACAGGTGTCCCCACAAAAACGGTCCTTCACATGTGTGGGTGCACCTACCTGGGCACAAAGGGCAAAGGCTAAACCACTGGTAGCCCAAAGGATTTTGGAAGAGGACATTTTAAGGATTTTGGTCTTGCGAACAACCTACAGATTTGGGCCTGGGGTGTCGCAGCCACCAAGGAAAATAGGGCACCCCATCCATTTCTGAAAAGAAGACACCAGTGGCAACCCATAAAGGTCTGACTTGTGTGAATCGCCTTAGAATTTATTACCTTAAATGCCCAGCAAAGTCCAGAATTTAAGGGGGAAAAAACAATTTTCAGACATTTGCCAGCAGGAAACCACAAAAACAAGACGGCAAAAACACATATAGTACCTTCTCTCGTTACCACAGTTGTCCTGACAAAAATGGTACCTCACATGTGTGGGTGCATCTTCCTATGCACAAAAGGAAACTACTAAACCACTGGTATCCCAAAAGGTTTGGGAAGAGGACATTTTTAGGAATTTTGTCTTGTGGACAACCTAGAGATTTGGGCCTGGGGTGTTGCAGCCATCAAGGAAAACAGGGAACTCCATGCCTTTCTGAAAAGAAGACAATTGTGGGAATACACAGAGGTCTGACTTGCGGAAATCGCCCTAGAGTTTGTTACCACAATGCCCGACAAAGAACAGATTTTAGGGGGAAAACAAAATGTTCAAACATTTGCCACTAGGAAACCACTGAAACATGCCAGCAACAACAGATGTACTACCTTCCCTTGTTCCCGCAGGTGTCCAGATGAAAATGGTACCTCACATGTTAGGGTACATATACCTGAGCACAAAGGGAAAATACTAAACCACTGGTATCCCAAAGGGTTTGGGAAGTGGATATTTTTAGGATTTTGCTCTAGTGGACAACCTACAGATTTGGGCCTGGGGTGTTGCAGCCATCAAGGAAAACAGGGAACTCCATGCATTTCTGAAAAGGAGACACTCGTGGGAATCCACAGAGGTGTAACTTGCACGAATCGCCTTAGAATTTATTACCTTAAATGCCCAGCAAAGTGCAGAATTTAGGGGGAAAAACACATTTTCAGACATTTACCAGCAGGAAATCACTGACAGATGCCGGCAAGAACACATACAGTACCTTGCCTCATTCCCATAGTTGTCCTGATGTAAATGGTACCTCACATGTGTGGGTGCATCTTACTGGGCGTAAAGGGAAAATACTAAACCACTGGTATCCCAAAAGGGTTTAGTAAGAGGACATTTTTAGGAATTTTGTTTTGCGAACAACCTACAGATTTGGTCCTGGGTTGTCGCAGCCAAAAAGGAAAACAGGGAACCCCATGCATTTCTGAACAGAAGACACCCGTGGCAATCCACAAAGGTCTGACCTCTGAGAATCATCCTCGAAGGCATTACCCACAATGCCTGGCAAAGTCCAGAATTTAGGGAAACAACTACCAATTTCAGACACTTGCCCCAGGAAACCACAGAAACACTTCGGCAACAACACATGTCCTACCGTCCCACGTTCCCAAAGGTGTCACAACAAAAAACAGTACCTCACATGTGTGGGTTCACCTACCTGGGCACAAAGGGAAAAGCCAAAACCAGTGGTATCCCAAAGGGTTTGGGAAGAGGACATTTTTAGGAATTTTGTCTTGTGGACAACCTACAGATTTGGGCCTGGGGTGTTGCAGCCATCAAGGAAAACAGGGGAGTCCATGCCTTTCTGAAAAGAAGACAATTGTGGGAATACACAGAGGTCTGACTTGCACAAATCGCCCGGGAGTATATTACGACAATGCCCGACAAAGAACAGAATTTAGGGGGAAAACAATATTTTCAGACATTTGCCACTAGGAAACCACTGAAACACGCCATCAACAACACATGTGGTACCTTTTACTTTCCCACAGGTGTCCCTACAAAAACGGTACCTCACATTTGTGGGTGCACCTACCTGGGCACAAAGAGCAAAGGCTAAACCACTGGTAGCCCAAGAGATTTGGGAAGAGGACATTTTAAGGATTTTGGTCTTGCGAACAACCTACAGATTTGGGCCTGGGGTGTCGCAGCCACCAAGGAAATTAGGGCACCCCATCCATTTCTGAAAAGAAGACACCCGTGGCAACCCATAAAGGTCTGACTTGTGTGAATCACCCTAGAATTTATTACCTTAAGTGCCCAGCAAAGTGCAGAATTTAGGGGGAAAAACACATTTTCAGACATTTATAAGCAGGAAATCACTGAAACATGCTGGCAACAACACATATAGTACCTTGCCTCAACCCCACAGTTGCCCTGATGAAAATGGTACCTCACACGAGTGGGTGCATCTTCCTGGGCGTAAAGGGAAAATACTAAACCACTGGTATCCCAAAGGGTTTGGGAAGAGGACATTTTTAGGAATTTTGTCTTGTGGACAACCTACAGATTTGGGCCTGGGGCGTTGCAGCCATCAAGGAAAACAGGGGAGTCCATGCCTTTCTGAAAAGAAGACAATTGTGGGAATACACAGAGGTCTGACTTGCGCAAATCGCCCTAGAGTTTATTACGACAATGCCCGACAAAGAACAGAATTTAGGGGGAAAACAATATGTTTAGACATTTGCCACTAGGAAACCACCGAAACACGCCAGCAACAACACATGTTGTACCTTCTACTTTCCCACAGGTGTCCCTCCAAAAACGGTACCTCACATGTGTGGGTGCACCTACCTGGGCACAAAGGGCAAAGGCTAAACCACTGGTAGCCCAAAGGATTTGGGACGAGGACATTTTAAGGATTTTGGTCTTGCGAACAACCTACAGATTTGGGCCTGGGGTGTCGCAGCCACCAAGGAAAATAGGGCACCCCATCCATTTCTGAAAAGAAGACACCCGTGGCAACCCATAAAGGTCTGACTTGCGTGAATCGCCCTAGAATTCATTACCCACAATGCCCGGCAAAGTCCAGAATTTAAGGAAACAACAATCGTTTTTAGACATTTGGCCCAGGAAACAACAGAAACATGCCAGGACCAAAACATGTCCTATCTTCCCACGTTCCCAAAGGTGTCACAACAAAAACTTTACCTCACATGTGTGGGTGCACCTACCTGGGCGCAAAGGGAAAAGGCTAAACCACTGGTATCCCCAACCGTTTGGAAAGAGGATATTTTTAGGATTTTGGTCTTGTGGACAACCTACAAATTTGGGCATGGGGTGTCACAGCCAGCAAGGAAAACTGGGAACTCCATGCATTTCTGAATAGAAGACACCCGTGGGAATCCATAAAGGTCTGACTTGAACAAATCGCCTAGAATTTATTACCCATAATGCTCGGCAATGTACAGAATGTATGGGACAAAACTAAATTTTCAGACATTTGCCCCCAGGAAACCACTGAAACATGCAGGCAACAACACATATAGTACCTTGCCTCAATCCCACAGTTGCCCTGATGAAAATGGTACCTCACACGAGTGGGTGCATCTTCCTGGGCGTAAAGGGAAAATACTAAACCACTGGTATCCCAAAGGGTTTGGGAAGAGGACATTTTTAGGAATTTTGTCTTGTGGACAACCTACAGATTTGGGCTTGGGGTGTTGCAGCCATCAAGGAGTACAGGGAAGTCCATGCCTTTCTGAAAAGAAGACACTTGTGGGAATACACAGAGGTCTGACTTGCGCAAATCGCCCTAGAGTTTATTATCACAATGCCCGACAAAGAACAGAATTTAGGGGGAAAACAATATGTTTACATTTGCCACTAGTAAACCACTGAAACACGCCAGCAACAACACATGTTGTACCTTCTATTTTCCCATAGGTGTCCCCACAAAAACGGTATCTCACATGTGTGGGTGCACCTACCTGGGCACAAAGGGCAAAGGCTAAACCACTGGTAGCCCAAAGGATTTTGGAAGAGGACATTTTAAGGATTTTGGTCTTGCGAACAACCTACAGATTTGGGCCTGGGGTGTCGCAGCCACCAAGGAAAATAGGGCACCCCATCCATTTCTGAAAAGAAGACACCAGTGGCAACCCATAAAGGTCTGACTTGTGTGAATCGCCCTAGAATTTATGACCTTAAATGCCCAGCAAAGTCCAGAATTTAGGGGGAAAAAAACAATTTTCAGACATTTGCCAGCAGGAAACCACCGAAACATGACGGCAAAAAGACATATAGTACCTTCTCTCGTTACCACAGTTGTCCTGACGAATATGGTACCTCACAAGTGTGGGTGCATCTTCCTGGGCACAAAAGGAAAATACCAAACCACTGGTATCCCAAAGGGTTTGGGAAGTGCACATTTTTAGGAATTTTGTCTTGTGGACAACCTACAGATTTGGGCCTGGGGTGTTGCAGCCATCAAGGAAAACAGGGAACTCCATGCCTTTCTGAAAAGAAGACAATTGTGGGAATACACAGAGGTCTGACTTGCGCAAATCGCCCTAGAGTTTATTACCACAATGCCCGACAAAGAACAGAATTTAGCGGGAAAACAATATGTTGAGACATTTGCCACTAGGAAACCACTGAAACACGCCAGCAACAACACATGTTGTACCTTCTACTTTCCGACAGGTGTCCCCACAAAAACGGTCCTTCACATGTGTGGGTGCACCTACCTGGGCACAAAGGGCAAAGGCTAAACCACTGGTAGCCCAAAGGATTTGGGAAGAGGATATTTTTAGAATTTTGCTCTAGTGGACAAACTACAGATTTGGACCTGGGGTGTTGCAGCCATCAAGGAAAACAGGGAACTCCATGCATTTCTGAAAAAGAGACACCCGTGGGAATCCACAGAGGTCTAACTTGCACGAATCGCCCTAGAATTTATTACCTTAAATGCCCAGCAAAGTCCAGAATTTAGGGGGAAAAACACATTTTCAGACATTTACCAGCAGGAAATCACTGAAACATGCCGGCAACAACACATATAGTACCTTGCCTCATTTCCACAGTTGTCCTGATGAAAATGGTACCTCACATGAGTGGGTGCATCTTACTGGGCGTAAAGGGAAAATACTAAACCACTGGTATCCCAAAAGGGTTTGGTAAGAGGACATTTTTAGGAATTTTGTTTTGCGAACAACCTACAGATTTGGTCCTGGGTTGTCGCAGCCAAAAAGGAAAACAGGGAACCCCATGCATTTCTGAACGGAAGACACCCGTGGCAATCCACAAAGGTCTGACCTGCGAGAATCATCCTAGAATGTATTACGCACAGTGCCTGGCAAAGTCCAGAATTTAGGGAAACAACTACCAATTTCAGACACTTGCCCCAGGAAACCACAGAAACACGTCGGCAACAAAACATGTCCTACCGTCCCACGTTCCCAAAGGTGTCACAACAAAAAACAGTACCTCACATGTGTGGGTTCACATACCTGGGCACAAAGGGAAAAGCCAAAACCACTGGTATCCCAAAGGGTTTGGGAAGAGGACATTTTTAGGAATTTTGTCTTGTGGACAACCTACAGTGTTGGGCTTGGGGTGTTGCAGCCATAAAGGAAAACAGGGGAGTCCATGGCTTTCTGAAAAGAAGACAATTGTGGGAATACACAGAGGTCTGACTTGCGCAAATCGCCCTAGAGTTTATTACCACAATGCCCGACAAAGAACAGAATTTAGGGGGAAAACAAAATGTTCAGACATTTGCCACTAGGAAACCACTGAAACACGCCAGCAACAACACATGTTGTACCTTCTACTTTCCCACAAGTGTCCCCACAAAAACGGTCCTTCACATGTGTGGGTGCACCTACCTGGGCACAAAGGGCAAAGGCTAAACCACTGGTAGCCCAAAGGATTTGGGAAGAGGATATTTTTAGGATTTTGCTCCAGTGGACAACCCACAGATATGGGCCTGGGGTGTTGCAGCCATCAAGGAAAACAGGGAACTCCATGAATTTCTGAAAAAGAGACACCCGTGGGAATCCAGGGAGGTCTAACTTGCACGAATCGCCCAAGATTTTATAACCTTAAATGCCCAGCAAAATCCAGAATTTAGGTGGAAAAACACATTTTCAGGCATTTACCAGCAGGAAATCACTGAAACATGCCGGCAACAACACATATAGTACCTTGCCTCATTTCCACAGTTGCCCTGATGAAAATGGTACCTCACATGAGTGGGTGCATCTTACTGGGCGTAATGGGAAAATACTAAACCACTGGTATCCCAAAAGGGTTTGGTAAGAGGACAGTTTTAGGAATTTTGTTTTGCGAACAACCTACAGATTTGGTCCTGGGTTGTCGCAGCCAAAAAGGAAAACAGGGAACCCCATGCATTTCTGAACGGAAGACACCCGTGGCAATCCACAAAGGTCTGACCTGCGAGAATCATCCTAGAATGTATTACCCACAATGCCTGGCAAAGTCCAGAATTTAGGGAAACAACTACCAATTTCAGACACTTGCCCCAGGAAACCACAGAAACACGTCGGCAACAACACATGTCCTACCGTCCCACGTTCCCAAAGGTGTCACAACAAAAAACAGTACCTCACATGTGTGGGTTCACATACCTGGGCACAAAGGGAAAAGCCAAAACCACTGGTATCCCAAAGGGTTTGGGAAGAGGACATTTTTAGGAATTTTGTCTTGTGGACAACCTACAGTGTTGGGCTTGGGGTGTTGCAGCCATAAAGGAAAACAGGGGAGTCCATGGCTTTCTGAAAAGAAGACAATTGTGGGAATACACAGAGGTCTGACTTGCGCAAATCGCCCTAGAGTTTATTACCACAATGCCCGACAAAGAACAGAATTTAGGGGGAAAACAAAATGTTCAGACATTTGCCACTAGGAAACCACTGAAACACGCCAGCAACAACACATGTTGTACCTTCTACTTTCCCACAAGTGTCCCCACAAAAACGGTCCTTCACATGTGTGGGTGCACCTACCTGGGCACAAAGGGCAAAGGCTAAACCACTGGTAGCCCAAAGGATTTGGGAAGAGGATATTTTTAGGATTTTGCTCCAGTGGACAACCCACAGATATGGGCCTGGGGTGTTGCAGCCATCAAGGAAAACAGGGAACTCCATGAATTTCTGAAAAAGAGACACCCGTGGGAATCCAGGGAGGTCTAACTTGCACGAATCGCCCTAGATTTTATAACCTTAAATGCCCAGCAAAATCCAGAATTTAGGTGGAAAAACACATTTTCAGGCATTTACCAGCAGGAAATCACTGAAACATGCCGGCAACAACACATATAGTACCTTGCCTCATTTCCACAGTTGCCCTGATGAAAATGGTACCTCACATGAGTGGCTGCATCTTACTGGGCGTAAAGGGAAAATACTAAACCACTGGTATCCCAAAAGGGTTTGGTAAGAGGACATTTTTAGGAATTTTGTTTTGCGAACAACCTACAGATTTGGTCCTGGGTTGTCGCAGCCAAAAAGGAAAACAGGGAACCCCATGCATTTCTGAACAGAAGACACCCGTGGCAATCCACAAAGGTCTGACCTGCGAGAATCACCCTAGAATGTATTACCCACAATGCCTGGCAAAGTCTAGAATTTAAAGAAAAAACTACCAATTTCAGACACTTGCCCCAGGAAACCACAGAAACACGTCGGCAACAACACATGTCCTACCGTCCCACATTCCCAAAGGTGTCATAACAAAAAACAGTACCTCACATGTGTGGGTTCACCCACCTGGGCACAAAGGGAAAAGCCAAAACCACTGGTATCCCAAAGGGTTTGGGAAGAGGACATTTTGTCTTGTGGACAACCTACAGATTTGGGCCTGGGTGTTGCAGCCATCAAGGAAAACAGGGGAGTCCATGCCTTTCTGAAAAGAAGACAATTGTGGGAATACACAGAGTTCTGACTTGCGCAAATCGCCCGAGAGTTTATTACCACAATGCCCGACAAACAACAGAATTTAGGTGGAAAACAAAATGTTCAGACATTTGCCACTAGGAAACCACTGAAACACGCCAGCAACAACACATGTTGTACCTTCTACTTTCCCACAGGTGTCCCCACAAAAACGGTCCCTCACATGTGTGGGTGCACCTACCTGGGCACAAAGGGCAAAGGCTAAACCACTGGTAGCCCAAAGGATTTGGGAAGAGGACATTTTAAGGATTTTGGTCTTGCGAACAACCTACAGATTTGGGCCTGGGGTGTCGCAGCCACCAAGGAAAATAGGGCCCCCCATCCATTTCTGAAAAGAAGACACCAGTGGCAACCCACAAAGGTCTGACTTGTGTGAATCGCCTTAGAATTTATTACCTTAAATGCCCAGCAAAGTCCAGAATTTAAGGGGGAAAAAACAATTTTCAGACATTTGCCAGCAGGAAACCACAAAAACAAGACGGCAAAAACACATATAGTACCTTCTCTCGTTACCACAGTTGTCCTGACAAAAATGGTACCTCACATGTGTGGGTGCATCTTCCTATGCACAAAAGGAAACTACTAAACCACTGGTATCTCAAAGGGTTTGGGAAGAGGACATTTTTAGGAATTTTGTCTTGTGGACAACCTACAGATGTGGGCCTGGGGTGTTGCAGCCATCAAGGAAAACAGTGAATTCCATGCCTTTCTGAAAAGAAGACAATTGTGGTAATACACAGAGGTCTGACTTGCGCAGATCGCCCTACAGTTTGTTACCACAATGCCCGACAAAGAACAGATTTTAGGGGGAAAACAAAATGTTCAAACATTTGCCACTAGGAAACCACTGAAACATGCCAGCAACAACAGATGTACTACTTTCCCTTGTTCCCGCAGGTGTCCTGATGAAAATGCTACCTCACATGTTTGGGTACATATACCTGAGCTTAAAGGGAAAATACTAAACCACTCGTATCCCAAAGGGTTTGGGAAGAGGATATTTTTAGGATTTTGCTCTAGTGGACAACCTACAGATTTGGGCCTGGGGTGTTGCAGCCATCAAGGAAAACAGGGAACTCCATGCATTTCTGAAAAGGAGACACCTGTGGGAATCCACAGAGGTCTAACTTGCACGAATCGCCCTAGAATTTATTACCTTAAATGCCCAGCAAAGTCCAGAATGTAGGGGGAAAAACACATTTTCAGACATTTACCAGCGGGAAATCACTGACACATGCAGGCAACAACACATACAGTGCCTTGCCTCATTCCCACAGTTGTCCTGATGAAAATGGTACCTCACATGTGTGGGTGCATCTTACTGCGCGTAAAGGGAAAATACTAAACCACTGGTATCCCAAAAGGGTTTGGTAAGAGGACATTTTTAGGAATTTTGTTTTGCGAACAACCTACAGATTTGGTCCTGGGTTGTCGCAGCCAAAAAGGAAAACAGGGAACCCCATGCATTTCTGAACAGAAGACACCCGTGGCAATCCACAAAGGTCTGACCTGCGAGAATCATCCTAGAATGTATTTCCCACAATGCCTGGCAAAGTCCAGAATTTAGGGAAACAACTAAAATTTTAGACACTTGCCCCAGGAAACCACAGAAACACGTCGGCAACAACACATGTACCTCATATGTGTGGGTTCACCTACCTGGGCACAAAGGGAAAAGCCAAAACCACTGGTATCCCAAAGGGTTTGGGAAGAGGACATTTTTAGGATTTTGGTCTTGCAAACAAGCTACAGATTTGGGCCTGGGGTGTCGCGGTCATCAAGGAAAACAGGGAACTCCATGCCTTTCTGAAAAGAAGACAATTGTGGCAATACACAGAGGTCTGACTTGCGCAAATCGCCCGAGAGTTTATTACCACAATGCCCGACAAAGAACAGATTTTAGGGGGAAAACAAAATGTTCAGACATTTGCCACTAGGAAACCACTGAAACACGCCAGCAACAACACATGTTGTAGCTTCTACTTTCCCTCAGGTGTCCCCACAAAAACGGTACATCACATGTGTGGGTGCACCTACCTGGGCGCAAAGGGCAAAGGCTAAACCACTGGTATCCCAAAGGGTTTGGGAAGAGGACATTTTAAGGATTTTGGTCTTGCGAACAACCTACAGATTTGGGCCTCGGGTGTCGCAGCCACCAAGGAAAATAGGGCACCCCATCCATTTCTGAAAAGAAGACACCCGTGGCAACCCATAAAGTCCTGACTTGCATGAATCGCCCTAGAATTCCTTACCCACAATGCCCGGCAAAGTCCAGAATTTAGGGAAACAACCATCATTTTTAGACATTTGCCCCAGGAAACAACAGAAACATGCCAGCAACAACACATGTTGTACCTTCTACTTTCCCACAGGTGTCCCTACAAAAACGGTACCTTACATGTGTGGGTGCACCTACCTGGGCCCAAAGGGCAAAGGCTAAACCACTGGTATCCCAAAGGGTTTGGGAAGAGGACATTTTAAGAATTTTGGTCTTGTGAACAACATACAGATTTGGGCCTGGGGTGTTGCAGCCACCGAGGAAAATAGGGAACCCCATCCATTTCTGAAAAGAAGACACCTGTGGCAACCCATAAAGGTCTGACTTGCGTGAATCGCCCTAGAATCCATTACCCACAATGCCCGGCAAAGTCCAGAATTTAGGGAAACAACCATCATTTTTAGACATTTGCCCGAGGAAACAACAGAAACATGCAGGCACCAACACATGTCCTATCTTCACACGTTCCCAAAGGTGTCACAACAAAAACTGTACCTCACATGTGTGGGTGCACCTACCTGGGCGCAAAGGGCAAAGGCTAAACCACTGGTATCCCCAAGGGTTTGGAAAGAGGATATTTTTAGGATTTTGGTCTTGTGGACAACCTACAAATTTGGGCCTGGGGTGTCATAGCCAGCAAGGAAAACAGGGAACTCCTTGCATTTCTGAAAAGAAGACAATTGTGGCAATACACAGAGGTCTGACTTGCGCAAATCGCCCTAGAGATTATTACCACAATGCCCGACAAAGAACAGATTTTAGGGGGAAAACAAAATGTTCAGACATTTGCCACTAGGAAACCACTGAAACACGCCAGCAACAACACATGTTGTATCTTCTACTTTCCCCTAGGTGTCCCCACAAAAACGGTACATCACATGTGTGGGTGCACCTACCTGGGCGCAAAGGGCAAAGGCTAAACCACTGGTATCCCAAAGGGTTTGGGAAGAGGACATTTTAAGGATTTTGGTCTTGCGAACAACCTACAGATTTGGGCCTGGGGTGTCGCAGCCACCAAAGAAAATAGGGCACCCCATCCATTTCTGAAAAGAAGACACCCCTGGCAACCCATAAAGTCCTGACTTGCATTAATCGCCCTAGAATTCCTTACCCACAATGCCCGGCAAAGTCAAGAATTTAGGGAAACAACCATCATTTTTAGACATTTGCCCCAGGAAACAACAGAAACATGCAGGCACCAACACATGTCCTATGTTCACACGTTCCCAAAGGTGTCACAACAAAAACTGTACCTCACATGTGTGGGTGCACCTACCTGGGCGCAAAGGGCAAAGGCTAAACCACTGGTATTCTAAAGGATTTGGGAAGAGGACATTTTTAGGATTTTGGTCTTGTGGACAACCTACAAATTTGGCCCTGGGGTGTCGCAGCCACCAAGGAAAATAGGGCACCCCTTCCATTTCTGAAAAGAAGACACCCGTGCCAACCCATAAAGGTCTGACTTGTGTGAATCGCCCTAGAATGTATTACCTTAAATGCCCAGCAAAGTCCAGAATTTATGGGGAAAAACACAATTTTCAGACATTTGCCAGCAGGAAACCACAGAAACATGACGGCAACAACACATGTAGTACCTTCTCTTGTTACCACAGTTGTCCTGACAAAAATGGTTCCTTACATGTGTGGGTGCATCTTCCTGGGCACAAAAGGAAAATACTAAACCACTGGTATCCCAAAGGGTTTGTGAAGAGGACATTTTTAGGAATTTTGTCTTGTGGACAACCTACAGATTTGGGCCTGGGGTGTCGCAGCAACCAAGGAAAATAGGGCACCCCATCCATTTCTGAAAAGAAGACACCCGTGGCAACCCATAAAGGTCTGACTTGCGTGAATCGCCCTAGAATTCATTACCCACAATGCCCGGCAAAGTCCAGAATTTAGGGAAACAACCATCATTTTTAGACATTTGCCCCAGGAAACAACAGAAGCATGCCAGCACCAACACATGTCCTATTTTCCCACGTTCCCAAAGGTGTCACAACAAAAACTGTACCTCACATATGTGGGTGCACCTACCTGGGCGCAAAGTGAAAAGGCTAAACCAATGGTATCCCCAAGGGTTTGGAAAGAGGATATTTGTAGGATTTTGGTCTTGTGGACAACCTACAAATTTGGGCCTGGGGTGTCATAGCCAGCAAGGAAAACTGGGAACTCCTTGCATTTCTGAAAAGAAGACACCCGTGGGAATCCATAAAGGTCTGACTTGAACAAATTGCCTAGAATTTATTACCCACAATGCCCAGCAAAGTCCAGAATTTAGGGGGAAAAAAACAATTTTCAGACATTTGCCAGCAGGAAACCACAAAAACAAGACGGCAAAAACACATATAGTACCTTCTCTCGTTACCACAGTTGTCCTGACAAAAATAGTACCTCACATGTGTGGGTGCATCTTCCTAGGCACAAAAGGAAAATACGAAACCACTGGTATCCCAAAGGGTTTGGGAAGAGGACATTTTTAGGAATTTTGTCTTGTGGACAACCTATAAATTTGGGCCTGGTGTGTTGCAGCCATCATGGAAAACAGGGAACTCCATGCCTTTCTGAAAAGAAGACAATTGTGGCAATACACAGAGGTCTGACTTGCGCAAATCGCCCGAGAGTTTATTACCACAATGCCCGACAAAGAACAGATTTTAGGGGGAAAACAAAATGTTCAGACATTTGCCACTAGGAAACCACTGAAACACGCCAGCAACAACACATGTTGTAGCTTCTACTTTCCCTCAGGTGTCCCCACAAAAACGGTACATCACATGTGTGGGTGCACCTACCTGGGCGCAAAGGGCAAAGGCTAAACCACTGGTATCCCAAAGGGTTTGGGAAGAGGACATTTTAAGGATTTTGGTCTTGCGAACAACCTACAGATTTGGGCCTCGGGTGTCGCAGCCACCAAGGAAAATAGGGCACCCCATCCATTTCTGAAAAGAAGACACCCGTGGCAACCCATAAAGTCCTGACTTGCATGAATCGCCCTAGAATTCCTTACCCACAATGCCCGGCAAAGTCCAGAATTTAGGGAAACAACCATCATTTTTAGACATTTGCCCCAGGAAACAACAGAAACATGCCAGCAACAACACATGTTGTACCTTCTACTTTCCCACAGGTGTCCCTACAAAAACGGTACCTTACATGTGTGGGTGCACCTACCTGGGCCCAAAGGGCAAAGGCTAAACCACTGGTATCCCAAAGGGTTTGGGAAGAGGACATTTTAAGAATTTTGGTCTTGTGAACAACATACAGATTTGGGCCTGGGGTGTTGCAGCCACCGAGGAAAATAGGGAACCCCATCCATTTCTGAAAAGAAGACACCTGTGGCAACCCATAAAGGTCTGACTTGCGTGAATCGCCCTAGAATCCATTACCCACAATGCCCGGCAAAGTCCAGAATTTAGGGAAACAACCATCATTTTTAGACATTTGCCCGAGGAAACAACAGAAACATGCAGGCACCAACACATGTCCTATCTTCACACGTTCCCAAAGGTGTCACAACAAAAACTGTACCTCACATGTGTGGGTGCACCTACCTGGGCGCAAAGGGCAAAGGCTAAACCACTGGTATCCCCAAGGGTTTGGAAAGAGGATATTTTTAGGATTTTGGTCTTGTGGACAACCTACAAATTTGGGCCTGGGGTGTCATAGCCAGCAAGGAAAACAGGGAACTCCTTGCATTTCTGAAAAGAAGACAATTGTGGCAATACACAGAGGTCTGACTTGCGCAAATCGCCCTAGAGATTATTACCACAATGCCCGACAAAGAACAGATTTTAGGGGGAAAACAAAATGTTCAGACATTTGCCACTAGGAAACCACTGAAACACGCCAGCAACAACACATGTTGTATCTTCTACTTTCCCCTAGGTGTCCCCACAAAAACGGTACATCACATGTGTGGGTGCACCTACCTGGGCGCAAAGGGCAAAGGCTAAACCACTGGTATCCCAAAGGGTTTGGGAAGAGGACATTTTAAGGATTTTGGTCTTGCGAACAACCTACAGATTTGGGCCTGGGGTGTCGCAGCCACCAAGGAAAATAGGGCACCCCATCCATTTCTGAAAAGAAGACACCCCTGGCAACCCATAAAGTCCTGACTTGCATTAATCGCCCTAGAATTCCTTACCCACAATGCCCGGCAAAGTCAAGAATTTAGGGAAACAACCATCATTTTTAGACATTTGCCCCAGGAAACAACAGAAACATGCAGGCACCAACACATGTCCTATGTTCACACGTTCCCAAAGGTGTCACAACAAAAACTGTACCTCACATGTGTGGGTGCACCTACCTGGGCGCAAAGGGCAAAGGCTAAACCACTGGTATTCTAAAGGATTTGGGAAGAGGACATTTTTAGGATTTTGGTCTTGTGGACAACCTACAAATTTGGCCCTGGGGTGTCGCAGCCACCAAGGAAAATAGGGCACCCCTTCCATTTCTGAAAAGAAGACACCCGTGCCAACCCATAAAGGTCTGACTTGTGTGAATCGCCCTAGAATGTATTACCTTAAATGCCCAGCAAAGTCCAGAATTTATGGGGAAAAACACAATTTTCAGACATTTGCCAGCAGGAAACCACAGAAACATGACGGCAACAACACATGTAGTACCTTCTCTTGTTACCACAGTTGTCCTGACAAAAATGGTTCCTTACATGTGTGGGTGCATCTTCCTGGGCACAAAAGGAAAATACTAAACCACTGGTATCCCAAAGGGTTTGTGAAGAGGACATTTTTAGGAATTTTGTCTTGTGGACAACCTACAGATTTGGGCCTGGGGTGTCGCAGCAACCAAGGAAAATAGGGCACCCCATCCATTTCTGAAAAGAAGACACCCGTGGCAACCCATAAAGGTCTGACTTGCGTGAATCGCCCTAGAATTCATTACCCACAATGCCCGGCAAAGTCCAGAATTTAGGGAAACAACCATCATTTTTAGACATTTGCCCCAGGAAACAACAGAAGCATGCCAGCACCAACACATGTCCTATTTTCCCACGTTCCCAAAGGTGTCACAACAAAAACTGTACCTCACATATGTGGGTGCACCTACCTGGGCGCAAAGTGAAAAGGCTAAACCAATGGTATCCCCAAGGGTTTGGAAAGAGGATATTTGTAGGATTTTGGTCTTGTGGACAACCTACAAATTTGGGCCTGGGGTGTCATAGCCAGCAAGGAAAACTGGGAACTCCTTGCATTTCTGAAAAGAAGACACCCGTGGGAATCCATAAAGGTCTGACTTGAACAAATTGCCTAGAATTTATTACCCACAATGCCCAGCAAAGTCCAGAATTTAGGGGGAAAAAAACAATTTTCAGACATTTGCCAGCAGGAAACCACAAAAACAAGACGGCAAAAACACATATAGTACCTTCTCTCGTTACCACAGTTGTCCTGACAAAAATAGTACCTCACATGTGTGGGTGCATCTTCCTAGGCACAAAAGGAAAATACGAAACCACTGGTATCCCAACGTGTTTTGGAAGAGGACATTTTTAGGAATTTTGTCTTGTGGACAACCTATAAATTTGGGCCTGGTGTGTTGCAGCCTTCATGGAAAACAGGGAACTCCATGCCTTTCTGAAAAGAAGACAATTGTGGGAATACACAGAGGTCTGACTTGCGCAAATCGCCCTAGAGTTTATTACCACAATGCCCGACAAAGAACAGATTTTACAGGGAAAACAAAATGTTCAGACATTTGCCACTAGGCAACCACTGAAACACGCCAGCAACAACACATGTTGTACCTTCTACTTTCCCTCAGGTGTCCCCACAAAAACGGTACCTCACATGTGTGGGTGCACCTACCTGAGCGCAAAGGGCAAAGGCTAAACCACTGGTATCCCAAAGGGTTTGGGAAGAGGACATTTTAAGGATTTTGGTCTTGCGAACAACCTACGGATTTGGGCCTGGGGTGTCGCAGCCACCAAGGAAAATAGGGCACCCCATCCATTTCTGAAAAGAAGACACCCGTGGCAACCCATAAAGTCCTGACTTGCGTGAATCGCCCAAGAATTCCTTACCCACAATGCCCGGCAAGGTCCAGAATTTAGGGAAACAACCATCATTTTTAGACATTTGCCCCAGGAAACAACAGAAACATGCCAGAACCAACACATGTCCTATCTTCCCACGTTCCCAAAGGTGTCACAACAAAACTGTACCTCACATGTGTGGGTGCACCTACCTGGGCGCAAAGGGAAAAGGCTAAACCACTGGTATCCCCAAGGGTTTGGAAAGAGGATATTTTTAGGATTTTGGTCTTGTGGACAACCTACAGATTTGGGCCTGGGGTGTCACAACCATCAAGGAAAACAGGGAACTCCATGCATTTCTGAAAAGAGGACACCCGTGGGAATCCATAAAGTTCTGACTTTAACAAATCGCCTAGAATTTATTACCTTAAATGCTCAGCAAATTCCAGAATTTAGGGGGAAAAACACATTTTCAGAAATTTACCAGCAGGAAATCACTGACACATGCCGGCAACAACACATACAGTACCTTGCCTCATTCCCACAGTTGTCCTGATGAAAATGGTACCTCACATGTTTGGGTGCATCTTACTGGGCGTAAAGGGAAAATACTAAACCACTGGTATCCCAAAAGGGTTTGGTAAGAGGACATTTTTAGGAATTTTGCTTTGCGAACAACCTACAGATTTGGTCCTGGGTTGTCGCAGCCAAAAAGGAAAACAGGGAACCCCATGCATTTCTGAACAGAAGACACCCGTGGCAATCCAAAAAGGTCTGACCTGCGAGAATCATCCTAGAATGTATTACCCACAATACCTGGCAAAGTCCAGAATTTAGGGAAACAACTACCATTTTCAGACACTTGCCCCAGGAAACCACAGAAACACGTCGGCAACAACACATGTCCTACCGTCCCACGTTCCTAAAGGTGTCACAACAAAAACAGTACCTCACATGTGTGGGTGCACCTACCAGGGCGCAAAGGGAAAAGGCTAAACCACTGGTATCCCCAATGGTTTGGAAATAGGATATTTTTAGGATTTTGGTCTTGTGGACAACCTACAAATTTGGGCCTGGGGTGTCACAGCCATCAAGGAAAACAGGGAACTACATGCATTTCTGAAAAGAAGACAATTGTGGGAATCCATAAAGGTCTGACTTGAACAAATCGCCTAGAATTTATACCCACAATGCCCGGCAACGTACAGAATTTATGGGAAAAATGTTACGCTCACCTGGCTCCCACAGGGGCGTCGATCTGAACTGGACAGCTGCGGCCTCCACCAATTCGACATGTAGTGCCGAGATGACGGACTGGACTGGCCCACCTAGCTTCGTTTTATTGGCCCGTAGGAATATTCTTCTGCAAATGGAGAAAGGGAATTAACCACCCGTGGAGTTGAGCGTTAACCCTCCCCCACTCCCGCTGTTCTCCCCACTGATCACCTTTGATCTCCCTGTAAAGACTGGTAGGGGGTGTCTGTACTTCTGCTCTCTATATGGTAGAGGAGAGGCACAGCAGACCCCAGCCAAGATTCTCTATTACGGTAGCAATGGACGAGCAATCAAGGCCTAGCTTCTCAGGAGGTGATGCGGGCAGGTTCTTAAGTACAGTGTAGTACCCGAACCCCCACAAAGGAATGTCCACACACTATATTACTGAAAACACAGTCTTTATATAATTAATATTCAAAGGTATGTACACGATCACAATAACGTACTTTGTACTTGGAAGTCAATAATGATAAATATATACACGTCTAGAGTGGTACCACTAATGTTATCGAATCGCATTAAAGTGCATCAACTGTACGGTTAAAATGTCACACAGATTAATAACGAGGAAACCAGCAATAGAGATAGGAACGAACGCAAGATGGTTGAAACAGTAGGCAGAATACTGACCCCTACCACTGGGCACAATTCTGTGTGGAGATCCCCCCACCTGGGCAACCTGTAGATAAAAGATATAAAGCACAAGCCAGGTCCATATAATGTTCGATAGTCTTACTTCTTCCTATAAAGGTTTTACCCCCCCAATGTACCTGGTGGAGTAGAGTTCTCCGACGATGCGCCGACCGATCCTTCTTGATTGCCCTCCCTTTAAGGCGGGAGTCACGGGTCATCGAACGTCCGACGTTGAACAGGGTGAACTACGGCAAGGAAGTGACAGCTTCGTTCCTAGCGGTGCATGTCGACCACAGAGCGTTGGCGTCCTGCAAGGAAGAGGCGTGCGGGGCACCTCGGTGACGATAGTTCTGGACCCCAAAGAGATGATGAAGAACTGTGGCCCAGCAAGGGCGTCGAGTTGTCGGCGTCTCTGCGGTCTGTAGGTGGTGGGAAACCCACCGGTGGATGCTCCTCGGCGCATCGACGGTCGGGCCTTCTCCAGCGGGAGACAAGCGGGTGGCGATGCAGACGAGAGCGTCCGTTGATCAATGGAAGTTCTTAGGCAAACGGGAGCACGGCGGCTCTGGTCGGCGACGGCAGTCATCGACAGTGGCGGACAACAGTCCGGGTGCTTCTCCTTGGAGTTTCGCAGCAGTCCCCGTATCGGGTCGGCAGCCTGTCGAAGGTCTGTCTACCAGGGAGCGTTGGCAAAGATCAGCTGTGCACGATGGTCGCTCGCAGCTCGGGAAGAGGGCGCCTTACCAGGTCCTCTCTGGGTCAGTGTTTGGAGGCACAACAGCTTTCAGATTGTGAAGGAGAGCAACAACAATTCTTCTCGTCCAGCAGGGCTTCAAGGTCAAGCTTCAGTTACTCCAGTTACTCGTGGTAGTGGACTTCAGCTTCTGAACACGATTCCTAGCAGTGAGAGGTCCCCAGATATACTGTTGATCTCCCATTCATTCCGCTGGGTCACACTCAAGCATCCGATCACGACTACGGGCATTCATGCAGGCAGGCAGCCAATCAGGCACACGAGGTATTCAGGCCATTCACTTCTCTCCAGACACTCACAACAAGTTATGTGTATTGGGACAAGTACCGAGCCATTCAACACTCCAAGCTGCATTCATACCGGTTTCGGGCAGGGTTGTCTCAGTCATTGTGTCAACCACCAGATACTAGACACCCACAACAACACAGAATGCATATTCGTCACACACTCTATTCACCCAGGTCCCACCCACAGGAGGTACCCACAATACATCACCGGGAAGGCTCCAGCTAGTCTGACTGGGCCTTCACAACAACACCATATATGGCACTTCCATCCAACAGCCAGTCAGGAGGAAGGGACAGAGTCAGGGCTTCCCAGGACTTTGGGAAAACAAGGTAATGGGTAATAGAAAGCAAGAGGCCACAGGGGCCAGCTTGTTTTCCATCAGGAATCAACGAATCCCAATGGCAGGGCCGGGGTATCCCAAAATGGAGGATACTCCGCGCACCTGTCAATTTCAGCATGGAGCTGCCACCAGCCCATATCCTGCTCTGTGGGCCACCCACAGGCGCCCAAAAACATACACTGGGGACACAGGGTTGTACCCCCACCCATGGGTGCCATAAGGGTATCCCATGGGTCCGTTCACCAAACCAAAAGAAAGAGAGCTGCACCGCCAGGAGTCCCACATGAAATCCTGCACGGAAAACACGACAGAACACACGCTGAAAAGCAGTAAAGGACAAGGATACGGAGGCCCTGTCCCTCCGATGCATTTCCAGCATCACAGTCCCCTCTTATAGTCTCATCTGATGGTTTGGAAAGATGAGCTCTCCATCCTGCATTGAGCGCAGGGGCGCGTTGATAACCATTTGCTTCACTGGCTCGAAGGAATTGGTGAGTTCCAGAACAATATTGACTCTGAGATTCCCGGCAAGACGCTGTAAGTATGTAGTTTGTAAGAGTTCAAATGTCTGACTTTCACTCTTGTCCGATTCCTTGCAGGTTGCAGCTTGACCCTAGCGAAGAGTTCTTCGTGACAACCGGTAATATTCAGGTAAGGATTTGTATTATCCAACACAGTTCGATAAAATAATGTCAATATGTAACCTGTTGCTTTCTCCCTTATTCAGGCGCTGAGAGAAAATATGAAGTCTCAGGGAATAATGCCACCGGTGGTAAAATCAGGTAAGTCTATTGTGGTGAGGAGGTTTCCCCTTGCTGTCCTTTTGTTTCCCCTTAGGGGCCGGGGTTCAGCGAGGATGCAGTGGAAGCTGTGCCGACCCGTGAAGAGGAATAGTACCCCTGGTGGTAAAATCAGGTAAGTCTATGGGGGGTAACTAATATTGCCTCTGAGTGTTCCCTTGGCTCACCTTGCTGTTCTTGTCTTCCCCTTAGGTGCTGGCGGGAGCATGCAGAAGGATGCGGTGGAATGTGAAGATGCTGCGAAGGCCGGTGAGTTCAGCGCGGCGCTGCTGCAGGCGAGGCGACGTGCATAAAATAACTTAATTCTTCCAGCTCGAAGGCACGATGGATCGGGAATTCAGGTAAGGATCAAAGGTATTGCTCTTGTTCTAACCTTTTCTCCTTCTCTCCCCTTTTTCTAGGAGCACCGGACTCGAGGCGGGCGTGGCAGAAGACTGGATGCAGACTTGCAGGAACAGTGAGCGTTACGCTGCGGGATGCAGAATAATGCGAAGCGTGTGCTGCTCTTCGGGCATGGTTTAAATAGCCTCCAAAGTAGTCCCAGGTAAGTATTCCACCCCAGCCCCACCCGAGTAAAAAAAATAGTCCCTTAGGTAAAGTAGTCCCTTCCAAGCCTCCTTTGGCTTGGAGCTCTTGCAGCATGGTCTGCATCAGGGGAGTTTGCAGCATGGTCTGCATCAGGTAAGTTTTAATCTATGAGCCTGGCGCCTATGGCGCCAGGACTGACTCTCCATATGAGCCTGGCGCCATAGGCGCCAGGACTGCACCCAAATAGCCCCTAGCAGGGGTTGTTGGGTTTGCTTAGTATAACTTGATGCCTGCTTCCGGGGTTGCTGGACTTGGTCTGGGTCCCCGGGGGTAGGCATCATGACAAAAAAACTAAATTATCAGACATTTGCCCCCAGGAAACCACTGAAACATGCAGGCAACAACAGATGTACTACCTTCCCTTGTTCCCGCAGGTGTCCCGATGAAAATGGTGCCTCACATGTTTGGGTGCATATACCTGAGCACAAAGGGAAAATACTAAACCACTGGTATCCCAAAGGGTTTGGGAAGAGGATATTTTTAGGATTTTGCTCTAGTGGACAATCTACAGATTTGGGCCTGGGGTGTTGCAGCCATCAAGGAAAACAGGGAACTCCATGCATTTCTGAAAAGGAGACACCCGTGGGAATCCACAGAGGTCTAACTTGCACGAATCTCCCTAGAATTTATTACCTTAAATGCCCAGCAAAGTCCAGAATTTAGGGGGAAAAACACATTTTCAGACATTTACCAGCAGGAAATCACTGAAACATGCCGGCAACAACACATATAGTACCTTGCCTCATTCCCACAGTTGTTCTGATGAAAATGGTACCTCACATGTGTGGGTGCATCTTCCTGGACGTAAAGGGAAAATACTAAACCACTGGTATCCCAAAGGGTTTGGTAAGAGGACATTTTTAGGAATTTTGTTTTGCGAACAACCTACAGATTTGGTCCTGGGTTGTCGCAGCCACAAAGGAAAACAGGGAACCCCATGCATTTCTGAAAAGAAGACACCAGTGGCAATCCACAGAAGTCTGACCTGCGAGAATCATCCTAGAATGTATTACCCACAATGCCTGGCAAAATCCAGAATTTAGGGAAACAACTAGCCGGTCAAGTGGCACAGCGAGTAGAGCGCTCGCTTTGACATCCGTGCAGAGCCTGTTAACGCAGGTTCGAATCCCGGCAGGGCCAAACTCAGCCTTTCATCCTTCCGAGGTCGATAAATGAGCACCACGCACCGTGGGTAATAATAAGCAGCGCTCAGATACCTGAGGGTTCGTAGCGCTATATAAATGCCTAATTATTATTATTATTATTATTATTATTAATTATTACCATTTTCAGACACTTGCCCCAGGAAACCACAGAAACACGTCGGCAACAACACATGTCCTACCTTCCCACGTTCCCAAAGGTGTCACAACAAAAAACAGTACCTCACATGTGTGGGTTCACCTACCTAGGCACAAAGGGAAAAGCCAAAACCACTGGTATCCCAAAGGGTTTGGGAAGAGGAAATTTGAAGGATTTTGGTCTTGCGAACAAGCTACAGATTTAGGCCTGGGGTGTCGTGGTCAAAAAGGAAAACAAGGAACACCATGTATTTCCAAAGTTCCTAGGTTGTTTGGGTGAAGTCAGAGCTGCCAGTGGTGCAGCTATGGTTCCATAGTCCGCCATGAAATTGCGATAGTACCCGGTGAGGCCCAAAAAGGTTCTCACCTGGGTTTGAGTAGTGGGAATCTCCCAGTACTGTACATCCTGTACCTTACTGGGGAGAAGTTGGATTTGACCCCCTCCTACCTCATGACCAAGATACGTGACTTTCCCCTGAGCTATCTGGAACTTGGTGGACTTGATAGTGAGGTTAGCCCTTTTTAAGGCCTGCAACACTCTACCCAGATGTGTCACGTGCTCTTCCCAAGTGGAACTGTAGACGGCAATGTCGTCTAAATAAACCACACAAAAGGCTTCCAGCCCACTGAGAGCATGATTGACCAATCTCTGGAAGGTGGCAGGGGCATTCTTCAACCCAAAAGGCATGACCCTAAACTGGTAGAGTCCCTCTGGTGTTGAGAACGCCGTCTTTTCCTTGGCAATGGTCGTCAGAGCTATTTGCCAATAGCCTGAGGTGAGGTCAAAGGTGCTCATAAATTTGGCAGCACCTATGGTGTCCACAAGCTCATCAGCCCTGGGCAATGGGTGCGCGTCAGTTTTGGTGACGGCATTGACTCCTCGGTAGTCCACACAGAACCTCCAATCCTTGGTACCTGCCTGGGAACTTGCCTTGGGGACAAGGACCACGGGACTTGACCAGGGACTGGTTGAGGGTTCAATAACACCCAGATCCAACATCTTGGCGACCTCAGCCTGGATGTGGTTCTTAACCGTATCTGACATTCGGTAGCTCCTGCTCTTGACAGGCACGCTGTCACCAGTGTCATTCTCGTGCTTACACCACGGTGTAAGGCCTGGCGTCAGTGAAAACAGAGAGGCATACTGCTGGAGCAAAGTCCTGCAGGCCCTCTGCTGCTCGGTTGCCAAATCTGGAGAGAGCTGCACTCCCTCCATGGAGCCATCCTGATGGTTGCTATGCAGCAAATCAGGAAGGGGCTCACTCTCATCCTCTTCTTGTTCTGAAGCTAGCAAGAGACATGAGACTTCTGCTCGCCGGTGGAAAGGCTTGAGCCTATTGACATGGAATACCTGAGGGGCTACCCCTGGGACTCCCATGTCAACCAGATAGTTGACCTCGCCCATCTTGGAGATTATCCGGAAGGGTCCAGTCCATTTATCTGCCAATGCCCCAGGCTTGGTAGGCTCCATCACGAGGACCTCCTGTCCCGGAGTCCGATCCACTTGCGATGCTTTAAGGTCGTGCCAGTATTTGTTCAATTCCTGGCTGGCCTTGAGATTCGCTGTTGCTTGACCCATCATCTGTGTCATCCTCCGTTGGAGGCCTAACACATAGTCCCCCACTTGCTTGGCGGGACCGGGAGGGGTGGCTTCCAAACCTTCTCTGATCAAGGCAAGGGGCCCCCTCACGGGATGTCCAAAGAGTAACTCAAAGGGGCTGAAACCAACACCCTCTTGAAGTGCCTCTCTGTAAGCAAACAGCAGGCATGGCAGGAGGAGATCCCATTTCCTCCTTAGGGGCTCTTCCAAAGCACCTAGCCTGCCCTTTAGAGTTTTATTAAATCTCTCAACCAGACCATTGGTCTGGTGGTGGTAAGAAGTGGAGAACTTGTAGGTTACTCCGCACTCTTTCCACATGGTTTTCATGTAACTAGACATGAAGTTGGATCCTCGGTCAGAGACGACCTCCTTGGGGAATCCAACACGGGTGAAAATGCCCAGGAGGGCCCGGGCAACCACCTTGGCAGTAACAGTCCGAAGGGGTATAGCCTCAGGGTACCTGGTGGCATGATCTACCAAAACCAGGATGAACCGATGTCCACCTGACGTGGGAGGGTCAAGGGGACCGACGGTGTCGATAGCCACCCTCTCAAACGGTGTGCCAACCACTGGCAATGGCTGCAGTGGGGCAATGACACTGCCTCCAGTCTTGCCAGACAACTGACAAGTTCGGCAGGTCCTGCAGTGGGACTCCACTTCTACTCCCATTCGATGCCAGTAGAAATGGGCAGAGAGCCTCTGCTTAGTCTTCTTGGTACCAAGATGACCAGCCAAGGGCACCTCATGTGCCAACTGCAGTAGGAAGGGCCGGTAAACCTGGGGTACCACCAACCTCTTGAGGGCACCAGGTTCAGGCTTAGTGGGCTCACTAACAAGGAGCTCACCCTCCCAATAAATCCAGAAAGTCCTAGGTACTTCTCCTTGTGCCTGGGACAGGGCCTGTTTCCTCAGACCCTCGAGAGAGTGGCACTCTCTCTGTCCTTTACAGAAGTCTGCCCGGGACGGTCCCCCTTCAGCTAACAAGCATTGAAGATCGGGATGATCCTCCGGGTTGAGAACCTCTCCCACAGAGAGTCTTCTGGCTCTTCTCCCACAGGAGTTAAGACGGGGTTTACCACTGGACCCAGCCCGTCCGGAGCATGTGTCCCAATGGGTGCTGTAGGAACAGCAGGAAGAGAAGGAGCTCCCTCCACAGAGGTGGCCTTCTTGCTCTTCCTTGGTCGTGCCTTAGGCCGCCCCTTCGGCTTGGGTACCTGACTCACAGCCAGACCTGGTGTCACCTGTGATCTAGTGACCGCAGCAGCAGTCATGGGAAGACCATCCGCGATCAATCCCAACTCAACTAGATCGTTACCTAACAGAATGTTAGCAGGGACGTTGTCCTGAACCAGGACAGGAAGCTTTGCTGTCTTGTCTCCAATTACGAGTGTGACTCGGGCTACAGGTGATAATTTGGGAGGCCCACCAGCTAACCTGATGGTTCTCAGAGGAGCATCTACATAGTCCTCTGGCTTGAGCAGGGTCCTGTCCACCACTGTCATGCTTGCCCCAGTGTCTCTCAAACCAATAGAAGGCTGGCCATTCAGGAGGACACTTCTCAAAAATCTACGGGTGTTCTGTGGGATATTCGCCAGCACTTCCGCGTACTGGTCCCAGGCCCCAAGGGACACTAAGGAAATCTCTACGGGAGCACCAAAAGTGATTCCTGTAGAGGAGGGGAGGACAGTGGCCTCCACCTCAGACATGGGGTAAGGGTAGGTCAGGCTGACAGCCTGTACTCCGAGTGCCTTACCTTTACACTTGAAGTCACCCCTTTTGTGATCCAGAGCCCCACAGTCCCAACAAGTGCCGGGAGTGCGGGGTACGGTACTGGAACCACCAGGAGCCTGCTTTGCAGCAGGTGGACCACTACTCTTATTCCCACCCACAGATGACTTATCCCCACTAGATTTCTGGGTCTTAGGAGAGGAGGGTTTAGGTTTATTCGACTGTGACTGCTTTTGGGACTCCTCAGCTTTCTGAGAGGCCCCTTTTTCTTTGTCCATGTCCTTCCCACTGGAGTCCTTAGGGGACACCCGGTGGGAGACCCACTTGTTGGCCAACCTAGCCAGCTTAAAGGGATCCAAAATGTTCTGGTCAGCAACATATTGACGCAGCTCCGGTGAACAAGCTTCAGAAAAATGCTCAAAAAAAAATAGGTGGGACAATTCAACAAAAGTTTTCACCTTGTAACCATCAATCCACCCCATCATATTCATGTGCGCAGCACTGACCCAGTCAACCCAAGACACATTCTCTCTTTTCTTAAAATCCCTGAACCTTTTAAGGTATTGGGTAGGCGTCTTGCCAAACTTGGCAATCAAAGCAGATTTCATACACTCATACTGGCCGCTTTCTTCCACACTCAGCTTCAGAATACAGTCATATCCAGTTTGAGGCCCTCTGCTTAGCAAACACTTAGCCCAATCTCTTTTGTCAACATCATGAATTGCACAAGCCATTACAAACGCTTCAATCCATTGGAGGATATCAGAACCCTCCGAAAACACACCAACCAAATACTTCATAAATTTAGCTGCTGGGGACCTGACCCTCTCACTGGGTTTCGCTGAAGTCTCCACTCAAGCTTTCTCTAGCTGGATTCTCTGACATTCAGTGTCCTTGTCTTTGAGTTCAAGATCCCTATTCTTGAGTTCAAGATCCCTATTCTTGAGCTCCACTTGTTGAGCCAACTCCTCCTTCTTAAGCTCAGCATCTATTTCCAACTTGCGACATTCAAAGGCCAATTTCATCCTTAATAACTCAAGCTCCAATGTATTGCTGGGGTTCGGAACAGAGGCAGCAGGAATGGCGGCATTCCCAGAAACAGATTCAGTAGAAACCCCAGGGGCAGAGTCCTCATTGGTTGCATTCCCCCCCTCATCAAGAGTTTCACCATCGGTCTGGTAGTCCACCAGGGCAGCTATCAGCTCAGCCCCAGACTTCTCTCCACAAAGTCTAACTCCCTGGCTTCACAAGCACTCTGGAGAGCCTCTAAGCTCATCCGAGTCAATTTACCATTCACAATAGACTCCATTGCTTGTAATGCAGTTATTTTGTACACACCCAAACCTTAATCTAAAAAAGTGCAGATATTTTGTAAGTGGCACGGTTATACACTGATTCTTAAAACCATAAGCATCCCACTGCTGCCACCAGTGTAAAGACTGGTAGGGGGTGTCTGTACTTCTGCTCTCTATATGGTATTGGAGAGGCACAGAAGACCCCAGCCAAGATTCTCTATTACGGTAGCAATGGACGAGCAATCAAGGCCTAGCTTCTCAGGAGGTGATGCAGGCTGGTTCTTAAGTACAGTGTAGTCCCCAAACCCCCACAAAGGAATTGCCACACACTGTATTACTGAAAACACAGTCTTTATATAATTAATATTCAAAGGTATGTACACGATCACAATAACGCACTTTGTACTCGGAAGTCAATAATGATAAATATATACAATTCTAAAGTGGTACCACCAATGTTATCAAATCTCATTAAAGTGCATCAACTGTACGGTTAAAATGTCACACAGATTAATAACGAGGAAACCAGCAATAGAGATAGGAAGGAAGGAAAGATGGTTGAAACAGTAGGCAGACTACTGGCCCCGTACCCTAGACACAGTTCTGTGTGGAGATTCCCCCACCTGGGCAACCTGTAAAATAAGATATATCGCACAAGCCCAGTCCATATGTTCAATAGTCTCACTTCTTCCTATTAAGGTTTTTACCCCCCCCACCAATGTACCTGGTGGAGTAGAGTTCTCCGACGATGCGTCGACCAATCCTTCTTGAGTGCCTCCCTTTCAGGCGGGAGAACGGATCGTCGAGAGGTGTCGGGGAACTTGGCGTTCGATGTCGGGGAATCGACGGCCCTTCTTGAGTGCCCTCCCTTTAAGGCAGGAGTCACAGGTCGTCGAATGTCCGACAGTGAACAGGGTGAACTACGGCAGGGAAGTGGAAGCTTCGTTCCTAGCGGTGCTCGTCGACGACAGAGCGCTGGCGTCCTGCAAGGAAGAGGCGTGCGGGGCACCTCGGTGATGATAGTTCTGGACCGCAAAGAGATGATGAAGAACTGTGGCCCAGCAAGGGCGTCGAGTCGTCGGCGTCTCTGCGTTCTTTAAGTGGCGGGAAATTCACCGGGGGATGCTCCTCGACGCATCGACGGTCGGGCCTTCTCCAGCGGGAGACAAGCGGATAACGATGCAGACGAGAGCGTCCGATGATCAATTAAAGTTCTTAGGCAAACGGGAGCACGACAGTGGCGGACAACATTGCTTCTCCTTGGAGTTCCGCAGCAGTCCCCCTATCGGGTCGGTAGCCTGTCGAAGGTCTGTCTACCAGGGAGCGTTGGCAAAGCTGTTCACGATGGTCCCTCGTAGCTCGGAAAGAGGGCGCCTTACCAGGTCCTCTCTGGGTCATTCCTTGGAAACACAGCAGCCTTCAGATTGCGAGGGAGAGCCACAGCACTCCTTCTCGTCCAGCGGGGATTTCAAGGTCAAGCGTCAGTTACTCCAGTTACTGTCGTAGTGGACTTCAGCTTCTGAACACGATTCCTAGCAGTGAGAGGTCCCCAGATATACTGTTGATCTCCCATTCATTCCGCTGGGTCACACTCAAGCATCCAATCACGACTACGGGCATTCATGCAGGCAGGCAGCCAATCAGGCACACAAGGTATTCAGGCCATTCACTTCTCTCCAGACACTCACAACAAGTTATGTGTATTGGGACAAGTACCGAGCCATTTAACACTCCAAGCTGCATTCATACCGGTTTAGGGCAGGGTTGTCTCAGTCATTGTGTCAACCACCAGATACTAGACACCCACAACACAGAATGCATATTTGTCACACACTCTATTCACCCAGGTCCCACCCACAGGAGGTACCCACAACATACATCACCGAGAAGGCTCCAGCTAGTCTGGCCGGGCCTTCACAACAACACCATATACGGCATTTCCACCCAACAGCCAGTCAGGGGGAAGGGACAGAGTCAGGGCTTCCCAGGACTTTGGGAAAACAAGGTAATGGGTAATAGAAAGCAAGAGGCCACCGGGGCCATCTTGTTTTGCATCAGGAATCAACTGATCCCAATGGCAGGGTCGGGGTATCCCAAAATGGAGGATACTCCGCGCACCTGTCAAATTCAGCATGGGGCTGCCACCAGCCCATACCCCTGCTCTGCGGGCCACTCACAGGTGCCCAAAAACATACACTAGGGGCACAGGGTTGTACCCCCACCCATGGGTATCTCACGGGTCCATTCACCAAACCAAAAGAAAGAGAGCTGCACCGCCAGGAGTCCCACATGAACTCCTGTGCAGAAAACATGACAGAACAAACGATAAAAAGCAGTAAAGGACAAGGATACGGAGGCCCTGTGCCTCCGATGCATTTCCAGCATCACATGCACCTCCCGCGAAAGAAAGGGAAAAGGGCTAAACCACTGGTATCCCAAAGGTTTGGGAAGAGTACATTTTTAGGAATGTTGTCTTGTGGACAACTTACAGATGTGGGTCTGGGGTGTCAAGGCCACCAAAGAAAACAGGAAACCCCATTCATTTCTGAAACGAAGACACCCATGGGTTTCCACAGAGGTCTGACGAATCGCCCTAGAATGTATTACCCACAATGCCCGGCAAATTCCAGAATTTAGGGAAACAACCACCATTTTTAGACATTTACCCCAGGAAAACACAGAAACACGCCGGCAACAACACATGTCCTACCTTCCCACGTTCCTAAAGCTGTCACAACAAAAACGGTACCTCACATGTGTGGGTGCACCAACCTGGGCGCAAAGGGAAAAGGCTAAACCAATGGTATCCCCAAGGGTTTGGAAAGAGGATATTTTTAGGATTTTGGTCTTGTGGACAACCTACAGATTTGAGCCTGGGGTGTCGCAGCCATCAAGGAAAACAGGGAACTTCATGCATTTCTGAAAAGACACCCGTGGCAATCCACAGAGGTCTGACTTGAAAAAATAGCCCTAGAATTTATTACCCACAATGCCCGGCAAAGTACAGAATTTATGGGGAAAAAACACAATTTTCAGACATTTGCCACCAGGAAACCACTGAAACACGCCAGCAACAACACACATACTACCTTCCCTCATTTCCACAGGTGTCCTGAAAAAAATGGTACCTTACATGGGGGGGTGCATCTACCTGGGCACAAAGTGAAAATACTAAACCACTGATATGTCAAAGGGTTGGGGAAGAGGACATTTTTAGGATTCTGGACTTATGGACAACCTAAAGATGTCAGTCTGGGTGTCGCAACCACCAAGAAAAACAGGGAACCCCATGCATTTCTGAAAAGAAGACACCCATGTGAATACAAAGAGGTATGACTTGCGTGAATCATTCTAGAATGTATTACCCACAATGCCTGGCAAATTCCAGAATTTAGGGAAACAACCACCATTTTTAGACATTTGCCCCCAGCAAACCACGGAAACACGCCGGCAACAACATATATAATACCTTCCCTCATTTCCCGAGGTGTCCCGAAATAAATAGTACCTTACATGTGGGGGTGCATCTACCTGGGCACAAAGTGAACATACTAAACCATTGATATCCCAAATGGTTGGGGAAGAGGACATTTTTAGGATTCGGGACTTGTGGACAACCTACAGCTGTCGATCTGGGGTGTCGCAGCCATCACGAAAAACAGGGAACCCCATCCATTTCTGAAAAGAATACACCCATGTGAATACAAAGAGGTATGACATGCGGGAATCGCCCTAGAATTTATTAACCATAATACCTGGCAAAATACAGAATATAGGGAAAAAATATAAATGTTCAGACATTTGCCACCAGGAAACCACCGAAACACGCCAGCAACAACACATGTTGTACCTTCTACTTCCCATAGATGTCCCCACAAAAAGGGTACCTCACATGTGTGGGTGCAGCTAAGAGGGTGCAAAGGGCAAAGGCTAAACCACTGGTATCCCAAAGGGTTTGGGAAGAGGCCATTTTTAGGATTTTGGTCTTGCGAACAACCTACATATTTGGGCCTGGATTTTCTCAGTCACCACGGAAAACAGGGAACCCCAAGCATTTCTGAAAAGAAGACACCCATGGTTATCCACAGAGGTCTGACTTGAGTG
The DNA here is from genome assembly GCF_040938575.1 of Ambystoma mexicanum. Classification (NCBI taxonomy): domain Eukaryota; kingdom Metazoa; phylum Chordata; class Amphibia; order Caudata; family Ambystomatidae; genus Ambystoma; species Ambystoma mexicanum. Next base: position 903,736,357 of record NC_090924.1, read on the forward strand.
ACTCGTCCTAGAATGTATTACCCACAATGCCCGGCAAATTCCAGAATTTAGGGAAACAATCACCATTTTTAGACATTTGCCCCCAGGTAAACACAGAAACACGCGGGCAACAACACATGTCCTACCTTCCCACGTTCCCAAAGGTGTCTCAACCAAAACTGTACCTCACATGTTTGGGTGCACCTACCGGGGCACAAAGGGAAAAGGCTAAACCAATGGTATCCCCAAGGGTTTGGAAAGAGGACATTTTTAGGATTTTAGTCTTGTGGACAACCTACAGATTTGGGCCTGGGGTATCGCAGCCATCAAGGAAAACAGGGAACTCCATGCATTTCTGAAAAGACACCCGTGGGAATCCATAAAGGACTGACTTCAACAAATCGCCCTAGAATTTATTACCCACAATGCCCGGCAAAGTACAGAATTTATGGGGAAAAAAACAATTTTCAGACATTTGCCACCAGGAAACCACTGAAACTCGCCGGCAACAACCCATGTACTACCTTCTCTCATTTCCACAGGTGTCCCAAAAAAAATGGTACCTTACATGTGGGGGTGCATTTACCTGGGCACAAAGTGAAAATACTAAACAACTGATATCCCAAATGGTTGGAAAAGAGGATATTTGTAGGATTTTTCTCTTGTGGACAACCAACAGATTTGGGCCTGGGATATCACAACCATCAAGGAAAACAGGGAACTCCATGCCTTTCTGAAAAGAAGACACCCATGGGAATCCATAAAGGTCTGACTTGAACATATCATCCTAGGATTATGATGCCGGCAAAGTGCAAAATGTATGGAAAAAACATTAGTTTCCACAGGTGTCCCAACAGAAATGGTACCTCACATGTTTGGGTGCATCTAACTGGGCACAGAGGGAAAATATTAAACCACTGGTATCCCAAAGGGTTTGGAAAGAGGATATTTGTAGGATTTTGCTCTTGTGGACAACCAACAGATTTGGGCCTGAGATGTCGCAGCCAACAAAGAAAACAGGGAACTCTATGCATTTCTGAAAAGAAGACACCCGTGGGAATCCAAAAAGGTTTGACTTGAACAAATCGACCCAGAATGTATTACCCACAAAGCCTGGCAAAGTACAGAATGTATGGAAAGAAAACTCGTTTCGATAGGTGTCCCGACATAAATGGTACCTCACATGTGTGGGTGCATCTACCTGGGCACAAAGGGAAAATACTAAACCACTGGCATCCAAAAGATTTTGGGTAGAGGACATTTTTAGTATTATGGACTTGTGGACAACCTACAGATTTGGGCCTGGAGAGTCGCAGCCAACAAAGAAAACAGGGAACTCCATGCATTTCTGAAAAGAAGACACCCGTGGAAATTCACAGAGGTCTAACTTGTGCGAATCGCCCTAGAACTGATTACCTTAAATGTCCAGCAAAGTCCAGAATTTAGGGGAAAAAACACAATTTTCAGACATTTGCCAACAGGAAACCACCGAAACATGCCGGCAACAACATATATAGTACCTTCCTTCATTTCCACAGGTGTCCCGAAAAAAATGGTACCTTACATGTGGGGGTGCATCTACCTGGGCACAAAGTGAAAATACTAAACAACTGATTTCCCAAAGGGTTGGGGAAGAGGACATTTTTAGGATTCTGGACTTGTGGACACTCTAAAGATTTCGGTCTGGGGTTTCGCAGCCACCAAGAAAAACAGGGAAACCCATGCATTTCTAAAAAGAAGACACCCATGTGAATACAAACAGGTATGACTTGCGTGAATCACCCCAGAATTTATTACCCATAATGCCTGGCAAAATACAGAATATAGGGATAAAAACAAAATGTTCAGACATTTGCCATCAGGAGACCACCGAAACATGCCAGCAACAACACATGTTGTACCTTCTACTTTCCCACAGGTGTCCCCACAAAAAGGGTGCCTCACATGTGTGGGCACACCTATCAGGGTGCAAAGGGCAAAGGCTAAACCACTGGTCTCCCAAAGGGTTTGGGCAGAGGAAATGTTTAGGATTTTGGTCTTGCGAACAACCAACATATTTGGGCCTGGATTTTCTTAGCCACCAAGGAAAACAGGGATCCCCATGCATTTCTCAAAAGAAGACACTCGTGGCAATCCACAGAGGTCTGACCTGCGTGAATCACCCTAGAATGTATTACGCACAATTCCTGGCAAATTCCAAAATTTAGGAAAACAACCACCATTTTTAGACATTTGCCCCCAGCAAACCACAGAAACACGCCGGAAACAACACATGTCCTACCTTCCCACGTTCCCAATGGTGTCAAAACAAAAACGGTACCTCACATGTGTGGGTGCACCTACCTGGGCGCAAAGGGAAAAGGCTAAACCACTGGCATCCCCAAGGGTTTGGAAGAGGCTATTTTTAGGATTTTGGTCTTGTGGACAACCTACAGATTTTGGCCTGGAGTGTAACAGCCATCAGGGAAAACAGGGAACTCCATGCCTTTCTGAAAAGAAGACACCCATGTGAATCCATAAAGGTCTGACTTGAACATATCATCCTAGGATTTATTACCCACAATGCCGGCAAAGTGCAAAATTTATGGAAAAAACATTAGTTTCCACAGGTGTCCCAACAAAAATGGTACCTCACATGTGTGGATGCATCTAACTTGGCACAAAGGGAAAATATTAAACCACTGGTATCCCAAAGGGTTTGTAAAGGGGATTTTTTAAGATTTTGCTCTTGTGAACAACCAACAGATTTGGGCCTGGGGTGTCACAGCCATCAAGGAAAACAGGGAACTCCATGCATTTCTGAAAAGAAGACACCCGTGGGAATCCATAAAGGTCTGACATGCGTTTATTGTCCTAGAATGTATTACCCACAATGCCCACCAAATTCCAGAATTTAGGGAAACAACCACCATTTTTAGACATTTGCCCCCAGGAAAACACAGAAACACGCCGGCAACAACACATGTCCTACCTTCCCACCTGGGAAGGGGCAGAGGTTCAGAAGGCCAGCCTAGTTTCTTGGAACAGGGTAACCTCTGGACAAACCAGACCAATCAGGGTAGCGATGGCGGCGGTCAAGACTAAGGGCCTCATTACACGGTAGGCGGTGGACCAAGGTGCTATTAGCACCTTGGTCCATGCCGGTAAAATACTGGCACCGCCTTGGAGGAAAGGGGAATTACTGCCCTATTCCAAGGTTGGCGGGGCGGTAATTCCCCCTTCCCCCATTGCCTTTCTCCATTCCCATTTTTGCCCCATAGGGCATAATGGGAATGGGGAAGGTGCTAATTACGGTACCGCAAATTGCGGTACCGTAATTAGCACCCTGGTCCCTTTGCGGGTTGGTTTTTAACGCCTGCTAAATAGCAGGCGTTAAAGTACCAACCCGCAAAGGGACTTCGTAGTAAGGCGGTAAGGGTTAACGGTCACCGGTACCATTACCGGTGACCGTTAACCCTTACTGCCTTCCGTGTAATGAGGCCCTAAGTCCCAAGAGGGGTGAGGGTGACTGAAAGCCCACAATGAGCACACAAAGCAAGGACACTTACAAATTACTCCAGACAGGTGTTATATTAAAAATATAGACACATTTATTACAAGGCCTTTGTAACATCGACCATAGCAAAGAATCACGATAATACTAAAGTAAACCAACACATCACAATCAATACAATATATATACAAGACCGAGGGGTCTAAGGAGTTAGGAGCACGTAATATGTAGACCACCTAGATGGGGAGGAAAACAGGCAGTGCAAGTAATCATTAGACCCAGTTCGACATCTGAAATACACCTAACTAGGAGGAAGTCCGAGCCCTACGAAGAGAGGAGCCTTGTGCTCAAAAGTACATGCACGCGCTGGTGCCAATGGACAAAAGAGGGCCTCTTCGAGGATATCAGGCAGTTCAGGAAGGTGAATGGAGTGATGCAGAACAAGTCCCCACTACTCAAGCAGGGCCTCCACTTGTAGCCGGAGGCAGGATGAGAGTGCGGGATAGAGTCGCTAGTTCGAAACAGCGGTAGAAAAAAAACGGGCTCCTGTGCGAGGGGCCACAGGTTGGGGTATGGACTACTCACCGGTCCCTGACGCAGGCAGACCCGGACTTCTCCAGTTCAGTTCACGTTGCTGGCAGGTTCAGCTGCGATGATCAGGACATCTCGACACCGTTTGGATTCTACGTAGCAGGATGCAGGGTAGAGGGGGTCCCAAATGCAGTGGACGTGCACAGGTTGTTACCACAGCAGGGCAACACGGCAACCGCGTTTACTCTGGTCCGGGCGCACTCATCTCACTTCAGACCTCGGAATGCCAAGTGTACAAAATTCGGTGTGAGGGTGCCGTGGACGCAGAGCAAGCAGTAAACCAAGTTTAAAGGGCTTCCCCGAAATGGCGGCAGTGACAGAGCAAAGCGTCCTGCGTAAGCTGGTCAGCCCACCGGTTGGCCCAGGGACACTTCCAAAGAGGCTTACTTGCAGGGTTTGATGAAGGTGCCGGGAATAGTTGATCCCACTATTCCAATGGGTCGAACCGCCTTCGCAGACCTTCTAGGACGATCAGATGCAGAGGGGTCTCGCAGGACGACAGCAGTTCAGGGTGCCAAACCTTCAGCGGGTCACCAGCGATTCCTCGACTCAGCTTCTTGTTGCAGGATATTTGGCTCCTTATCCATTGTTCGGTGTGAACTCAGGAGATCGACATGGTAGTGGTGTTTTCAGCCTCCTCTTATCCAAAGTTCTTTTCGCGCTAAAGCGGAGAGGCCCCAATGGGAGATCTGCTCACAAACAATCACACCATACGTGGACCTATCACGGACCACGGTGGTCCCAGGCATTCAGGACACTCCAGACTCTCTGGCACCCAGGATGTGTATTGGGATCAGACATCCCAGCCCACATCCTGGAGGCACACACAAGGCATGCAGAAGCCCTCGAAAGCGTTGTGTTTCGCGGGAAAGTGCATGACCAAATAAGGACTGCCCCGGGGAGGCTCGACCTGAGGGAAGGTGAAGGGGCAAGACGGTCAGCGGACAGGACAAAGAACCTCGTGGCATGGCCATTTTTGAACAAGGCGACTTACACGTGCCAAGCGCGGTAAGCGCGGATACCATGGCAAAAAAGGGTTTAAAACACAAGAGAAACGATAGCTGCAACCAGTCCTGTCCGTGACACACTTGCACAGTTCATAATAGGTCCAGCGAGAGGTTTCTAGGGCCTTTGGAAGGACTATAGCCCCAAGAGCACGGTAAAGTAAGTTACAGTGCACTCTTGTTTCATGTTACACAAAAGCTGCAACATGAGGAAAGGACTAAGGCAAACAAAGTCTCCCAGTACTGACTGTCTTAATGGCATGTCAGTTTCCCCATAAGAATTGAGCGAAAGTCCAGAGGAGTGCAGTGGAAGGCTGCGCTTCTCTGGCAAAGTCTAGATCAGGGTGTAAAACAACAGCAAAATGTTTGGGGGTTGCCACATGGAGGGAAAATTACATACAATTCTGAAATCTTTCCTAACGGGCACAAAGGGAAAATATTAAACCACTGGTATCCCAAAGGGTTTGGAAAGAGGATATTTTTAGGATTTTGCTCTTGTGGACAACCAACAGATTTGGGCCTGGGGTGTCGCAGCCATCAAGGAAAACAGGGAACTTATGCATTTCTGAAAAGAAGACACCCGTGGGAATCCAAAAAGGTTTGACTTGAACAAATCGACCTAGAATGTATTACCCACATTGCCTGGCAAAGTACAGACCGTATGGAAAGAAAACTCGTTTCGACAGGTGTCCCGACAAAAATGGTACCACACATGTATGGGTGCATCTACCAGGGCACAAAGGGAAAATACTAAACCACTTGTATCCCAAAGGGTTTGGGTAGAGGACATTTTTAGTATTATGGACAACCTACAGATTTGGGCCTGGGGAGTCGCAGCAACAAAGAAAACAGGGAACTCCATGCATTTCTGAAAAGAAGACACCCGTGGGAATTCACAGAGGTCTAACTTGCGCGAATCGCCCTAGAATTGATTACCTTAAATGACCAGCAAAGTCCAGAATTTAGGGGGAAAAACACAATTTTCAGACATTTGACAACAGGATACCACCGAAACATGCCGGCAAAAACAAATATAGTACCTTCCCTAATTTCCACAAGTTTCATGAAAAAAATGGTACCTTACATGTGGCGGTGCATCTACCTGGGCACAAAGTGAAAATACTAAACCACTGATATCCCAAAGGGTTGGGGAAGAGGACATTTTTCGGATTCTGGACTTGTGGACAACCTACAGCTGTCGGTCTGGGGTGTCGCAGCCACCAAGAAAAACAGGGAACCCCATGCATTTCTAAAAAGAAGACACCCATGGGAATACAAAGAGGTATGACTTGCATGAATCGCCCTAGAATGTATTACTCACAATGAATGGCAAAATACAGAATATAGGGATAAAAACAAAATGTTCAGACATTTGCCATCAGGAAACCACTGAAACACGGCAGCAACAACACATGTTGTACCTTCTACTTTCCCACAGGTGTCCCCACAAAAAGGGTGCCTCACATGAGTGGGTGCACCTAACAGGGTGCAAAGGGCAAAGGCTAAACCACTGGTATCCCAAAGGGTTTGGGCAGAGGAAATGTTTAGGATTTTGGTCTTGCGAACGACCTACATATTTGGGCCTGGATTTTCTCAGCCACCAAGGAAACCAGGGAACCCCATGAATTTCTCAGAAGAAAACACCCGTGGCAATCCCCAGATGTCTGACCTGCGTGAATCGTCCTAGAATGTATTACCCACAATGCCTGGCAAATTCCAGAATTTAGGGAAACAACCACCATTTTTAGACATTTGCCCCCAGCAAACCACAGAAACACGCCGGCAACAACACATGCCCTACCTTCACACGTTCCCAAAGGGGTCACAACAAAAACAGTACCTCACATGTGTGGGTGCACCTACCTGGGCGCAAAGGAAAAGGCTAAACCACTGGTGTCCGCAAGGGTTTGGAAAGAGGATATGTTTAGGATTTTGGTCTTGTGGACAACCTACAGATTTGGGACTGGGGTGTCGCAGCCATCAAGGAAAACAGGGAACTCCATGTTTTTCTGAAAAGAAGAAACCCGTGGGAATCCATAAAGGTCTGACTTGAACAAATTGCCCTAGAATTTATTACCCACAATGCCCAGCAAAGTATAGAATTTATGGGGAAAAAATCTCAATTTTCAGACATTTACCAGCAGGAAACCGCTGAAACACGCCGGCAACAACACATATACTACCTTCCCTCATTTCCACAGGTGTCCCGAAAAAATTGTACCTCACATGTGGGGATGCATCTACTTGGGCACAAAGGGAAAATACTAAACCACTGATATCCCAAAGGGTTTGGCAAGAGGACATTTTTCGGATTCTGGACTTGTGGACAACCTAAAGCTGTCGGTCTGGGGTGTCGCAGCCACTAAGAAAAACAGGGAACCCCATGCATTTCTGAAAAGAAGACACCCATGGGAATACAAAGAGGTATGACCTGCGTGATTCGCCCTAGAATTTATTACCCACAATGCCTGGCAAAATACAGAATATAGGGATGAAAACAAAAAGTTCAGACATTTGACTTCAGGAAACCACTGAAACACTCCAGCAACAACATATGTTGTACCTTCTACTTTCCCACAGGTGTCCCCACAAAAAGGGCACCTAACATGTATGGGTGCACCTACCAGGGTAAAAAGGGCAAAGGCTAAACCACTGGTATCCCAAAGGGTTTGGGAAGAGGACATTTTTAGGATTTTGGTCTTGCGAACAACCTACATATTTGGGCCTGGATTTTCTCAGCCACCAAGGAAAACAGGGAACCCCACACATTTCTGAAAAGAAGATATCCCTGGTAATACACAGAGGTCTGACCTGCGTGACTCGTCCTAGAATGTATTACCCACAATACCCGGCAAATTCCAGAATTTAGGGAAAGAACCACCATTTTTAGACATTTGCCCCCAGGAAACCACAGAAACACGCCGGCAACAACACATATCCTACCTTCCCACGTTCCCAAAGGTGTCACAACTAAAAGCGGTACCTCACATGTGTGGGTGCACCTACCAGGGCGCAAAGGAAAAGGCTAAACCACTGGTATCCACAAGGGTTTGGAAAGAGGATATTTATAGGATTTTGGTCTTGTGGACAACCTACAGATTTGGGCCTGTGGTGTCACAGCCATCAAGGAAAACACGGAACCCCATGCCTTTCTGAAAAGAAGACACCCATGGGAATCCATAAAGGTCTGACTTGAACAAATTGCCCTAGAATGTATTACCCACAATTCCCAGCAAAGTGCAGAATTTATGGAAAAACACACTCGAATCCACAGGTGTCGCAACAAAAATGGTACCTCACATGTGTGGGTGCATCTACCTGGGCGCAAAGGGAAAATATTAAACCACTGGTATCCCAAAGGGCTTGGGAAGAGGATATTGTTAGGATTTTGCTCCTGTGGACAACCAACAGATTTGGGCCTGGTGTGTCGCAGTCATCAAGGAAAACAGGGAACTCTATGCATTTCTGAAAAGAAGACACCCATGGGAATCCAAAAAGGTCTGACTTGAACAAATCAAACTAGAATTTATTACCCACACTGCCTGGCAAAATACTGAATATAGGGAAAAAAACAAAATGTTCAGACATTTGCACTAGGAAACCACTGAAACATGCCAGCAACAACAGATGTTGTACTTTCTACTTTCCCACAGGTGTCCCCACAAAAAGGGTATCTCACATGTGTGGGTGCACCTACCAGGGTGCAAAGGGCAAAGGCTAAACCACTGGTATCCCAAATGGTTTAGGAAGAGGACATTTTTAGGATTTTGGTCTTGCGAACAACCTACATATTTGGGCCTGGATTTTCTCAGCCACCAAGGAAAACCGGGGGCCCCATGCATTTCTGAAAAGAAGATACCCGTGATAATCCACAGAGGTCTGACCTGTGTGATTCGTCCTAGAATGTATTAAGCACAATGCCGAGCAAATTCCAGAATTTAGGGAAACAACCACCATTTTTAGACATTTGCACCGAGGAAAAAACAGAAACACGCCGGCAACAACACATGTCCTACCTTCCCGCATTCCCAAAGGTGTCACAACAAAAACAGTACCTCAGATGTGTGGGTTCACCTACCAGGGCGCAAAGGAAAAGGCTAACCACTGGTGTCCCCAAGGGTTTGGAAAGGGGATATGTTTAGGATTTTGGTCTTGTGGGCAACCTACAGATTTGAGCCTGGGGTGTCTCAGCCATCAACGAAAACAGGGAACTCCATGCCTTTCTGACAAGAAGACACCCATGGGAATCCATAATGGTCTGATTTCAACAAATTGCCCTAGAATGTATTACCCACAATGCCCAGCAAAGTACAGAATTTATTGGAAAAAATCACAACTTTCAGACATTTACCAAAAGGAAAACACTGGAACACGCTGGCCACAACAAATGTACTACCTTCCCTCATTTCCACAAGTGTCCCGAAAAAAATGGTACCTCACATATGGGGGTGCATCTACTTGGGCACAAAGGGAAAATACTAAACCACTGATATCCCAAAGGGTTTGGGAAAAGGACATTTTTAGGATTCTGGACTTGTGGACAACCTAAAACTGTCAGTCTGGGGTGTCACAGCCACCAAGAAAAACAGGGAATCCCATGCATTTCTGAAAAGAAGACACCCATGTGAATACAAAGAGGTATGCCTTGCGTGAATCGCCCTAGAATTTATTACCCACAATGCCTGGCAAAATACAGAATACAGGGAAAAAAACACAATGTTCAGACATTTGCACTAGGAAACCACTTAAACACGCCAGCAACAACAGATGTACCTTCTACTTTCCCACAGGTGTCCCCACAAAAAGGGTACCTCACATGTGTGGGTGCACCTACCAGGGCGCAAAGGGCAAAGGCTAAACCACTGGTATCCCAAAGGGTTTAGGAATAAGACATTTTCGGGATTTTGGTCTTGCGAACAACCTACATATTTGGGCCCGGATTTTCTCAGCCACCAAGGAAAACAGGTAACCCTATGCATTTCTAAAAGAAGATACCCGTGGTAATCCACAGAGGTGTGACGTGCGTGACTCGTCCTAGAATGTATTACCCACAATACCCAGCAAATTCCAGAATTTAGGGAAACAACCACCATTTTTAGACATTTGCCCCCAGTAAACCACAGAAACACGCCGGCAACAACACATGTCCTACCTTCCCACGTTCCCAAAGGTGTCAAAACAAAAACGATACCTCACATGTGTGGGTGCACCTACCAGGGCGCAAAGGAAAAGGCTAAACCACTGGTATCCACAAGGGTTTGGTGTCACGCTCACCTGATTCCCACGGAGGCGCAGGTCTGGCTTCGAGTGCTGATGCTTCTTCAATGGTGAAGCGCAGGACTCTGAAGATGGACAGGTAGGGCCCCTCTACTCTGGCTTCTCTGGCTCGTAGGAATATTCCCCTTAGGGTCTGGAAGGATGAGTTCTCCATCCTGCTTCTGATGCAGGGGCGCGTTGAAACCCAGTTACTTCACTGGATTGAGGTTTGATGGAAGTTCAATAAGCTTGACTATTCAGGTAAGACGCTGTAAGAGTTCTGTTGCAAGTTCAAAAGTTCAAGCTTAATAATAATGTTCATTGTCTTATTGCAGCAAGCGCTAACGCTTATGTCTTTTTCCCCTTAGGGGCCGGGGTTCGGAATGCCGGAGATATGGCGCCGACCCGAAGTGAAACGTGCAGTTCCAATAAATGACAGGTAAGTTCTGGATGAGCGTTCGGGTAATGTCTTTGCATTCGCTCATTCAATGTCTTTGTCTTTTTTCCCCATAGGGGCCGGGGTCCGGAATGCCAGGAAGCGGCAGGACCCGAAATGAAATGGGAATGACCCAACAGGTAAGTCTTAGAAGGAAACTGAGCTTTTCCTATTCCCTTCCTTCTCTCACCTTGTGTTCTTGTCTTTTTCTCTCTAGGCTCTGGGAAGTGGCTGCGGATCCGGATGATCGCTGCTGAAGATGGAGGTGCCCAGGAAAGGTGAGTGAAATGCAGCGCTGCAGCGATCGAAGCGAAATGCTTTTAAAAATGATGTCTTCCCTTTCAGGATCGTCGGTGTGATGTCTCCGTGATACAGCTTTAGCAGGTAAGGTCTTCTTTCTCTCCAATTATCTCTTATCTCCCTTTGCAGGTGACCAGGATGCTGACAGGCGTGGCTGAAGTCCAGATGCAGGAGCTGACACTGTGAGCGTCCAGCTGCGAGGAGCAGAACAACGCGAAGCGTGAGTTGCTGATCGGGCGTGGTTTAAATAGCTTTGGAAGAAGTTCCAGGTATGTATCCTTCCACCGATCAGGTATGTATCCTTCCCTGACCACACCCAGGTGGAAAGTAGTCCCACAGGTAAACTAGTTCCATTCAGGCCTCAAGAGGGCCTGGATGTAGCAGCATGGTCTGCATCAGGTAAGTGCACATTAAAACACTTGAACACATGTCTATGAGCCTGGCGCCTAAGGCGCCAGGACAGGGGTCCAACATGAGCCTGGCGCCTAAGGCGCCAGGACTGTGTCCAAAGGGCCACAGCTTGGGCCCGCTGGCACTTCCCTGGGGGGAATGATGCCTGCCTCTGGGGTTGCTGGGTCGGACCTGGCTCCTTGGAGGTAGGCATCATGACAGTACCCCCCCTCAAGGCCCCTCCCAAGGTTGTTCCCTCCGGGGGTTTTGGCTTGTTCGGAAATCTCCAGTGGAACCTTTGTATTAATCGAGGTGCGTGAACATGGTTACTAGGCTCCCACGATCTCTCCTGAGGTCCATATCCCTTCCAGTCAACAAGATAGAAGAGTTTTGACTTTAACACCTTGGAGTCTAAAATGTCTTTAACTTCGAATTCTAATTCCCCTTCAATTTGAACTGGGTCTGGAGGCTTGGACAGTCGGGTCCCTGGTTGTACTGGCTTCAAAAGTGATGCATGAAAAACTGGATGAATACGCATGTTGGACGGTAAATCCAGTTTAAAGGCCACGGGATTGATTATAGCCTTGATGGGATAAGGTCCTATGAATCTGGGATTGAAGGTTTGCGGGCCCTTGAGGGGTAAATGTTTCGTTGCTAGCCATAACTGGTCTCCTACTTGGTAAGGAGGAGTTTTACTTCGGTGCAAATCAGCGTTTTCTTTATACTTTTTCTTGGCTTGCTGTAAATGAGTTGCAGCTTCTTTGAAGGCTCGGGTTATTGTGGAATGCAAATGATTTACTGCGGGCATTTCCAGGGTCAGAGGTGGATCTAGGTCAGACATCCGAGGATGGTGACCATACAAAGGGCCTCATTACGACCCTTGCGGAAATGGAAAAATGATGGCGGAAATGCAATACCGCCATCGAACACCGCTCGTTGCGATCATGACCCGTCACCGTAAAGTACGATGCCATTAGCGACACCGCAGTGAACGGCAACGCTAACTGCACCAAGTACGCGCACGCGCGCCTTGCAAAACCGGAATCACCGCCATGGCGCAACGGTACGCGAATTCTTACCCTAGCGGACATGTACTGAACGCCATCAAGCACGTCGTAAAGTACCATTCCGCCATGGCGAGAAATACGGCATCGTGAACCAACCGTAAATGGCCCACTGAGTGCCTGTACTCCACTCCCTGGCCACATTGCACAACTCCTGGCAGGCGCAATGTACTCACACTATGCAACCAGTGAAATCTACAATTCACCCATGCATGCCAACGTAGAAAAGCATGCAGGGGCTCAAAGCGCCCCGTGAGTGGGCATCCATGTACGGCATGTCACCATAGCCGTACTGACGCAGCACAGGCATGTGAAGGTACAATACATCAAAATGAAAATCAAGAACACATGACACAAAACAACATTAGTCCCCCATCGCTTGCCACCAGCGCAAGGCAACATCCAAAACAGCATCCTGAGGGGGATTGCACCATCCCTGTACTCTTGCCAGTAAACAAACCAACCATCAGCAGAAGCATGTACCACACAAGTTGGCAGAGTGACTGAGCAGCCAGGCTCATCCCAAGAGGGGCCGATGGGAGCTGCAGGGCACAGATGGCATCAATACAGAAGCTATTCCAATGGACATGACCCCAGTCCCCCTCCAACAAACGCACGCAAACACAGTCACCTGTGACCAGCCACATTCTGAACATCCCATCATTCCACCAATCGACCTGGCTGACAGGCACCAGTCGGCCAAAAGCCAATCCCCCGCCCCTGAACAGCACATCATGTAAACAGTCACAATGGCAGCCCCTATCCGTGACCATACTGTGCTACGTAGGCAAACGCGGCCAGTACTGTACCACACAACTCAACTCAGAAGGCGGAACACAATGCAGATCATCTCGCAATACATACCGCCACAAAGCGAAAATCGCCACATCACCTGCAAAGAACAACGCAACACGACAAATATCGGAATACAATTTAAATGCACATCCAAATGACAAAGGCCCCACAGCAATTTGCAAAATAACACCAAAACAACCATCATCACCGAGGGCTGCATCTGCAATAATTGACCAGCTTCCACTTGTGTGACGCCCTGTACCATCATGGCACACAGGGCCTACATCAACGTTCCAAAAGGCAACATGGAAGCGGCAAGAACCGCAGGTCCGTCCCATGAGGCAGGCACTAGTCGAGCTGAAAGGCCGAAATGTTGCACCTAGCCACCAGTACAGCGTAAGGGCATGTGGCCCATTGGCGATCGTCCCATAAGATCGAAATGGTGCTCCACTGATTCACCCGAAGCTGCAGGAGTCGAGAGTAAAAACCATCTGGAGGAGTGGCGTAGAGATGGCATCTGCAATAGGGCAGGAGATACCTGTCACCCAAAAGAAACACAAATTAACCGATTGCATTACGGGACTCATGATGCATTACAATCTTCATTCAACACACCAAATCCACACCCATATGCATGCTAGCCCACTCCAAAGGAATATACACACCCCTAAATCAGTATCGAATCATAACGAAATCAATCGAGCTAAATACACCATTGGCAACGTCGGTTACTGTGCATGCGTCCGTCAAGATAGAACCCATGACATGGGATTAGTAACGTGCCTAGACACAAGTGTATGAAGGCGCTGCGAGACAGGGAGGATCCGACAAGGGCAGATAGACGTATGTCCCACTATGGCAGCCTTGCATCACATAGCGCAGGGGAAGGGGAGTGATTCAAAAAACCCATGTACATGGCAGACCCTAAACGGAATCATCAGTCCATGCATCCATTCATCATTCCCTCATCCCGCAATGAAAACGCATGAATATTCACTCACATTATATGTGAAACTTCCATCGCGTCTGTGCGTAATGCAGTCCGCAAAAACCACTGTGCCCCTGGCCGGATCTGTAGTGTTGTGAAGCAAGATGGATTTGGGAACGTCCTGCCTTATCGTCCACTACGCTATTGCGCATCCCATTCAATTCATATCATTCATTGCCTGCTCGTTATGGGCCATGTCCCAAGGACATTCTACAATAGAACGTTACATTTCCAGCCAGACCTGTGGGCGTATCCTCGCCGCTACTTCAAAACCAAAAATGCTGGCCTTCGAATTCCTCACTTGCAACATTACGTCGAAAAGGCTTCTGTGAACGCTTGCATTCACAATTACATCAATGTAGTGCGGCTGTGTGTCATGATGCTAACTGGCTGCAATCACAAATGGGACGCCACGCCCGTCGGTGAAGTACGTTACTGTGCTGCATGAGGGTCGGCCATCGATCGAGCCCTACATACCACTGACTCTTCACAGGTATGTAAGCGGCTGCAATCATAGCATGTGTAACAATGGGAGCATACCATGAAAATCAGTCAAAGTACATCACACTGCCATCGGGATTTGATACATGATTCCAATCCCAAGATGCCATGCGGCCAAATGCAACCTTACGTGCGGGACGTGCTCGGCCAGAAGGGATAGCATCTGCCACAGAATCATTCAATCAGCACAGGTGGAGGCCATACAGGCCGACAGCACATATATAGCAGACCCAAACCCCTCCCACAACCACTCCCACTCCAAAATGCTACCGGCAGGACTAGCGATGTTGGGCCTGGGGGACCAGATAGCACTGCAAGTGCTACAACTACAAGAAGACGACGAACAACAACAGGTACAACAACCGGGCGCACAGGGGAGACGGAGGAGAAGGAGGAGGAGGAGGGCAAGGCAGGGTCAGCAAGGCCCACAAGCACTGCCACTACCACCACGCAGGCGGCCCGCAATCCCACGCCTCCGAGCCGATCCGTTCAACCTCACTGCTGAGCAGATCCACACCCTCTACCGTTTGGACCGGGACACCATAATCGCCATTGTGGACATGACACATGCTGACCTCGTGAGCATGATAGATAGCCCAACCGCCATCCCACCCCTACTGAAGGTGGTGTCTGCACTCCACTTCCTGGCCACAGGCACCTACCAGCACACAGTGGGACAGTTGCATGGCATTTCACAGCCACTGTTCTCACGGACACTCTTCCAAGTGCACGATGCCCTCCTGAAGCACGCCGACGACCACATCACACTACCACGCACGTACCAGGAGATTACCAACGCAAAAGTGGGATTCCATGCACTTGGCGGCATCCCGGGTTGCATTGGTGCCATCGACTGCACCCATGTTGAATTGGTTGTCCCACATGCCATGGAGGTCCAGTACCGCAACCGGAAACAATTTCATTCAATCAATGTGCAAATGGTGTGTGACTCCAACAAGATATTTACGCATTGTTGTGCCAGATTTCCAGGATCTACCCATGATTCTATGGTCCTGAGGAACACAAGAATACCACGCTACATGGAGCGACACGCAGGGCACAGATCCTGGCTACTCGGTGAGTCTCATTCCATGCATGACATCGTGGCCCATTTGATGCGTCAATGACCTTGCAGGAGGGGGGGGGGGCTACTTAGCACTATCATTCCACTGACACCCTTTATTCGTCTCATACAGGTGATGCCGGGTATCCACTGAAGAGATGGCTCCTTACACCAATCCGGAACCCACAGAACGAGCATGAGGAGGACTACAACCATGCCCACTCACGTACCCGTGTGGTCATTGAACAGGCATTCGGCCTACTGAAGGCTCGTTTCCGCAGCCTCAGCAGGTCTGGCGGGGCACTCATGTACAGCCATGAGAAGGTTTCTAAGATGGTCATGGCATGTGTCATGCTGCACAACATGTGCATACGTAGGAATGTGCCCATGCCCCCTGACGCTGTACTGCATGCACCTGAAGATGATGATGATGATGAGGGTGGGGATGTGGAGGCACCTCAAGGAGTCCATGAGGCACAGGATGCACGTGCAATCCGACAGAGCATCATAGATGCATGCTTCTAGCAACCACGCATGGTGCCTATTACACGGAAAGGGGACCTGTGGCACTGTGTGTGTGTAGTACAGGCACATTGTGGACTGTACGCCTATGAAGGCCTCGTACGCAAATATCAATGTCCACACATGTCATTGGATGATTATGAGATGCTGTATTGTTAATGTGATTTGATTTATACACCCTATGGACCCGCCACCCAGTGAAGCCCAACACACCCCCTCCACCCTACTACCTCCCCCCCCAACACCAGTGTCCAAATATGCATGCTGTCCGTGGTTGGACGCTATTGCAAGCCCCCTCTACGGGTATCAGGGGCACCCCTGCCCGTGGAGCGCAGGTTCCTGCCAGATCTGCGTTGGGGGCTGCCCTGGACGGAACTTGCCACGGATGATGTCTCTGCCTGCTCGCGTCCATGCATGTCTCTGAGGGTTTGTGAGAGCTCCGAGAGCACACGGCGCACAGCAGCAAGTTCAGCACAAACGTCTTTGGACGTCGCATGCAGTTCCCCCCTCAGGCTCTCGGTGCTTTTCTCCATTTGTGCTCTCAGGCTCTCGGTGCTTTTCTCCATTTGTGCTCTCAGGCTCTCGGTGCTTCTCTCCATTTCTCCCCTGAGGCTCTCACTACTTTTCTCTATTTGTGCCCTGAGTGTCTCGGTGGATGTTTCCATGGCTGCCCTGGAACCCCCGCATTCATTTGCATGGTCCTTGAGTAGCGTGGACACTTCCTGCTGTTGCTCGATCAGCAGGTCGAGGGACTGTTGCCTCTGCTGGGCCATGGACATTTGCGGTGGTGTGACAGGGGGGCTGCTCAACACATGTTGCCTTGGCACAGGACTTGTGGGGGTTGGCCAGTCGTCGTCTTCAGGGTGCCCCTGCGTGGTTTCGTCATGGTGTAGGGGATGGGACATGCAGGGGGATTGGGAAAGGTCATGGATGGTACCTACGTCGCCAGCACTGTTTTCCGTGTCGGAGCATGCTGGCATGACAGCTGTGTCACCTATGGTGCTGCTACCACCAGAGGCAGTGCCATCAGATACGTTCTTTGGGGGGACCTGTGGTGCTGGGGTTGTGGACTTGCTGGCTGCTGGGGTGCCTGTTGCAGTCCCCTCCAGTGTGCTGCCACTTGATTCCTGCTGCTGCCGTGTCTTGATCCTTGCACCTGAGGTGGAGGCTCTTGGGACGTTGGTCCTGGCCCTCTTTGCAGGCGTGCTGGTAGGGGTGTCCTGCAGCTCGTCGTTGGTATCGGACCCTGTGGTGGAGTAAAGAGGGGCGAGCGTTAGTTATGGGTCTGTCGGATTTGGAATGGCAACGTATCAAATGCATTGGGGTGGTACATGAGGCTGATTTGGGACTGGGCCTTGGAGGTGGTCTCATTTTCGTGTGGATTGAGGATGCATTCATTTGGCTGCCTGCAGTTAGGGGGTGCATGCTGCACATGTAGGGGTTGTTTATGGCATCTTGATTGATTTGTTTATTCATTCTGACTTTTAGAGGGCGCTGTCAGGGCAAAGTATGTATTGCACTATGGGGTCACATGGTACTGCACATGTTCGTGGTTTGTGGATTTCGCATTGTTTCTCTTGGCCAACCTACCTGATTCTCCGGATGTCGGCACTCCTTTCTCCATCCCTCCGACTCCCTCTATGCTCTCCATTCCTATGGTGGAGGCGCAGATATCCTCCCAGGGGGTCAACTTGATGGGCGACTCTGAACCCCCCCCGGTAGCTGTGGCGATGTTCCTGTTCGCAGAAAGTATGCTGCGTACGCGGATCCGCAGGTCGTCCCACCGCTTGCGACATTGCTGTGGCGTGCGGGGTGTTGTCCCCACCGCACTTACGCGCTGTGCCACCAGGGCCCATATGGCCTTCTTGTTGGCAAGGGCCGTCCTGGTCATTTGACTGGAGAAGACGACGGCGGCATTTTCCTGGAGGGTCTCGGTGAGCACGGTCAGTTCCTCTCGGGAGAAGTGTACCTGCCGCTTGCGGTCACACGCTTTCTTGGCTACCTTTCCCATATTTATTTTTTTAACTGGGGTTGCTAACGGGTTGGGATGTGTGTCAGGGTCGTATTTTTAATGGTTGTGTTGGGATTCGGTTTTTATAGTTGTGCGGCGTGCTGTTTCCCGTTCCGGCCACATGCTTTTACTTCCGTTTCCGTATATTTACGGTGGCCGTAATTTGCGGTGCCCGCTCGTTACGGTGACCGCTCATTACGGTGACCGCTAAGATGGGTGGCGGTATTGCACCTGGTGCAGCGTACGGCGGCGGTAAGGGCCGTTTTGGGGTCATTTCCGCCATCGCAGCCTTTCGGATTCCGCCATGGCGTAATGCTCGTGCCCGATGGGTCGTGATTAGCCGCACTTTGCTCCTTCGTGCAATGGCGGAAACGCTATTTACGCTGTTGCGGTCCGGTCAGTCACTTTCCGCCAGGGTCGTAATGAGGCCCAAAGTATAAAAAGGAGTTTGTCCGGTTCCAGAATGCACTGAATTGTTGTATGCATATTCTGCGATCCAAAGGATGTCTTTCCAATTTAACTCGGATTGGTGTAACATGCACTGAAGATATTGCTCGAGAGTCTGATTGGTTCTCTCGGTTTGTCCGTCGGTCTGGGGGTGGTGGCTGGTGGATAACCGCACATCTATTTGTGCTAGTTGGCAACACTTCTTCCAAAAATGGGAGATAAATTGACTTCCACGATCCGAGACTAATATGGAAGGGAAACCATGTATGCGAACTATATTCTCCAGAAATTCCTTGGCCAAGGTGGAAGCTGAAGGCAAACCTTTTAAAGGGATAAAGTGGGCCATTTTGGAGAATAGATCCACAATTACAAGAATAGTGTTGTAACCAGCACAAGGAGGCAGGTCAGTTATAAAGTCCATTGACAAGGTGTGCCATGGTGCCGGTGGAATATCCAAGGGTTGAAGTAGGCCGGCTGGCCTTTTCTTTTGACCCTTGTTTTGGGCGCAAATTCCGCAAGACAATACAAAAGACTTTATGTCTTTTCTCCAAGAAGGCCACCAGAAGTGGCGTTTGATTTTTTTCTCCGTTTTAGCGATACCAGGGTGTCCTTCCATTAATGATTCATGATGATGGGCAATAACAAGTTCTTGCAATTCTTTACTTGGCTGAAACAACCGCTCCTGGAAGTAGGGTAAATCATCCTTAACGGTGTAATGAGGACCCTTTTGACTCCATTCCAGTAAGGCTGAAGAGTCTAGAAGTTGTTTTACTTGAGTTTGGATGTCCTCAATAGTTTGCAATGAAGTTAGGCCTAAGATTCTTTGTTCAGGTATGATTGGCACAGGTTCTAAACTCGAATTGGGTTCTTCCATGCCAATCCGGGATAAGGCGTCCGCTTTACCATTCTTGCAGCCAGGGCGATAGGTAATTACAAAATCAAATTCATCGGAGTTGTCGTGAAGATTGAGCTTTGGCCGTCCTTAAATACTGTAAATTTCTGTGGTCTGTAATTACGGTGATGGTGTGTCTTGCCCCGAGAAGGTAGTGACGCCAAGCCTTGAAAGCAGATTTAATAGCCAGTAACTCTTTGTCGGTAATTGCGTAGTTGATTTCAGGAGGAGAACATTTCCTGGACCAAAAGGCCACAGGGTGTAGTTGGTTAGTTTCTGGGTCTCTTTGCGACAGGACAGCTCCCATGGCCGAACTGGATGCGTCGGTTTCCACAATATAAGGGAGATCTGGGTGCGGGTGCTTCAATACTGGTGCAGAGGTGAATTTGGTTTTCAGGTCCTGAAAGGCTTGTTCGGCCTCAAGAGTCCATTCAAAGCGTTTGTTTTTCTTTAGGAGAGCTGTGATGGGTTGGACTGTTCGGGAAAATTCCGGGATGAATCTTCAATAGAAATTGGCGAAGCCGAGCATGCTCTGAACTCCCTTCACAGAGCTAGGAGATGGCCATTTGAGGATGGCGTCCACCTTTCGCGAGTCCATTCGGACTCCTTGTGGTGTCAGGATGAATCCGAGAAACTCAACTTCTGTGGTATGAAAAACGAATTTTACGAGCTTTGCAAATAGTCTGTGCTGGCGCAATTTCTCAAGAACCGCCCTAACATGTTTTCTGTGATCGGATTCTGAAGAAGAGTACACCAGGATGTCGTCAATATGAACAATGACACAGACATCGATAAGTTCCCGAAGAACATCATTCATAAAGTACTGAAAGGCGGCAGGTGCATTGCACAAACCGAAGGGCATCACCTGATATTCGAAGAGCCCACATTTGGTGCGCAATGCAGTCTTCCATTCGTTGCCTTCTTTTATACGCACCAGGTGATAAGCTCCTCGAAGATCTAACTTGGTGTACACACAAGCGTCTTTCACCTGGTCGATAAGCTCAGGGATCAGGGGCAGAGGATAACGATTCTTAATCGTTATTTGATTTAGGGCGCGATAGTCTATACATGTTCTAAGGTCGCCCTCTTTTTTCGGCACGAAGAACAGAGCAGAGCTGAGGAGACAGGAGACTTGGACGGGCGAATAAAACCATTGGCTAGGTACTGATCTAAATACTGATGCAAATGCAGGTTCTCAGGTTCCGTAAGAGCATAAATCCTACTACAAGGTAGTTGAGCATTGGGTACCAGATCGATTTGGCAATCATAAGACCGATGGTGAGGTAACGTGTTAGCCTGTTCCTTCTGAAAAACGTCTTGGAACTCGTGGTATTCTGACGGCAGCTGTACAGGGGTGGAAGTTGCTGAGGCTAGACCCATAACTGGATTTCTTGGATAACAAGTTGGTTCACAATCAGGAAAACTTATCTTCTTTGCTCGCCAGTCAATTCTGGGATTATGTGTTTCTAACCAAGGAATTCCAAGAATTACTTGAAATTGTGGGGCCTTGATCACATCAAACACGATTGCTTCCCAATGTCCATCCTGACCCACCAGTGTCATTTCAACAGTGGAATGCGTTACAGGCCCTGAGGCTATTTCGGTTCCATCTACTGTAGTAATGACATCTTGGGTTACTTTCGGGCGGAGAGGGAGCTTAATCCTGGAAGCCAGTTCACGGTCTATGTAATTTCCAATAGCTCCACTGTCGATGTATGCTTTTATAGCATGCAACTGCTGAGGCTGTTTTGGGTCCACGAGCACCAATTGGCATGACTAAATGCAAGGTCAAAAAATTTGTTTTCAAGCTCGGCAAGCGGACCCCTGTGCTTGTCGGGCTAGGTCGTTTCCTGAATCAGGTGTCAATAAATCGTTATCAGTGGCTCCAACCACCTTCTTAGGTGGTTTAACTGGACAATTTCGAAGAAAGTGACCGGAAGTCCCGCAATACAGACAAAGTTGCATTTGCCGCCTTCTCTCTCGTTCCTTCTGCGTTAATGGTCCTTTAACACCGCTGATTTGCATAGGTTCGGATACGTCGGTACTCTTGAGGTTGGCGTGGGTTTTGATCGGTACTCGGGTTTCGTACTTGAACTGATCTGCTTTTCTATTTTGAAGTCTGTGATCAAGTTGAACCACCAAGTCTACGTAGTCTGCGCAGACCTGGGGTGGATCTACTATCTGAGCTAGAACATCCTTAAGCTCTCTGCGCAGGCCTCGATGAAACAATGTGATCCTTTTGTTTTCTGGCCATCCAGTTTCCACAACCAGTCTATTAAAGGTGGCAACGTAGGACAGGAGATCCTGATTACCTTGTCGTAAGGATAGCAGTTCGTTATCAAGGGCCTGTCCTTGAGAGTGTCGAGCAAACAATCTTTCCATGCTGGCCTGGAAACCCTGAAAATTCTGGAGAATGGGATCATCCTGATTTACCAATGGAATAGACCAATCGGCAGCACTGCCACTGAGGTAAGATAGTATAAAGGCTACCTTGGTCTGGTCGTTAGGGAAGGCCCCGGGTCTGCATAGAAAGTGTAAACGACATTGGTTCATAAAGATGGCATATTTCTTGGGATCCCCCGCAAAACGTTCAGGCGGGGCCAAAGGCATGTGTCCAGGTAGATTGATTTGTACCGGGTTATTCAAACCCATTGATGTGGAAGTACCTCCAGAATTAGGTAAAGGAGTGTGCCCTGCCTGGGCCTTTAATAACCTTTTGGCCAGGTCATCTGTTCTTTCCTTGGATAGGATCCGTTCTCTTTTAAGAGCGTTACTCTCCTGGCGGGCTGAGTGCACTTCTGCCCGTAATTCCCCCAAAAGCTGGGCCAGCTGATCTGTCTCGGAAGTCTCCATAGCGCCCGGGTGGGAAATTGTGGGTAGGCTTCGCGTTCTGTCACGCTCACCTGATTCCCACGGAGGCGCAGGTCTGGCTTCGAGTGCTGATGCTTCTTCAATGGTGAAGCGCAGGACTCTGAAGATGGACAGGTAGGGCCCCTCTACTCTGGCTTCTCTGGCTCGTAGGAATATTCCCCTTAGGGTCTGGAAGGATGAGTTCTCCATCCTGCTTCTGATGCAGGGGCGCGTTGAAACCCAGTTACTTCACTGGATTGAGGTTTGATGGAAGTTCAATAAGCTTGACTATTCAGGTAAGGCGCTGTAAGAGTTCTGTTGCAAGTTCAAAAGTTCAAGCTTAATAATAATGTTCATTGTCTTATTGCAGCAAGCGCTAACGCTTATGTCTTTTTCCCCTTAGGGGCCGGGGTTCGGAATGCCGGAGATATGGCGCTGACCCGAAGTGAAACGTGCAGTTCCAATAAATGACAGGTAAGTTCTGGATGAGCGTTCGGGTAATGTCTTTGCATTCGCTCATTCAATGTCTTTGTCTTTTTTCCCCATAGGGGCCAGGGTCCGGAATGCCAGGAAGCGGCAGGACCCGAAATGAAATGGGAATGACCCAACAGGTAAGTCTTAGAAGGAAACTGAGCTTTTCCTATTCCCTTCCTTCTCTCATCTTGTGTTCTTGTCTTTTTCTCTCTAGGCTCTGGGAAGTGGCTGCGGATCCGGATGATCGCTGCTGAAGATGGAGGTGCCCAGGAAAGGTGAGTGAAATGCAGCGCTGCAGCGATCGAAACGAAATGCTTTTAAAAATGATGTCTTCCCTTTCAGGATCGTCGGTGTGATGTCTCCGTGATACAGCTTTAGCAGGTAAGGTCTTCTTTCTCTCCAATTCTCTCTTATCTCCCTTTGCAGGTGACCAGGATGCTGACAGGCGTGGCTGAAGTCCAGATGCAGGAGCTGACACGGTGAGCGTCCAGCTGCGAGGAGCAGAACAACGCGAAGCGTGAATTGCTGATCGGGCGTGGTTTAAATAGCTTTGGAAGAAGTTCCAGGTATGTATCCTTCCACCGATCAGGTATGTATCCTTCCCCGACCACACCCAGGTGGAAAGTAGTCCCACAGGTAAAGTAGTTCCATTCAGGCCTCAAGAGGGCCTGGATGTAGCAGCATGGTCTGCATCAGGTAAGTGCACATTAAAACACTTGAACACATGTCTATGAGCCTGGCGCCTAAGGCGCCAGGACAGGGGTCCAACATGAGCCTGGCGCCTAAGGCGCCAGGACTGTGTCCAAAGGGCCCCAACTTGGGCCCGCTGGCACTTCCCTGGGGGGAATGATGCCTGCCTCTGGGGTTGCTGGGTCGGACCTGGCTCCTTGGAGGTAGGCATCATGACATTTGGAAAGAGGATATTTATAGGATTTTGGTCTTGTGGACAACCTACAGATTTGGGCCTGCAGTGTCACAGCCATCAAGGAAAACTGGGAACTCTATGCCTTTCTGAAAAGAAGACACCCGTGGGAATCCATAAAGGTCTGACTTGAACAAATTGCACTAGAATGTATTACCCACAATGCCCAGCAAAGTGCAGAATTTATGGGAAAAAAACACTTGTTTCGACAGGTGTCCCGACAAAAATGGTACCTCACATGTGTGGGTGCATCTACCTGGGCACAAAGGCAAAATACTAAACCACTGGTATCCCAAAGGGTTTGGGTAGACAACATTTTTAGGATTATGGACTTGTGGAGAACCTACAGATTTGGGCCTGGGAAGTCGCAGCCAACAGGGAAAACAGGGAACTCCATGCATTTCTGAAAAGAAGACACCCGTGGGAATTCACAGAGGTCTAACCTGTGCGAATCGCCCTAGAATTTATCACCTTAAACGCCCAGCAAAGACCAGAATTTAGGGGGAAAACACAATTTCCAAACATTTGCTAGCAGGAAACCACCGAAACATGCCGGAAACAACATATATAGTACCTTCCCTCATTTCCACAGGTGCCAGGAAAAGAATTGTACCTTACATGTGGGGGTGCATCTGCCTGGGCACAAAGTGAAAATACTAAACCACTGATATCCCAAAGGGTTGGGGAAGAGAAACTTTTTAGGATTCTGGACTTGTGGACAACCTAAAGATGTTGGTCTGGGGTGTCGCAGCCACCAAGAAAAACAGGGAACCCCATGCATTTCTGAAAAGAAGACACCCATGTGAAAGCAAAGAGGTATGACTTGCGTGAACCGCCCTAGAATTTATGACCCACAATGCCTGGCAAAAACAAAATGTTCAGACATTTGCACCAGGAAACCACTGAAACACGCCAGCAAAAACAGATGTTGTACCTTCTACTTTCCCACAGGTGTCCCCACAAAAAGGGTACCTCATATGTGTGTGTGCACTTACCAGTGCGCAAAGGGCAAAGGCTAAACCATTGGTATCCCAAAGGGTTTGGGAGGAGGCAATTTTTAGGATTTTGGTCTTGCGAACAACCTACATATTTGGGCCTGGATTTTCTCAGCCACCAAGGAAAACATGTAACCCCATGCATTTCTGAGAAGAAGGCACCCGTGGGAATACAAAAAGGTCTGACCTGAGTGACTCGTCCTAGAATGTATTAAGCACAATGCCCAGCAAATTCCAGAATTTAGCGAAACAACCACCATTTTTAGACATTTGCCCCGAGGAAAACACAGAAACACGCCGGCAACAACACATGTCCTACCTTCCCACATTCCCAAAGGTGTCACAACAAAAACAGTACCTCAGATGTGTGGGTTCACCTACCAGGGCGCAAAGGAAAAGGCTAACCACTGGTGTCACCAAGGGTTTGGAAAGGGGATATGTTTAGGATTTTGGTCTTGTGGGCAACGTACATATTTGAGCCTGGGGTGTCTCAGCCATCAACGAAAACAGGGAACTCCATGCCTTTCTGACAAGAAGACACCCATGGGAATCCATAATGGTCTGACTTCAACAAATTGCCCTAGAATGTATTACCCACAATGCCCAGCAAAGTACAGAATTTATTGGAAAAAATCACAATTTTCAGACATTTGCCACCAGGAAACCACTGAAACACGCCGGCAACAACACATGTACTACCTTCCCTCATTTCCACAGGTGACCCGAAAAAAATGGTCCCTCACATGCGGGGGTGCATCTACTTGGGCACAAAGTGAAAATACTAAACCACTGATATCCCAAATGGTTGGGGAAGAGAACATTTTTAGGATTCTGGACTTGTGGACAACCTAAAGATGTTGGGCTGGGGTGTCGCAGCCACCAAGAAAAACAGGGAACCCCATGCATTTCTGAAAAGAAGACACCCATGTGAAAACAAAGAGGTATGACTTGCGTGAATCGCCCTAGAATTTATGACCCACAATGCCTGGCAAAATACAGAATATACGGAAAAAAACAAAATGTTCAGACATTTGCACCAGGAAACAACTGAAACACGCCAGCAACAACAGATGTTGTGCCTTCTACTTTCCCACAGGTGTCCCCACAAAAAGGGTACCTCACATGTGTGGGTGCACTTACCAGGGCGCAAAGGGCAAAGGCTAAACCATTGGTATCCTAAAGGGTTGGGAGGAAGCAATTTTTAGGATTTTGGTCTTGCAAACAACCAACATATTTGGGCCAGGATTTTCATTGCGAACCAAGGAAAACATATAACCCCATGCACTTCTGAGAAGAAGACACCCGTGGGAATACAAAAAGGTCTGACCTGCGTGAATTGTCCTAGAATGTATTACCCACAATGCCCGGCAAATTCCAGAATTTAGGGAAACAACCACCATTTTTAGACATTTGCCCCCAGGAAAACACAGAAACACGTCGGCAACAACACATGTACTACCTTCCCTCATTTCCACAGGTGTCCCGAAAAAAATTGTACCTCACATGTGGGGGTGCATCTACTTGGGCACAAAGTGAAAATACTAAACCACTGATATCCCAAATGGTTGGGGAAGAGAACATTTTTAGGATTCTGGACTTGTGGACAACCTAAAGATGTTGGGCTGGGGTGTCGCAGCCACCAAGAAAAACAGGGAACACCATGCATTTCTGAAAAGAAGACATCCATGTGAATACAAAGAGGTATGACTTGCATGAATCGCCCTAGAATTTATTACTAACAATGCCTGGCAAAATACAGAATATAGAGGAAAAAACAAACTGTTCAGACATTTGCACCAGGAAACCACTGAAACACGCCAGCAACAACAGATGTTGTGCCTTCTACTTTCCCACAGGTGTCCCCACAAAAGGGGTACCTCACATGTGTGGGTGCACCTACCAGGGTGCAAAGGGCAAAGGCTAAACCACTGGTATCCCAAAGGGTTTGGGAAGAGGACATTTTTTGGATTTTGGTCTTGCGAACAACCTGCATATCTGGGCCTGGATTTTCTCAGCCACCAAGGAAAACCGGGAACCCCATCCATTTCTGAAAAGAAGATACCTGTGGTAATCCACAGAGGTCTGACCTGCGTGACTCGTCCTAGAATGTATTACCCACAATGCCTGGCAAATCCCAGAATTTAGGGAAACAACCACCATTTGTAGACAATTGCCCAAAGGAAAACACAGATACACGCCGGCAACAACACATGTCCTACCGTCCCACGTTCCCAAAGGTGTCACAACAAAAACAGTACCTCACATGTGTGGGTGCACCTACCAGGGTGCAAAGGAAAAGGCTAAACCACTGGTGTCCCCAACGGTTTGGAAAGAGGATATGTTTGGGATTTTGGTCTTGTAGACAACCTACAGATTTGAGACTGGGGTGTCGCAGCCAACAGGGAAAACAGGGAACTCCATGCATTTCTGAAAAGAAGACACCCGTGGGAATTCCCAGAGGTCTAACCTGTGCGAATCGCCCTAGAATTTATTACCTTAAATGCCCAGCAAAGTTCAGAATTTAGGGGGAAAACACAATTTCCAAACACTTGCCAGCAGGAAACCACCAAAACATGCCGGCAACAACACATGTACTACCTTCCCTCATTTCCACAGGTATCCCGAAAAAAATGGTATCTCACATGTGGGGGTGCATCTACCTGGGTGCAAAGGGAAAAGGCTAAACCAATGGTATCCCCAAGGGTTTGGAAAGAGGAAATCTTTAGGATTTTGGTGTTGTGGACAACCTACAGATTTGGGCCTGGGGTGTCGCAGCCATCAAGGAAAACAGGGAACTCCATGTCTTTCTAAAAAGAAGACACCCATGGGAATCCATAAAGGTCTGACTTGAACAAATTGCCCAAGAATGTATTACCCACAATGCCCAGCAAAGTACATAATTCATTGGAAAAAAATCACAATTTTCAGACATTTACCACCAGGAAACCACCGAAACACGCCGGCAACAACACATGTACTACCTTCCCTCATTTCCACAGGTGTCCCGAAAAAATGGTACCTCACATGTGGGGGTGCATCTACTTGGGCACAAAGGGAAAATACTAAACCACTGATATACCACAGGGTTTGGGAAAAGGACATTTTTAGGATTCTGGACTTGTGGACAACCTAAAACTGTCGGTCTGGGGTGTCGCAGCCACCAAGAAAAACAGGGAACCTCATGCATTTCTGTAAAGAAGACACCCATGTGAATACAAAGAAGTATGCGTTGCGTGAATCGCCCTAGAATTTATTACCCACAATGCCTGGCAAAATACAGAATATAGGGAAAAAAAATGTTCAGACATTTGCACCAGGACACCACGGAAACACGCCAGCAACAACAGATGTTGTACCTTCTACTTTCCCACAGGTGTCCCTACAAAAAGGGTACTCACATGTGTGGGTGCACCTACCAGGGCGCAAAGGGCAAACGCTAAACCACTGGTATCCCAAAGGGTTTGGGAAGAGGAAATTTTTTTAGGATTTTGGTCTTGCGAACAACCTACATACTTGGGCCTGGATTTTCTCAGCCACCAAGGAAAACAGGGAACCCCATGCATTTCTGAAAGAAGATACTCGTGGTAATCCACAGAGGTCTGACCTGCGTGACTCGTCCTAGAATGTATTACCCACAATACTCTGCAAATTCCAGAATTTAGGGAAACAACCACCATTTTTAGACATTTGCCCCAGGAAACCACAGAAACACGCAGGCAATAACACATGTCCTACCTTCCCACGTTCCCAAAGGTGTCACAACAAAAACGGTACCTCACATGTGTGGGTGCACCTACCATGGCGCAAAGGAAAAGGCTAAACCACTGGTATCCACAAGGGTTTGGAAAGAGGATATTTATAGGATTTTGGTCTTGTGGACAACCTACAGATTTGGGCCTGCAGTGTCACAGCCATCAAGGAAAACAGGGAACTCTATGCCTTTCTGAAAAGAAGAGACCCATGGGAATCCATAAAGGTCTGACTTGAACAAATTGCCCTAGAATGTATTACCCACGATGCCCAGCAAAGTGCAGAATTTACGGGAAAAAAACACTCGTTTCGACAGGTGTCCCGACAAAAATGGTACCTCACATGTGTGGATGCATCTACCTGGGCACAAAGGCAAAATACTAAACCACTGGTATCCCAAAGGGTTTGGGTAGACAACATTTTTAGGATTATGGACTTGTGGAGAACCTACAGATTTGGGCCTGGGAAGTCGCAGCCAAAAGGGAAAACAGGGAACTCCATGCATTTCTGAAAAGAAGACACCCGTGGGAATTCACAGAGGTCTAACCTGTGCGAATCGCCGTATAATTTATTACCTTAAATGCCCAGCAAAGTTCAGAATTTAGGGGGAAAACACAATTTCCAAACATTTGCCAGCAGGAAACCACCGAAACATGCCGGCAACAACATATATAGTACCTTCCCTCATTTCCAAAGGTGTCAGGAAAAGAATTGTACCTTACATGTCGGGGTGCATCTGCCTGGGCAAAAAGTGAAAATACTAAACCACTGATATCCCAAAGGGTTGGGGAAGAGAACATTTTTAGGATTCTGGACTTGTGGACAACCTAAAGATGTTGGGCTGGGGTGTCGCAGCCACCAAGAAAAACAGGGAACACCATGCATTTCTGAAAAGAAGACATCCATGTGAATACAAAGAGGTATGACTTGCATGAATCGCCCTAGAATTTATTACTAACAATGCCTGGCAAAATACAGAATATAGGGGAAAAAACAAACTGTTCAGACATTTGCACCAGGAAACCACTGAAACACGCCAGCAACAACAGATGTTGTGCCTTCTACTTTCCCACAGGTGTCCCCACAAAAGGGGTACCTCACATGTGTGGGTGCACCTACCAGGGTGCAAAGGGCAAAGGCTAAACCACTGGTATCCCAAAGGGTTTGGGAAGAGGACATTTTTTGGATTTTGGTCTTGCGAACAACCTACATAGCTGGGCCTGGATTTTCTCAGCCACCAAGGAAAACCGGGAACCCCATCCATTTCTGAAAAGAAGATACCTGTGGTAATCCACAGAGGTCTGACCTGCGTGACTCGTCCTAGAATGTATTACCCACAATGCCTGGCAAATCCCAGAATTTAGGGAAACAACCACCATTTGTAGACATTTGCCCAAAGGAAAACACAGATACACGCCGGCAACAACACATGTCCTACCTTCCCACGTTCCCAAAGGTGTCACAACAAAAACAGTACCTCACATGTGTGGGTGCACCTACCAGGGCGCAAAGGAAAAGGCTAACCACTGGTGTCCCCAAGGGTTTGGAAAGGGGATATGTTTAGGATTTTGGTCTTGTGGGCAACGTACAGATTTGAGCCTGGGGTGTCTCAGCCATCAACGAAAACAGGGAACTCCATGCCTTTCTGACAAGAAGACACCCATGGGAATCCATAATGGTCTGACTTCAACAAATTGCCCTAGAATGTATTACCCACAATGCCCAGCAAAGTACAGAATTTATTGGAAAAAATCACAACTTTCAGACATTTACCACCAGGAAACCACTGAAACACGCCGGCAACAACAAATGTACTACCTTCCCTCATTTCCACAGGTGTCCCGAAAAAAATGGTACCTCACATATGGGGGTGCATCTAATTGGGCACAAAGGGAAAATATGAAACCACTGATATCCCAAAGGGTTTGGGAAAAGGACATTTTTAGGATTCTGGACTTGTGGACAACCTAAAACTGTCGGTCTGGGGTGTCACAGCCACCAAGAAAAACAGGGAACCCCATGCATTTCTGAAAAGAAGACATCGATGTGAATACAAAGAGGTATGCCTTGCGTGAATCGCCCTAGAATTTATTACCCACAATGCCTGGCAAAGTACAGAATACAAGGAAAAAAACAAAATGTTCGACATTTGCACTAGGAAACCACTGAAACACGCCAGCAACAACAGATGTACCTTCTACTTTCCCACAGGTGTCCCCACAAAAAGGGTACCTCACATGTGTGGGTGCACCTACCAGGGCGCAAAGGGCAAAGGCTAAACCACTGGTATCCCAAAGGGTTTAGGAATAGGACATTTTCAGGATTTTGGTCTTGCGAACAACCTACATATTTGGGCCTGGATTTTCTCAGCCACCAAGGAAAACAGGGAACCCCATGCATTTCTGAAAGAAGATACCTGTGGTAATCCACAGAGGTCTGACCTGCGTGACTCGTCCTAGAATGTATTACCCACAATACCCGGCAAATTCCAGAATTTAGGGAAACAACCACCAATTTTAGACATTTGCCCCCAGTAAACCACAGAAACACGCCGGCAACAACACATGTCCTACCTTCCCACGTTCCCAAAGGTGTCACAACAAAAACGGTACCTCACATGTGTGGGTGCACCAACCAGGGCGCAAAGGAAAAGGCTAAACCACTGGTATCCACAAGGGTTTGGAAAGAGGATATTTATAGGATTTTGGTCTTGTGGACAACCTACAGATTTGGGCCTGCAGTGTCACAGCCATCAAGGAAAACTGGGAACTCTATGCCTTTCTGAAAAAAAGACACCCATGGGAATCCATAAAGGTCTGACTTGAACGAATTGCCCTAGAATGTATTACCCACGATGCCCAGCAAAGTGCAGAATTTACGGGAAAAATACACTCGTTTCGACAGGTGTCCCGACAAAAATGGTACCTCACATGTGTGGGTGCATCTACCTGGGCACAAAGGCAAAATACTAAACCACTGGTATCCCAAAGGGTTTGGGTAGACAACATTTTTAGGATTATGGACTTGTGGAGAAGCTACAGATTTGGGCCTGGGAAGTCGCAGCCAACAAGGAAAACAGGGAACTCCATGCATTTCTGAAAAGAAGACACCCGTGGGAATTCACAGAGGTCTAACCTGTGCGAATCGCCCTAGAATTTATCACCTTAAATGCCCAGCAAAGACCAGAATTTAGGGGGAAAACACAATTTCCAAACATTTGCCAGCAGGAAACCACCGAAACATGCCGGCAACAACATATATAGTACCTTCCCTCATTTCCACAGGTGTCAGGAAAAGAATTGACCTTACATGTGGGGGTGCATCTGCCTGGGCACAAAGTAAAAATACTAAACCACTGATATCCCAAAGGGTTGGGGAAGAGAACATTTTTAGGATTCTGGACTTGTGGACAACCTAAAGATGTTGGTCTGGGGCGTCGCAGCCACCAAGAAAAACAGGGAACCCCATGCATTTCTGAAAAGAAGACACCCATGTGAAAACAAAGAGGTATGACTTGCGTGAATCGCCCTAGAATTTATGACCCACAATGCCTGGCAAAAAACAAAATGTTCAGACATTTGCAACAGGAAACCACTGAAACACGCCAGCAACAACAGATGTTGTACCTTCTACTTTCCCACAGGTGTCCCCACAAAAAGGGTACCTCACATGTGTGGGTGCACTTACCAGGGCGCAAAGGGCAAAGGCTAAACCATTGGTATCCCAAAGGGTTTGGGAGGAGGTAATTTTTAGGATTTCGGTCTTGCGAACAACCTAAATATTTGGGCCTGGATTTTCTCAGCCACCAAGGAAAACATGTAACCCCATGCATTTCTGAGAAGAAGACACCCGTGGGAATACAAAAAGGTCTGACCTGCGTGAATTGTCCTAGAATGTATTACCCACAATGCCCGGCAAATTCCAGAATTTAGGGAAACAACCACCATTTTTTAGACATTTGCCACCAGGAAACCACTGAAACACGCCGGCAACAACACATGTACTACCTTCCCTCATTTCCACAGGTGTCCCGAAAAAAATGGTTCCTCACATGCGGGGGTGCATCTACTTGGGCACAAAGTGAAAATACTAAAACACTGATATCCCAAATGGTTGGGGAAGAGAACATTTTTAGGATTCTGGACTTGTGGACAACCTAAAGATGTTGGGCTGGGGTGTCGCAGCCACCAAGAAAAACAGGGAACACCATGCATTTCTGAAAAGAAGACATCCATGTGAATACAAAGAGGTATGACTTGCATGAATCGCCCTAGAATTTATTACTAACAATGCCTGGCAAAATACAGAATATAGGGGAAAAAACAAACTGTTCAGACATTTGCACCAGGAAACCACTGAAACACGCCAGCAACAACAGATGTTGTGCCTTCTACTTTCCCACAGGTGTCCCCACAAAAGGGGTACCTCACATGTGTGGGTGCACCTACCAGGGTGCAAAGGGCAAAGGCTAAACCACTGGTATCCCAAAGGGTTTGGGAAGAGGACATTTTTTGGATTTTGGTCTTGCGAACAACCTGCATATCTGGGCCTGGATTTTCTCAGCCACCAAGGAAAACCGGGAACCCCATCCATTTCTGAAAAGAAGATACCTGTGGTAATCCACAGAGGTCTGACCTGCGTGACTCGTCCTAGAATGTATTACCCACAATGCCTGGCAAATCCCAGAATTTAGGGAAACAACCACCATTTGTAGACAATTGCCCAAAGGAAAACACAGATACACGCCGGCAACAACACATGTCCTACCGTCCCACGTTCCCAAAGGTGTCACAACAAAAACAGTACCTCACATGTGTGGGTGCACCTACCAGGGTGCAAAGGAAAAGGCTAAACCACTGGTGTCCCCAACGGTTTGGAAAGAGGATATGTTTGGGATTTTGGTCTTGTAGACAACCTACAGATTTGAGACTGGGGTGTCGCAGCCAACAGGGAAAACAGGGAACTCCATGCATTTCTGAAAAGAAGACACCCGTGGGAATTCCCAGAGGTCTAACCTGTGCGAATCGCCCTAGAATTTATTACCTTAAATGCCCAGCAAAGTTCAGAATTTAGGGGGAAAACACAATTTCCAAACACTTGCCAGCAGGAAACCACCAAAACATGCCGGCAACAACACATGTACTACCTTCCCTCATTTCCACAGGTATCCCGAAAAAAATGGTATCTCACATGTGGGGGTGCATCTACCTGGGTGCAAAGGGAAAAGGCTAAACCAATGGTATCCCCAAGGGTTTGGAAAGAGGAAATCTTTAGGATTTTGGTGTTGTGGACAACCTACAGATTTGGGCCTGGGGTGTCGCAGCCATCAAGGAAAACAGGGAACTCCATGTCTTTCTAAAAAGAAGACACCCATGGGAATCCATAAAGGTCTGACTTGAACAAATTGCCCAAGAATGTATTACCCACAATGCCCAGCAAAGTACATAATTCATTGGAAAAAAATCACAATTTTCAGACATTTACCACCAGGAAACCACCGAAACACGCCGGCAACAACACATGTACTACCTTCCCTCATTTCCACAGGTGTCCCGAAAAAATGGTACCTCACATGTGGGGGTGCATCTACTTGGGCACAAAGGGAAAATACTAAACCACTGATATACCACAGGGTTTGGGAAAAGGACATTTTTAGGATTCTGGACTTGTGGACAACCTAAAACTGTCGGTCTGGGGTGTCGCAGCCACCAAGAAAAACAGGGAACCTCATGCATTTCTGTAAAGAAGACACCCATGTGAATACAAAGAAGTATGCGTTGCGTGAATCGCCCTAGAATTTATTACCCACAATGCCTGGCAAAATACAGAATATAGGGAAAAAAAATGTTCAGACATTTGCACCAGGACACCACGGAAACACGCCAGCAACAACAGATGTTGTACCTTCTACTTTCCCACAGGTGTCCCTACAAAAAGGGTACTCACATGTGTGGGTGCACCTACCAGGGCGCAAAGGGCAAACGCTAAACCACTGGTATCCCAAAGGGTTTGGGAAGAGGAAATTTTTTTAGGATTTTGGTCTTGCGAACAACCTACATACTTGGGCCTGGATTTTCTCAGCCACCAAGGAAAACAGGGAACCCCATGCATTTCTGAAAGAAGATACTCGTGGTAATCCACAGAGGTCTGACCTGCGTGACTCGTCCTAGAATGTATTACCCACAATACTCTGCAAATTCCAGAATTTAGGGAAACAACCACCATTTTTAGACATTTGCCCCAGGAAACCACAGAAACACGCAGGCAATAACACATGTCCTACCTTCCCACGTTCCCAAAGGTGTCACAACAAAAACGGTACCTCACATGTGTGGGTGCACCTACCATGGCGCAAAGGAAAAGGCTAAACCACTGGTATCCACAAGGGTTTGGAAAGAGGATATTTATAGGATTTTGGTCTTGTGGACAACCTACAGATTTGGGCCTGCAGTGTCACAGCCATCAAGGAAAACAGGGAACTCTATGCCTTTCTGAAAAGAAGAGACCCTGGGAATCCATAAAGGTCTGACTTGAACAAATTGCCCTAGAATGTATTACCCACGATGCCCAGCAAAGTGCAGAATTTACGGGAAAAAAACACTCGTTTCGACAGGTGTCCCGACAAAAATGGTACCTCACATGTGTGGATGCATCTACCTGGGCACAAAGGCAAAATACTAAACCACTGGTATCCCAAAGGGTTTGGGTAGACAACATTTTTAGGATTATGGACTTGTGGAGAACCTACAGATTTGGGCCTGGGAAGTCGCAGCCAAAAGGGAAAACAGGGAACTCCATGCATTTCTGAAAAGAAGACACCCGTGGGAATTCACAGAGGTCTAACCTGTGCGAATCGCCGTATAATTTATTACCTTAAATGCCCAGCAAAGTTCAGAATTTAGGGGGAAAACACAATTTCCAAACATTTGCCAGCAGGAAACCACCGAAACATGCCGGCAACAACATATATAGTACCTTCCCTCATTTCCAAAGGTGTCAGGAAAAGAATTGTACCTTACATGTCGGGGTGCATCTGCCTGGGCAAAAAGTGAAAATACTAAACCACTGATATCCCAAAGGGTTGGGGAAGAGAACATTTTTAGGATTCTGGACTTGTGGACAACCTAAAGATGTTGGGCTGGGGTGTCGCAGCCACCAAGAAAAACAGGGAACACCATGCATTTCTGAAAAGAAGACATCCATGTGAATACAAAGAGGTATGACTTGCATGAATCGCCCTAGAATTTATTACTAACAATGCCTGGCAAAATACAGAATATAGGGGAAAAAACAAACTGTTCAGACATTTGCACCAGGAAACCACTGAAACACGCCAGCAACAACAGATGTTGTGCCTTCTACTTTCCCACAGGTGTCCCCACAAAAGGGGTACCTCACATGTGTGGGTGCACCTACCAGGGTGCAAAGGGCAAAGGCTAAACCACTGGTATCCCAAAGGGTTTGGGAAGAGGACATTTTTTGGATTTTGGTCTTGCGAACAACCTACATAGCTGGGCCTGGATTTTCTCAGCCACCAAGGAAAACCGGGAACCCCATCCATTTCTGAAAAGAAGATACCTGTGGTAATCCACAGAGGTCTGACCTGCGTGACTCGTCCTAGAATGTATTACCCACAATGCCTGGCAAATCCCAGAATTTAGGGAAACAACCACCATTTGTAGACATTTGCCCAAAGGAAAACACAGATACACGCCGGCAACAACACATGTCCTACCTTCCCACGTTCCCAAAGGTGTCACAACAAAAACAGTACCTCACATGTGTGGGTGCACCTACCAGGGCGCAAAGGAAAAGGCTAACCACTGGTGTCCCCAAGGGTTTGGAAAGGGGATATGTTTAGGATTTTGGTCTTGTGGGCAACGTACAGATTTGAGCCTGGGGTGTCTCAGCCATCAACGAAAACAGGGAACTCCATGCCTTTCTGACAAGAAGACACCCATGGGAATCCATAATGGTCTGACTTCAACAAATTGCCCTAGAATGTATTACTCACAATGCCCAGCAAAGTACAGAATTTATTGGAAAAAATCACAACTTTCAGACATTTACCACCAGGAAACCACTGAAACACGCCGGCAACAACAAATGTACTACCTTCCCTCATTTCCACAGGTGTCCCGAAAAAAATGGTACCTCACATATGGGGGTGCATCTAATTGGGCACAAAGGGAAAATATGAAACCACTGATATCCCAAAGGGTTTGGGAAAAGGACATTTTTAGGATTCTGGACTTGTGGACAACCTAAAACTGTCGGTCTGGGGTGTCACAGCCACCAAGAAAAACAGGGAACCCCATGCATTTCTGAAAAGAAGACATCGATGTGAATACAAAGAGGTATGCCTTGCGTGAATCGCCCTAGAATTTATTACCCACAATGCCTGGCAAAGTACAGAATACAAGGAAAAAAACAAAATGTTCGACATTTGCACTAGGAAACCACTGAAACACGCCAGCAACAACAGATGTACCTTCTACTTTCCCACAGGTGTCCCCACAAAAAGGGTACCTCACATGTGTGGGTGCACCTACCAGGGCGCAAAGGGCAAAGGCTAAACCACTGGTATCCCAAAGGGTTTAGGAATAGGACATTTTCAGGATTTTGGTCTTGCGAACAACCTACATATTTGGGCCTGGATTTTCTCAGCCACCAAGGAAAACAGGGAACCCCATGCATTTCTGAAAGAAGATACCTGTGGTAATCCACAGAGGTCTGACCTGCGTGACTCGTCCTAGAATGTATTACCCACAATACCCGGCAAATTCCAGAATTTAGGGAAACAACCACCAATTTTAGACATTTGCCCCCAGTAAACCACAGAAACACGCCGGCAACAACACATGTCCTACCTTCCCACGTTCCCAAAGGTGTCACAACAAAAACGGTACCTCACATGTGTGGGTGCACCAACCAGGGCGCAAAGGAAAAGGCTAAACCACTGGTATCCACAAGGGTTTGGAAAGAGGATATTTATAGGATTTTGGTCTTGTGGACAACCTACAGATTTGGGCCTGCAGTGTCACAGCCATCAAGGAAAACTGGGAACTCTATGCCTTTCTGAAAAAAAGACACCCATGGGAATCCATAAAGGTCTGACTTGAACGAATTGCCCTAGAATGTATTACCCACGATGCCCAGCAAAGTGCAGAATTTACGGGAAAAATACACTCGTTTCGACAGGTGTCCCGACAAAAATGGTACCTCACATGTGTGGGTGCATCTACCTGGGCACAAAGGCAAAATACTAAACCACTGGTATCCCAAAGGGTTTGGGTAGACAACATTTTTAGGATTATGGACTTGTGGAGAAGCTACAGATTTGGGCCTGGGAAGTCGCAGCCAACAAGGAAAACAGGGAACTCCATGCATTTCTGAAAAGAAGACACCCGTGGGAATTCACAGAGGTCTAACCTGTGCGAATCGCCCTAGAATTTATCACGTTAAATGCCCAGCAAAGACCAGAATTTAGGGGGAAAACACAATTTCCAAACATTTGCCAGCAGGAAACCACCGAAACATGCCGGCAACAACATATATAGTACCTTCCCTCATTTCCACAGGTGTCAGGAAAAGAATTGACCTTACATGTGGGGGTGCATCTGCCTGGGCACAAAGTAAAAATACTAAACCACTGATATCCCAAAGGGTTGGGGAAGAGAACATTTTTAGGATTCTGGACTTGTGGACAACCTAAAGATGTTGGTCTGGGGCGTCGCAGCCACCAAGAAAAACAGGGAACCCCATGCATTTCTGAAAAGAAGACACCCATGTGAAAACAAAGAGGTATGACTTGCGTGAATCGCCCTAGAATTTATGACCCACAATGCCTGGCAAAAAACAAAATGTTCAGACATTTGCAACAGGAAACCACTGAAACACGCCAGCAACAACAGATGTTGTACCTTCTACTTTCCCACAGGTGTCCCCACAAAAAGGGTACCTCACATGTGTGGGTGCACTTACCAGGGCGCAAAGGGCAAAGGCTAAACCATTGGTATCCCAAAGGGTTTGGGAGGAGGTAATTTTTAGGATTTCGGTCTTGCGAACAACCTAAATATTTGGGCCTGGATTTTCTCAGCCACCAAGGAAAACATGTAACCCCATGCATTTCTGAGAAGAAGACACCCGTGGGAATACAAAAAGGTCTGACCTGCGTGAATTGTCCTAGAATGTATTACCCACAATGCCCGGCAAATTCCAGAATTTAGGGAAACAACCACCATTTTTTAGACATTTGCCACCAGGAAACCACTGAAACACGGCGGCAACAACACATGTACTACCTTCCCTCATTTCCACAGGTGTCCCGAAAAAAATGGTTCCTCACATGCGGGGGTGCATCTACTTGGGCACAAAGTGAAAATACTAAAACACTGATATCCCAAATGGTTGGGGAAGAGAACATTTTTAGGATTCTGGACTTGTGGACAACCTACAGATTTGAGGCTGGGGTGTCGCAGCCATCAAGGAAAACAGGGAACTCTATGCCTTCTGAAAAGAAGACACCCATGGGAATCCATAAAGGTCTGACTTGAACACATTGCCCTAGAATGTATTACCCACAATGCCCAGCAAAGTACAGAATTTATTGGA
Source organism: Ambystoma mexicanum (assembly GCF_040938575.1). Classification (NCBI taxonomy): domain Eukaryota; kingdom Metazoa; phylum Chordata; class Amphibia; order Caudata; family Ambystomatidae; genus Ambystoma; species Ambystoma mexicanum. Next base: position 903,775,694 of record NC_090924.1, read on the forward strand.
AAAAATCACAATTTTCAGACATTTACCACCAGGAAACCACTGAAACACGCCGGCAACAACACATGTACTACCTTCCCTCATTTCCACAGGTGTCCCAAAAATAATGGTACCTCACATGTGGGGGTGCATCTACTTGGGCACAAAGGGAAAATACTAAACCACTGATATCCCAAAGGGTTTGGGAAAAGCAATTTTTTTTAGGATTCTGGACTTGTGGACAACCTAAAGATGTTGGTCTGGGGTGTCGCAGCCACCAAGAAAAACAGGGACCCCATGTATTTCTGAAAAGAAGACACCCATGTGAATACAAAGAGGTATGACTTGCGTGAATTACCCTAGAATTTATTACCCACAATGCATGGCAATATACAGAATATAGGGAAAAAACCAAAATGTTCAGACATTTGCACCAGGAAACCACTGAAACACGCCAGCAACAACAGATGTTGTACCTTCTACTTTCCCACAGGTGTCCCCACAAAAAGGGTACTCACATGTGTGGGTGCACCTACCAGGGCGCAAAGGGCAAACGCTAAACCACTGGTATCCCAAAGGGTTTGGGAAGAGGACATTTTTAGGATTTTGGTCTTGCGAACAATCTACATATTTGGGCCTGGATTTTCTCAGCCACCAAGGAAAACAGGGAACCCTACGCATTTCTGAAAAGAAGATACCCGTGGTAATCCACAGAGGTCTGACCTGCGTGACTCGTCCTAGAATGTATTACCCACAATACCCGGCGAATTCCAGAATTTAGGGAAACAACCATCATTTTTAGACATTTGCCCCCAGGAAACCACAGAAACACGCCGGCAACAACACATGTACTACCTTCCCTCATTTCCACAGGTGTCCCGAAAAAAAATGGTACCTCACATGTGGGGGTGCACCTACCTGGGTGCAAAGGGAAAAGGCTAAACCAATGGTATCCCCAAGGGTTTGGAAAGAGGAAATCTTTAGGATTTTGGTGTTGTGGACAACCTACAGATTTGGGCCTGGGGTGTTCCAGCCATCAAGGAAAACAGGGAACTCCATGTCTTTCTAAAAAGAAGACACCCATGGGAATCCATAAAGGTCTGACTTGAAAAAATTGCCCAAGAATGTATTGTCATGATCTCTGCTTCCAAAAGGTCAGGGTTTTCCCAACTCCCTTGGAAGCAGATCCATAACCCAGGTTCCGAGTGCCAACCAGTCCCAATTGGGACCTTTTGGACCCAGTCCTGGCGCCAGTGGCACCAGGCTCATAAATATGCTCAGTCCCAGCGCTGGAAGCGCCGGGCTCATAATGCTTGGGTGGACTTACCTTCAGCAGACCATGCTGCTTACTTGCCTGCCAGTTGAGCCTCTGATCCTCTTCTGTTTGGAACTACTTTTCCTGTTGGGTGGGGCTGGAGCCACTCCCTAGATTCAGAACACTGGAACTCTTCTGGAAGGCAGGAACTCTTTTCTTACCAGGAACTCTTTTCTTACTTAGGCGTGGCTGTGGAAGGAGGCACCTAAGCACTACAGGAGGCTATTTAAACCACACCCAGTGGATGAATCTTGCTTTGCGTTATTCTGCAACCTCTGCAGCAGAACGCTCATCGTGTCTTCTGCATCCGGTCCTGGGCCTAAGGAAAAAGGCTTACTATCCTGAATCCAGTCTTCAGCAACACCTATAAAGACAAGAAAGAACAGGTTAGCATTCCGGCATCTGAAAGGCAAAGGCTTACCATCCTGAATCCAGTCTTCAGCAACACCTATAAAGACAAGAAAGAACAGGTTAGCATTCCGGCATCTGAAAGGCAAAGGCTTACCTACTCTTCGTGCGCTCCGGAGGTCTTCACACTGCATTCCGGCATCTGAAAGACAAAAGTTTACCAACTCTTCGCACGCTCCGGAGGCCTTCGGCGCTGCATCCCGCATCTGAAAGACAAAACAAGGTGCGTTTAAAGACATTGGGGAACTTTAATACTCACGTGCCATTACTCCTTTCCACATCTAATCCAGTGGGTATTCCGGCACCCTGCAGCCGCTCCGAACTCGTACCTGCAAAATAAAAAGACAGTTAGAGCGCATAGTGAAGCAGGCAACAAGAGCTTACTTACGTGCTTCCAGGCGCTTCTATTCATCACACGGGCTCCATCTTCAACTCACTTCAGCCCGCCATCCGCCATCGCCGGAACCCTGCAAAACAAGAGACATCATTACTAAAGACTTTAAAGACATTTGAATGACTCGAAACTTACCGTTCATGCAGTAAACGACGGACAGCAGTCCTCTGAAGTCAAGAGGCCTGCGCTACCTATCCAGTGAAGAAACTGGTTACAGCACCCTGCCCCGAGGCAGATGGAGAGCTCGGCATTCACTTACCTAAGGTGAGAGCGTTAACCTTTGGGGGTCTACAGGAGAGGAGAAGAGGAAAGAGATAGGGACACCCCAATAACCCCAGTTCATTAACCCCATATTTTCTATCTGCAGACATCTTACTCTACACGTCAGGCATACAGTGCACAGAGGTCCAGCCCAAAGAGCCAACCGGGTGCTACACATCACCTTTGAAGATACGGTAGTCGCCCAGTCAAGACCGGCGCCTCTGCGAGAATCAGGTGAGCGTTACAGAACGCAAAGCCTACCGCAAAACTCTCGCCCAGGCGCTATGGAAACCTCGGATACTGACCCCCTAGCCCGGTTACTTGGGGAACTAAGGGCAGAAGTGCATGCAGCTCGTCAGGAAACGAATGCTCTAAGAAGGGAACTAATTATTTCCAAGGAGAGAACAGACAATCTTGCTAGACAAGTGCTACAGTCACAAGCCGGACAGACCCCGTTACCCGCATCAGGGGCAAATCTTCCTTCAACATCCTCTATGAATCCAGTGCAGATCAACCTACCTGGGAATGTACCTCTGGCTCCGCCCGAACGATTTTCTGGTGACCCAAAGAGGTTTGCAGTATTTATCAATCAGTGCCGGTTGCACTTCTTATGCCGGCCAGCAGCCTTTCCAACTGATCAAGCAAAAGTAGCTTTTGTACTTTCGTACCTTAGTGGCAATGCGGCAGACTGGTCGATCCCTCTAGTTAATCAAGATGATCCGGTTCTCCATGATTTTCAAGCCTTTCAGCTTAGTATGGAAAAACTGTTCGCAAGACATTCACAGGGGCAGGCCTTGGACAATGAGCTTCTTTCGTTGCGACAGGGTAATCAAGACCTTTTGGCTTATATTGCATCTTTCAATAGACTAATAGTGGAAACTCAATGGCCTGAGGACAAATGGATTACGCTGTTTTATAGAGGTCTACGTGGAGAGCTCAAAGACGTTTTAGCCCAAGTAGTGAATCCCCCACAAGACTGTTCGGATTATATAGTCTTGGTCGTTCAAATAGATCACAGGCTGCAGAACAGGAAGGCCGATCGTTCCAAGTTTGATGCTCGAGTATTTTCCAAACCGCCAACTCCTTCCAAAGGAGTAGACTCCGGGGAACCCATGCAAATAGGGGGTCTGAAAGGTCCTCTAACACAAAGGGAGCGGGAAAGGAGGAAACAGTTGCAATTATGCCTATATTGCGGAAACTCAGGGCACTTTCTTCGAGACTGTCCGGTGAAACCTGCCAAGAAGGCAGTAGGAGCTGCAGTTACCAAAGTTACAAACTCTGAGCAGGGAAACGACCTCGCCCGACAAGAATAGAGGTCCTCTTGCCGAGCGTGAAAACCAGTTCCGTGACCTCGCATTTCGTGATACCTATGGTCCTCATTAGCCCTGATAATCCGGATCGATTACATGCAATTGAAGCTTACGTCGACAGCGGTGCCATCGGCAATTATGTGGATCATGAAATGGTTTTGAGGATGAATCTAACTCTTTGTCCCAAGGCTGTAAAGGACGTCATTACTACGGTGGATGGTACGGAGATAGCCTCCGGGCCAGTAACGCATACCACTCAAGAGGTGACGCTAGTAAGTCAAGATGGACACCATGAGAAGATCGTGTTCGATGTGATCAAGGCCCCTCAGTTTCAGATTATTCTAGGAATACCTTGGTTAGAGAAACACAATCCTCTGATCGATTGGCGAGCAAGAACGGTCCAGTTTCCAGAATGTGTCTCTACTTGTCACCCTCCACCTGGTGTTGCACTGGCCGCAATTTCTTCAGAGACTCCCCAGTTACCTCCCGAATACCTAGAATACCAAGATGTTTTCCGGAAGGATCAGGCTAACTCTCTACCTCCTCATAGGTCTTATGACTGCCAGATAGACCTGATACCTGGATCTACTCCTCCTTGTAGTAGAATTTATGCCCTCACCGAGCCTGAGAACCTTCACCTTCGACAATACCTGGATCAATACCTGGCAAATGGGTTTATTCGTCCTTCCAAGTCCCCTGCTTCTTCAGCTTTGTTCTTCGTTCCAAAAAAGGAAGGAGACCTTAGAACTTGTATCGATTATCGCTCCCTGAACCAGATCACCGTTAAGAATAGATATCCGTTACCTTTGATCCCTGAACTCCTGGACCAAGTCAGAAAAGCATGCATATATACAAAGCTGGATCTTAGAGGAGCTTGCCACTTGGTACGAGTAAAAGAGGGCGATGAATGGAAGACGGCCTTCCGCACCAAGTATGGGCTATTTGAATATCAGGTCATGCCCTTCGGACTTTGCAATGCCCCGGCCGCCTTTCAATATTTTATGAACGATGTCCTCAGAGAGCTCATAGTTGTATGTGTTGTTGTTTACATTGACGACATCCTCGTTTATTCTTCATCGGAATCTGAACATCGGAAACACGTGAAAATGGTCCTCGAAAGATTGCGTCAACACAAACTTTTCGCTAAGTTGGAAAAATGTGTTTTCAACGTGACTGAAGTTGAATTCTTGGGATTCATATTATCACCTGGCGGAGTGCGTATGGATTCAAAGAAGGTCGATGCAGTTCTCAAATGGCCATCACCATCCTCCGTAAAAGGTGTGCAAAGCATGTTAGGCTTCGCTAACTTTTACCGCAGGTTTATCCCCGAATTCTATCGAATAGTCCAGCCCATCACTGCCTTGTTAAAGAAAAACAAACGTTTTGAATGGTCTACCGAGGCGGAACAAGCTTTCCAGGATTTGAAGACTAAATTTATCTCTGCACCAATCTTAAAACACCCTCGCCCCGAACTCCCCTACATCGTGGAAACTGATGCTTCAAGCCTTGCCATGGGGGCAGTTCTATCACAAAAGGACCCGGTAACCAATCAGTTGCATCCCGTGGCATTTTGGTCCCGCAAATTCTCGCCTCCTGAAATCAATTACACGATTACTGACAAGGAACTTCTGGTTATCAAGTCTGCCTTTAAGGCTTGGCGGCATTATCTGCTGGGGGCCCGACACACCGTTACTGTGATTACGGATCACCGAAACCTGCAATATTTGAAGACCGCAAAAGCCCAATCCTCTAGACAACTCCGTTGGGCATTATTCTTTGCCGAGTTTGACTTCATAATTACCTATCGACCTGGTACAAAGAACGGTAAAGCCGATGCCCTTTCTCGGATGGGAGTGGAAGAACACTTGGTCAACCCTAAACCTGTACCAATCATTCCCGAACAAAGAATTCTGGGTGTAATCGCCACAGAATCCATAGAGGAAGTTAAGGATAAAGCCAGGCAACTTGTAACTCCAGCAGACATACAGAATTGGCATCTGCAGGGAAAGGACTTTGCAGTAAAGGACAACTTATTGTATTTCCAAGAACGATTATACCTACCCAGCACAGATTTACAGAAAAAAGTAATCTCTTGTTATCACGACTCTTTAATGGAAGGTCATCCCGGTATAGCCAAGACCTCAGAAAAGATCAAGCGCTACTTCTGGTGGCCGTCTTGGAAAAAAGATATCAGAGACTTTATAATGTCCTGTGGAGTATGCGCCCAAAACAAGAGTCAAAAGGAAAGACCAGCAGGCCTCTTACGCCCTATTGATATCCCACCTCGCCCTTGGCATACGCTTTCTATGGACTTCATCACCGATCTACCTCCATGCTCCGGATACAATACGATTCTAGTAATCGTGGACTTATTCTCCAAGATGGCGCATTTCATTCCGCTCAAAGGCTTGCCAACAGCAGCAACTCTGGCCCGAGAATTTCTCGAAAACATCGTCCGACTGCACGGTTTTCCTTCGGTTCTAATTTCGGATCGAGGTAGTCAATTTATTTCTCATTTTTGGCGAAGTTGCTGTCGGTCGGCTCAAATTGATGTGAGACTATCGACCAGTCACCACCCTCAGACCGACGGACAAACCGAGAGGACCAATCAAACTCTGGAACAGTATTTACGCTGCATGCTGCAACAAACTGAAAAAACTTGGAAAGATATCCTTTGGATAGCCGAGTATGCCTACAATAACTCTGTCCATTCGGGAACTGGGAAAACCCTGTTTTTTCTTTTGTATGGCAGTCACCCTCGAACCTCGGAGTTGGATCCCCTCCAAGATCTTGAAACACCAGCAGTAGACTACCTGCATTCTACAATCACCCAAGCCTTTAAGGAAGCTGTTTCTCACCTTCAAAGGGCTAAAGAACAATACAAGAAAGGAGCAGATCAACATCGGAAGGAAGCCCCTCACTATCAAGTAGGGGATCAAGTCTGGTTATCCACCAAATATCTATCTCTAAAAGGGCCACGCACATTCAACCCAAGATACCTTGGTCCCTATTCCATCACTACCATAGTAAACCCAGTAGCGGTCAAGTTGGACTTGCCCCCGCACATGAAGATACATCCGGTCTTCCACGTCTCTCTATTAAAACCCGTGCAACCTCAAACCCGACTAACCAAATCTCCAAAACCTATCCTAGTGGATGGAGAACTCGAGTTTGAAGTCAAAAGCATTCTGGACTCCAAGATCTCCAAATCTAAACTATTTTACCTAATTGACTGGAAAGGCTACGGCCCCCAAGAGAGATCCTGGGAACCTGCTGAATATGTCCACGCTCCTCGCCTAATCAAAAGATTTCACCGAACATTTCCTGACAAGCCAAAACCCCCGGAGAAGCCCGGTTTGGGAGGGGCCTTGAGGGGGGGTACTGTCATGATCTCTGCTTCCAAAAGGTCAGGGTTTTCCCAACTCCCTTGGAAGCAGATCCATAACCCAGGTTCCGAGTGCCAACCAGTCCCAATTGGGACCTTTTGGACCAAGTCCTGGCGCCAGTGGCACCAGGCTCATAAATATGCCCAGTCCCAGCGGTGGAAGCGCCGGGCTCATAATGCTTGGGTGGACTTACCTTCAGCAGACCATGCTGCTTACTTGCCTGCCAGTTGAGCCTCTGATCCTCTTCTGTTTGGAACTACTTTTCCTGTTGGGTGGGGCTGGAGCCACTCCCTAGATTCAGAACACTGGAACTCTTCTGGAAGGCAGGAACTCTTTTCTTACCAGGAACTCTTTTCTTACTTAGGCGTGGCTGTGGAAGGAGACACCTAAGCACTACAGGAGGCTATTTAAACCACACCCGGTGGATGAATCTTGCTTTGCGTTATTCTGCAACCTCTGCAGCAGAACGCTCATCGTGTCTTCTGCATCCGGTCCTGGGCCTAAGGAAAAAGGCTTACACCTATAAAGACAAGAAAGAACAGGTTAGCATTCCGGCATCTGAAAGGCAAAGGCTTACCTACTCTTCGTGCGCTCCGGAGGTCTTCACACTGCATTCCGGCATCTGAAAGACAAAAGTTTACCAACTCTTCGCACGCTCCGGAGGCCTTCGGGCTGCATCCCGCATCTGAAAGACAAAACAAGGTGCGTTTAAAGACATTGGGGAACTTTAATACTCACGTGCCATTACTCCTTTCCACATCTAATCCAGTGGGTATTCCGGCACCCTGCAGCCGCTCCGAACTCGTACCTGCAAAATAAAAAGACAGTTAGAGCGCATAGTGAAGCAGGCAACAAGCGCTTACTTACGTGCTTCCAGGCGCTTCTATTCATCACACGGGCTCCATCTTCAACTCACTTCAGCCCGTCATCCGCCATCGCCGGAACCCTGCAAAACAAGAGACATCATTACTAAAGACTTTAAAGACATTTGAATGACTCGAAACTTACCGTTCGTGCAGTAAACGACGGACAGCAGTCCTCTGAAGTCAAGAGGCCTGCGCTACCTATCCAGTGAAGAAACTGGTTACAGCACCCTGCCCCGAGGCAGATGGAGAGCTCGGCATTCACTTACCTAAGGTGAGAGCGTTAACCTTTGGGGGTCTACAGGAGAGGAGAAGAGGAAAGAGATAGGGACACCCCAATAACCCCAGTTCATTAACCCCATATTTTCTATCTGCAGACATCTTACTCTACACGTCAGGCATACAGTGCACAGAGGTCCAGCCCAAAGAGCCAACCGGGTGCTACACATCACCTTTGAAGATACGGTAGTCGCCCAGTCAAGACCGGCGCCTCTGCGAGAATCAGGTGAGCGTTACATGTATTACCCACAATGCCCAGCAAAGTACATAATTCATTGGAAAATAATCACAATTTTCAGAGATTTACCACCAGGAAACCACCGAAACACGCCGGCAACAACACATGTACTACCTTCCCTCATTTCCACAGGTGTCCCGAAAAAATGGTACCTCACATGTGGGGGTGCATCTACTTGGGCACAAAGGGAAAATACTAAACCACTGATATACCACAGGGTTTGGGAAAAGGACATTTTTAGGATTCTGGACTTGTGGACAACCTAAAACTGTCGGTCTGGGGTGTCGCAGCCACCAAGAAAAACAGGGAACCTCATGCATTTCTGAAAAGAAGACACCCATGTGAATACAAAGAGGTATGCGTTGCGTGAATCGCCCTAGAATTTATTACCCACAATGCCTGGCAAAATACAGAATATAGGGAAAAAAAATGTTCAGACATTTGCATCAGGACACCACGGAAACACGCCAGCAACAACAGATGTTGTACCTTCTACTTTCCCACAGGTGTCCCTACAAAAAGGGTACTCACATGTGTGGGTGCACCTACCAGGGCGCAAAGGGCAAACGCTAAACCACTGGTATCCCAAAGGGTTTGGGAAGAGGAAATGTTTTTATGATTTTGGTCTTGCGAACAACCTACATACTTGGGCCTGGATTTTCTCAGCCACCAAGGAAAACAGGGAACCCCATGCATTTCTGAAAGAAGATACCCGTGGTAATCCATAGAGGTCTGACCTGCGTGACTCATCCTAGAATGTATTACCCACAATACCCTGCAAATTCCAGAATTTAGGGAAACAACCACCATTTTTAGACATTTGCCCCCAGGAAACCACAGAAACACGCCGGCAACAACACATGTCCTACCTTCCCACGTTCCCAAAGGTGTCACAACAAAAACGGTACCTCACATGTGTGGGTGCACCTACCAGGGCGCAAAGGAAAAGGCTAAACCACTGGTATCCACAAGGGTTTGGAAAGAGGATATTTATAGGATTTTGGTCTTGTGGACAACCTACAGATTTGGGCCTGCAGTGTCACAGCCATCAAGGAAAACAGGGAACTCTATGCCTTTCTGAAAAGAAGACACCCATGGGAATCCATAAAGGTCTGACTTTAACAAAATTGCCCTAGAATGTATTACCCACAATGCCCAGCAAAGTGCAGAATTTATGGAAAAAAAACACTCGTTTCGACAGGTGTCCCGACAAAAATGGTACCTCACATGTGTGGGTGCATCTACCTGGGCACAAAGACAAAATACTAAACCACTGGTATCCCAAAGGGTTTGGGTAGACAACATTTTTAGGATTATGGACTTGTGAAGAACCTTCAGATTTGAGCGTGGGAAGTCTCAGCCAACAGGGAACTCCATGCATTTCTGAAAAGAAGACACCCGTGGGAATTCACAGAGGTCTAACCTGTGCGAATCGCCCTAGAATTTATTACCTTAAATGCCCAGCAAAGTTCAGAATTTAGGGGGAAAACACAATTTCCAAACATTTGCCAGCAGGAAACCACCGAAACATGCCGGCAACAACATATATAGTACATTCCCTCATTTCCACAGGTGTCAGGAAAATAATTGTACCTTACATGTGGGGTGCATCTGCCTGGGCACAAAGTGAATATACTAAACCACTGATATCCCAAAGGGTTGGGGAAGAGAACATTTTTAGGATTCTGGTCTTGTGGACAACCTAAAGATGTTGGTCTGGGGTGTTGCAGCCACCAAGAAAAACAGGGAACCCCATGCATTTCTGAAAAGAAGACACCCATGTGAAAACAAAGAGGTATGACTTGCGTGAATCGCCCTAGAATTTATGACCCACAATGCCTGGCAAAAAACAAAATGTTCAGACATTTGCAACAGGAAACCATTGAAACACGCCAGCAACAACAGATGTTGTACCTTCTACTTTCCCACAGGTGTCCCCACAAAAAGGGTACCTCACATGTGTGGGTGCACTTACCAGGGCGCAAAGGGCAAAGGCTAAACCATTGGTATCCCAAAGGGTTTGGGAGGAGGCAGTTTTTAGGATTTTGGTCTTGCGAACAACCTACATATTTGGGCCTGGATTTTCTCAGCCACCAAGGAAAACATGTAACCCCATGCATTTCTGAGAAGAAGACACCCGTGGGAATACAAAAAGGTCTGACCTGCGTGAATTGTCCTAGAATGTATTACCCACAATGCCCGGCAAATTCCAGAATTTAGGGAAACAACCACCATTTTTAGACATTTGCCACCAGGAAACCACTGAAACACGCCGGCAACAACACATGTACTACCTTCCCTCATTTCCACAGGTGTCCCGAAAAAAATGGTCCCTCACATGCGGGGGTGCATCTACTTGGGCACAAAGTGAAAATACTAAACCACTAATATCCCAAATGGTTGGGGAAGAGAACATTTTTAGGATTCTGGACTTGTGGACAACCTAAAGATGTTGGGCTGGGGTGTCGCAGTCACCAAGAAAAACAGGGAACACCATGCATTTCTGAAAAGAAGACATCCATGTAAATACAAAGAGGTATGACTTGCATGAATCGCCCTAGAATTTATTTCTAACAATGCCTGGCAAAATACAGAATATAGGGGAAAAAACAAACTGTTCAGACATTTGCACCAGGAAACCACTGAAACACGCCAGCAACAACAGATGTTGTGCCTTCTACTTTCCCACAGGTGTCCCCACAAAAGGGGTACCTCACATGTGTGGGTGCACCTACCAGGGTGCAAAGGGCAAAGGCTGAAACACTGGTATCCCAAAGGGTTTGGGAAGAGGACATTTTTTGGATTTTGGTCTTGCGAACAACCTACATATTTGGGCCTGGATTTTCTCAGCCACCAAGGAAAACCGGGAACCCCATCCATTTCTGAAAAGAAGATACCTGTGGTAATCCACAGAGGTCTGACCTGCGTGACACGTCCTAGAATGTATTACCCACAATGCCTGGCAAATCCCAGAATTTAGGGAAACAACCACCATTTGTAGACATTTGCCCAAAGGAAAACACAGATACACGGCGGCAACAACACATGTCCTACCTTCCCACGTTCCCAAAGGTGTCACAACAAAAACAGTACCTCACATGTGTGGGTGTACCTACCAGGGTGCAAAGGAAAAGGCTAAACCACTGGTGTCCCCAACGGTTTGGAAAGAGGATATGTTTAAATTTTGGTCTTGTAGACAACCTACAGATTTGAGCCTGGGGTGTCGCAGCCATCAAGAAAAACAGGGAACTCCATGCCTACTGAAAAGAAGACACCCATGGGAATACATAAAGGTCTGACTTGAACACATTGCCCTAGAATGTATTACCCACAATGCCCAGCAAAGTACAGAATTTATTGGAAAAAATCACAATTTTCAGACATTTACCACCAGGAAACCACTGAAAAACGCCGGCAACAACACATGTACTACCTTCCCTCATTTCCACAGGTGTCCCAAAAAAAATGGTACCTTACATGTGGGGGTGCATCTACTTGGGCACAAAGGGAAAATACTAAACCACTGATATCCCAAAGGGTTTGGGAAAAGCAAATTTCTTTAGGATTCTCGACTTGTGGACAACCTAAAGATGTTGGTCTGGGGTGTCGCAGCCACCAAGAAAAACAGGGACCCCATGCATTTCTGAAAAGAAGATACCCATGTGAATACAAAGAGGTATACCTTGCGTGAATTACCCTAGAATTTATTACCCACAATGCATGGCAATATACAGAATAAGGGAAAAAAACAAAATGTTCAGACATTTGCACCAGGAAACCACTGAAACACGCCAGCAACAACAGATGTTGTACCTTCTACTTTCCCACAGGTGTCCCCACAAAAAGGGTACTCACATGTGTGGGTGCACCTACCAGGGCGCAAAGGGCAAACGCTAAACCACTGGTATCCCAAAGGGTTTGGGAAGAGGACATTTTTTTAGGATTTTGGTCTTGCGAACAACCTACATACTTGGGCCTGGATTTTCTCAGCCACCAAGGAAAACAGGGAACCCCATGCATTTCTGAAAGAAGATACCCGTGGTAATCCACAGAGGTCTGACCTGCGTGACTCGTCCTAGAATGTATTACCCACAATACCCTGCAAATTCCAGAATGTAGGGAAACAACCACCATTTTTAGACATTTGCCCCAGGAAACCACAGAAACACGCAGGCAACAACACATGTCCTACCTTCCCACGTTCCCAAAGGTGTCACAACAAAAACGGTACCTCACATGTGTGGGTACACCTACCAGGGCGCAAAGGAAAAGGCTAAACCACTGGTATCCACAAGGGTTTGGAAAGAGGATATTCATAGGATTTTGGTCTTGTGGACAACCTACAGATTTGGGCCTGCAGTGTCACAACCATCAAGGAAAACAGGGAACTCTATGCCTTTATGAAAAGAAGACACCCATGGGAATCCATAAAGGTCTGACTTGAACAAATTGCCCTAGAATGTATTACCCACGATGCCCAGCAAAGTGCAGAATTTACGGGAAAAAAACACTTGTTTCGACAGGTGTCCCGACAAAAATGGTACCTCACATGTGTGGGTGCATCTACCTGGGCACAAAGGCAAAATACTAAACCACTGGTATCCCAGAGGGTTTGGGTAGACAACATTTTTAGGATTATGGACTTGTGGAGAACCTACAGATTTGGGCCTTGGAAGTCGCAGCCAACAGGGAAAACAGGGAACTCCATGCATTTCTGAAAAGAAGACACCCGTGGGAATTTACAGAGGTCTAACCTGTGCGAATCGCCCTATAATTTATTACCTTAAATGCCCAGCAAAGTTCAGAATTTAGGGGGAAAACACAATTTCCAAACATTTGCCAGCAGGAAACCACCGAAACATGCCGGCAACAACATATATAGTACCTTCCCTCATTTCCAAAGGTGTCAGGAAAAGAATTGTACCTTACATGTCGGGGTGCATCTGCCTGGGCACAAAGTGAAAATACTAAACCACTGATATCCCAAAGGGTTGGGGAAGAGAACATTTTTAGGATTCTGGACTTGTGGACAACCTAAAGATGTTGGTCTGGGGTGTCGCAGCCACCAAGAAAAACAGGGAACCCCATGCATTTCTGAAAAGAAGACACCCATGTGAAAACAAAGAGGTATGACTTGCGTGAATCGCCCTAGAATTTATGACCCACAATGCCTGGCAAAAAACAAAATGTTCAGACATTTGCACCAGGAAACCACTGAAACACGCCAGCAAATACAGATGTTGTACCTTCTACTTTCCCACAGGTGTCCCCACAAAAAGGGTATCTCACATGTGTGGGTGCACTTACCAGGGCGCAAAGGGCAAAGGCTAAACCATTGGTATCCCAAAGGGTTTGGGAGGAGGCAATTTTTAGGATTTTGGTCTTGCGAACAACCTACATATTTGGGCCTGGATTTTCTCAGCCACCAAGGAAAACATGTAACCCCATGCATTTCTGAGAAGAAGGCACCCGTGGGAATACAAAAAGGTCTGACCTGTGTGACTCGTCCTAGAATGTATTAAGCACAATGCCGAGCAAATTCAAGAATTTAGCGAAACAACCACCATTTTTAGACATTTGCCCCGAGGAAAACACAGAAACACGCCGGCAACAACACATGTCCTACCTTCCCACATTCCCAAAGGTGTCACAACAAAAACAGTACCTCAGATGTGTGGGTTCACCTACCAGGGCGCAAAGGAAAAGGCTAACCACTGGTGTCCCCAAGGGTTTGGAAAGGGGATATGTTTAGGATTTTGGTCTTGTGGGCAACGTACAGATTTGAGCCTGGGGTGTCTCAGCCATCAACGAAAACAGGGAACGCCATGCCTTTCTGACAAGAAGACACCCATGGGAATCCATAATGGTCTGACTTCAACAAATTGCCCTAGAATGTATTACCCACAATGCCCAGCAAAGTACAGAATTTATTGGAAAAAATCACAACTTTCAGACATTTACCACCAGGAAACCACTGAAACACGCCGGCAACAACACATGTACTACCTTCCCTCATTTCCACAGGTGTCCCGAAAAAAATGGTACCTCACATATGGGGGTGCATCTACTTGGGCACAAAGGGAAAATATGAAACCACTGATATCCCAAAGGGTTTGGGAAAAGGACATTTTTAGGATTCTGGACTTGTGGACAACCTAAAACTGTCGGTCTGGGGTGTCACAGCCACCAAGAAAAACAGGGAACCCCATGCATTTCTGAAAAGAAGACATCCATGTGAATACCAAGAGGTATGCCTTGCGTGAATCGCCCTAGAATTTATTACCCACAATGCCTGGCAAAATACAGAATACAAGGAAAAAAACAAAATGTTCGACATTTGCACTAGGAAACCACTGAAACACGCCAGCAAAAACAGATGTACCTTCTACTTTCCCACAGGTGTCCCCACAAAAAGGGTACCTCACATGTGTGGGTGCACCTACCAGGGTGCAAAGGGCAAAGGCTAAACCACTGGTATCCCAAAGGGTTTAGGAATAGGACATTTTCAGGATTTTGGTCTTGCGAACAACCTACATATTTGGGCCTGGATTTTCTCAGCCACCAAGGAAAACAGGGAACCCCATGCATTTCTGAAAGAAGATACCTGTGGTAATCCACAGAGGTCTGACCTGCGTGACTCGTCCTAGAATGTATTACCCACAATACCCGGCAAATTCCAGAATTTAGGGAAACAACCACCAATTTTAGACATTTGCCCCCAGTAAACCACAGAAACACGCCGGCAACAACACATGTCCTACCTTCCCACGTTCCCAAAGGTGTCACAACAAAAACGGTACCTCACATGTGTGGGTGCACCTACCAGGGTGCAAAGGAAAAGGCTAAACCACTGGTGTCCCCAACGGTTTGGAAAGAGGATATGTTTAGGATTTTGGTCTTGTAAACAACCTACAGATTTGATCCTGGGGTGTCGCAGCCATCAAGGAAAACAGGGAACTCCATGCCTTCTGAAAAGAAGACACCCATGGAAATACATAAAGGTCTGACTTGAACACATTGCCGTAGAATGTATTACCCACAATGCCCAGCAAAGTACAGAATTTATTGGAAAAAATCACAATTTTCAGACATTTACCACAAGGAAACCACTGAAACACGCCGGCAACAACACATGTACTACCTTCCCTCATTTCCACAGGTGTCCCAAAAAAAATGGTACCTCACATGTGGGGGTGCATCTACTTGGGCACAAAGGGAAAATACTAAACCACTGATATCCCAAAGGGTTTGGGAAAAGCAAATTTCTTTAGGTTTCTCGACTTGTGGACAACCTAAAGATGTTGGTCTGGGGTGTCGCAGCCACCAAGAAAAACGGGGACCCCATGCATTTCTGAAAAGAAGACACCCATGTGAGTACAAAGAGGTATGACTTGCGTGAATTACCCTAGAATTTATTACCCACAATGCATGGCAATATACAGAATAAGGGAAAAAACAAAATGTTCAGACATTTGCACCAGGAAACCACTGAAACACACCAGCAACAACAGATGTTGTACCTTCTACTTTCCCACAGGTGTCCCCACAAAAAGGGTACTCACATGTGTGGGTGCACCTACCAGGGCGCAAAGGGCAAACGCTAAACCACTGGTATCCCAAAGGGTTTGGGAAGAGGAAATTTTTTTAGGATTTTGGTCTTGCGAACAACCTACATACTTGGGCCTGGATTTTCTCAGCCACCAAGGAAAACAGGGAACCCCATGCATTTCTGAAAGAAGATACCCGTGGTAATCCACAGAGGTCTGACCTGCGTGACTCGTCCTAGAATGTATTACCCACAATACCCTGCAAATTCCAGAATTTAGGGAAACAACCAAAATTTTTAGACATTTGCCCCAGGAAACCACAGAAACACGCAGGCAACAACACATGTCCTACCTTCCCACGTTCCCAAAGGTGTCACAACAAAAACGGTACCTCACATGTGTGGGTGCACCTACCAGGGCGCAAAGGAAAAGGCTAAACCACTGGTATCCACAAGGGTTTGGAAAGAGGATATTTATAGTATTTTGGTCTTGTGGACAACCTACAGATTTGGGCCTGCAGTGTCACAGCCATCAAGGAAAACAGGGAACTCTATGCCTTTCTGAAATGAAGACACCCATGGGAATCCATAAAGGTCTGACTTGAACAAATTGCCCTAGAATGTTTTACCCACGATGCCCAGCAAAGTGCAGAATTTACGGGAAAAAAACACTTGTTTCGACAGCTGTCCCAACAAAAATGGTACCTCACATGTGTGGGTGCATCTACCTGGGCACAAAGGCAAAATACTAAACCACTGGTATCCCAAAGGGTTTGGGTAGACAACATTTTTAGGATTATGGACTTGTGGAGAACCTACATATTTGGGCCTGGGAAGTCGCAGCCAACAGGGAAAACAGGGAACTCCACGCATTTCTGAAAAGAAGACACCCGTGGGAATTCACAGAGGTCTAACCTGTGCGAATCGCCCTATAATTTATTACCTTAAATGCCCAGCAAAGTTCTGAATATAGGGGGAAAACACAATTTCCAAACATTTGCCAGCAGGAAACCACCGAAACATGCCGGCAACAACATATATAGTACCTTCCCTCATTTCCAAAGGTGTCAGGAAAAGAATTGTACCTTACATGTCGGGGGGTGCATCTGCCTGGGCACAAAGTGAAAATACTAAACCACTGATATCCCAAATGGTTGGGGAAGAGAACATTTTTAGGATTCTGGACTTGTGGACAACCTAAAGATGTAGGGCTGGGGTGTCGCAGCCACCAAGAAAAACAGGGAACACCATGCATTTCTGAAAAGAAGACATCCATGTGAATACAAATAGGTATGACTTGCGTGAATCGCCCTAGAATTTATTACCCACAATGCCTGGCAAAATTCATAATATAGCGAAAAAAACGAAATGTTCAGACATTTGCACAAGGAAACCACTAAAACACGCCAGCAACAACAGATGTTGTGGATTCTACTTTCCCACAGGTGTCCCCACAAAAAGGGTACCTCACATGTGTGGGTGCACCTACCAGCGTGCAAAGGGCAAAGGCTAAACCACTGGTATCCCAAAGGGTTTGGGAAGAGGACATTTTTTGGATTTTGGTCTTGCGAAAAACCTACATATTTGGGCCTGGATTTTCTCAGCCACCAAGGAAAACCGGGAACCCCATGCATTTCTGAAAAGAAGATACCCGTGGTAATCCACAGAGGTCTGACCTGCGTGACTCGTCCTAGAATGTATTACCCACAATACCCGGCAAATTCCAGAATTTAGGAAACAACCACCATTTTTAGACATTTGCCCCCAGGAAAACACAGAAACATGTCGGCAACAACACATGTCCTACCATCCCTCGTTACCAAAGGTGTCACAACAAAAATGGTACCTCACAGGTGTGGATGCATCTACCTGGGTGCAACGGGAAAAGGCTAAAACAATGGTATCACCAAGGGTTTGGAAAAAGGAAATCTTTAGGTTTTTGGTGTTGTGTACAACCTACAGATTTGGGCCTGGGGTGTCGCAGCCATCAAGGAAAACAGGGAACTCCATGCCTTTCTGAAAAGAAGACACCCATGGGAATCCATAAATGTCTGACTTGAACAACTTGCCCTAGAATGTATTACCCACAATGCCCAGCAAAGTACAGAATTTATTGGAAAAAATCACAATTTTCAGACATTTACCACCAGGAAACCACTGAAACACGCCGCCAACAACACATGTACTACCTTCCCTCATTTCCACAGGTGTCCCGAAAAAAATGGTACCTCACATGTGGGGGTGCATCTACTTGGGCACAAAGGGAAAATACTAAACAACTGATATCCCACAGGGTTTGGGAAA
This sequence comes from Ambystoma mexicanum, assembly GCF_040938575.1. Classification (NCBI taxonomy): domain Eukaryota; kingdom Metazoa; phylum Chordata; class Amphibia; order Caudata; family Ambystomatidae; genus Ambystoma; species Ambystoma mexicanum. The sequence continues at coordinate 903,793,974 of NC_090924.1, forward strand.
AGGACATTTTTAGGATTCTGGACATGTGGACAACCTAAAACTGTCGGTCTGGGGTGTCGCAGCCACCAAGAAAAACAGGGAACCCCATGCATTTCTGAAAAGAAGACACCCATGTGAATACAAACAGGTATGCCTTGCGTGAATCGCCCTAGAATTTATTACCCACAATGCCTGGCAAAATACAGAATATAGGGAAAAAGTAAATGTAATGACATTTGCACCAGGACACCACGGAAACACGCCAGCAACAACAGATGTTGTACCTTCTACTTTCCCACAGGTGTCCCCACAAAAAGGGTACTCACATGTGTGGGTGCACCTACCAGGGCGCAAAGGGCAAACGCTAAACCACTGGTATCCCAAAGGGTATGGGAAGAGGAATTTTTCTAGGATTTTGGTCTTGCGAACAACCTACATATTTGGGCCTGGATTTTCTCAGCCACCAAGGAAAACAGGGAACCCCACACATTTCTGAAAAGAAGATACCCGTGGTTATCCACAGAGGTCTGACCTGCGTGACTCGTCCTAGAATGTATTACCCACAATACCCGGCAAATTCCAGAATTTAGGGAAACAACCGCCATTTTTAGACATTTGCCCCCAGGAAACCACAGAAACACGCCAGCAACAACACATTGCCTACCTTCCCACATTCCCAAAGGTGTCACAACAAAAACGGTACCTCACATGTGTGGGTGCACCTACCTCGGCACAAAGGGAAAAGGCTAAACCACTGGTATCCCCAAGGGTTTGGAAAGAGGATAGTTTTAGGATTTTGCTCTTGTGGACAAGCAACAGATTTGGGCCTGGTGTGTCGCAGCCATCAAGGAAAACAGGGAACTCTATGCATTTCTGAAAAGAAGACACCCGTGGGAATCCAAAAAGGTCTGACTTGAACAAATCGACCTAGAATGTATTACCCACAATGCCTAAAAAGTACAGAATGTATGGAAAGAAAACTTGTTTCGACAGGTGTCCTGACAAAAATGGTACCTCACATGTGTGGGTGCATCTACCTGGGCACAAAGGGAAAATACTGAACCACTGGTATCCCAAAGGTTTTGGGTAGAGGACATTTTTAGGATTATGGACTTGTGGAGAACCTACAGATTTGGGCCTGGGAAGTCACAGCCAACAAGGAAAACAGATGACTCCATGCTTTCTGAAAAGAAGACAACCGTGGGAATTCACAGACGTCTAACTTGTGCAAATCACCCTAGAATTTATCACCTTAAATGCCCAGCAAAGTCCAGAATTTAGGGGGAAAACACAGTGTTCAGACATTTGCCAGCAGGAAACCACTGAAGCATGCCGTCAACAACATATATACAGGCCGATTCATGGAATTAATGTGCGCTGAAATTTCGGCGCAAGCGTGCGAAAGCGTGCAAATCGCAGCGCAAGTGCGAAAATCACAGCGAAACCCACGCACAGCGATTCATGGAAGTCCATGCGCGTGTAAATCCCTGGATGTGCGCTAAAATTCTGTGTGGCGCACGCTGGCGCACACGTCTCCAAACAGCACGCGCTACACGCACAGCGAAAGCACACATAGCGCGGTGCACAAAACAAAAGTAGGCAGAACAGGGGGCGTAACACGTGGAATGGGGAGCAACGTGTGAAAATGTGGGCGGCACGGGGGAAGTACAGGAGGCAAATGCGCAGAACGCCCATACGCACGTTCAAAACACGTATTCACGGAATCGAACGGCGCTAACTCGTGCGTCAAAAAAGGCGCGCTTATCCGGAAACACGTACGCCAGCAGGAAGCAGGCGTACATGGACCCGTGCAGCATAAAAGTGCGCGCAAACAACAAACAAGCTCAGACGCCAGGATGAATATACCATTCCTAGCAGCAGTGGTCGTGGGATACCGCAGGAGGAGGAGGAGGATAGTCAGGCCCAGAATTTCTACACCCAGAACCAGCCTTTTTGGGATGCCTGATGACCAGGTGTATGGGAGGTACAGGTTTCCACCTCACATAATAATCGACCTGGTGAGTGAGTGGGAGGATGACCTCACATCACCCACCCTGTGCTCCCAAGCACTCAGCCCCCTGGAGAAGGTCCTCAATGTACTGTACTTCTTGGCCACTGGATCGTTTCAGCAGACAAGTGCTATAGTGGGGGGGGGTGTCACAGGCCACGCAGTCAAGCTGCCTACACCAGGTGTTGTCCATCATGACTGCACGCCCATCAGTCTGCAGGCACATATACCTGCCCAGAAAGGCAGGCTGCCATCCAGGATTTCTACGGGGTGGCACAATTCCCCAAAGTGCTATGTGCCATTGATTGCACCCATGTGGCTCTACGTCCCCCCAAGGCATCTGAGCACATCTATAGAAACCGCAGGCACTGGCATTCCATCAACGTGCAGGTCGTATGTGATGCCAAGGGAATCATCACCTCATTATATGCCAACTATCCAGGGTCCACCCACGACAGTTTCATTTACAGAATGTCAACCCTAAACCGGGACCTAGAAGCTGGGCGGCATGGCGATACAGGGCTGCTTGGTGAGTATAAATGCCACTGCACATGCATGCATGTCACATACTGAGTAATGTCACAACCCCACTAATGATTCCCATCACCACCTCCCCAGGGGACAGTGCCTACCCTCTGAGCACCCACATGATGACACCAATTTGGAACCCACCACGCCACCCGAGGTAAGATACAACACAGCCCATATTGCAACCAGGGGCATAGTGGAGCGCACATTCGGAGTGTTCAAGTCACGCTTTCGCTCCCTTGACCACTCTGGTGGGCAGCTGCTATACGCTCCCCCAGTAGTGTGCAGGATCATAGTGGCAGCATGTGTCCTGTACAACGTTGCAACACGCCGGGGCCTGCTGGTGGACATGGTGGTGCCCCCACATCCCCAACCACATGCACGCCCGCTGCGCATGGGAGGGGAAAGGGCACGTGGTGAGGCAGCCCATACGCAGCTGGTGGCTAATTACTTCACATAAAATCACACCCCTGTGGAGTGCACACAGCCCAGGTACATACCAGCTGACAATCAATGATGATGACATAAGGGACAGTCAACTGTCACAACCATACCAGCCTGAGATTGGTCACCTGGAAGTGTTACATTCTGTGCATCCCTACCTACACAAACACCACCAATGCTGTGTCATCAAAAGACATACATCTATGCTGTTAAATTCATTACCCCCTTGCAAAATACAACATGAAAACAGCGCCATGTCACCCAACCCCTCCCCAGCACCGCCACCCAACACACCATGGCATGTCATGCAATGCGAAAGCAAACAAAGAAATGCACAAAACCTGACACAAGTGTCACAAAGTACACTGTCCCCAATGGAAAATGCCCACACACAATATGCTCCCAGTAATGTATACCTAACAACAAACATGACCAAATACTTACCAACAATAAAATGCAGCAACACAACATCAAAAATAGCAAAAACATGACAGTACTAAGTTAAAGTAGTCGTAGTCTTACTACCTGAATATGCCACCACATCGACCCCTTCCAACTGTACAGTGTTGGTGCCACGCAAATGTCTCAGTGTACTGCATACAACATGAGCTGCATCTGCAAAGTAGACGGCCTTGTGAAGACATGAGGAAGGAACCTGCAGATTAGGAGGAAGACATGGATGCATAAGCACATATCAATACACCATGCAGTGTACAATACAACAACAATATACACTAGGGATGTCTACATAGTATTGACTACAGACTGTCCACACAGCTCATGGGAGCCCAACGTCAGTGTGTAATTCAATGTCACTTGGTCACACCCTTTGCAAGCCCATGGAAACGGGAAGCAGGAGGGGTGTGTGTCTCACGAACCCAAGCATCTAACCCAAACTCAGGACAAGCCTGCATGTGCCCAGCCGAAATACAGTGGATGCCCACGGGAGCCACACAAGGCAACACACTGTAAAAAAAAAAATCAAAAATCAAAAATGGCCATGTGGAGGCCGGGGGGGTGGTGGAGGCCACCCAGGAGGTTCGAGGACAGGGTGCACACCAACACCCACCTGCGTGGATGTTGCGAGAAAAAAAAACCTCCTTGGGCTCATGGCCTGCACGGCTATGCCATTGTGGGAGAACTGCTGTCGCTCTGTTAATCCTCTGCTGCTGCATCAGGAGGCGGTGGCACTATGGGAGGCAGCCCACGCAAAGCCCTGGTATGGTCCTCCATGACAGCAAGCATGCGGGTCTGGAACGTCTGATTCTGGAGGATTAAAGTGCGGAGATCCCCATGCAGCACATCACGGGTTGCCTGCATTTCTGCACGCATGGCCTTGCGTGATGCCCGGATCTCCTCACGTGTTGCATGCAGCTCAGCTGAGAGCGAAAGTGTGAGCTGCTCCAGCTGCTGTTCTGCCCTTAAATTACTGGAAGCCTCAAGTGCAACCAGAGTCTGCCTGAGGTTATGTAGTTCTACCCTCAGGGCTTCCCTGTGGCCCTGGGACTCAATTGATATGGATTCGTGCAGAGTCTCCAGTGCCACCCGTCTGTCCCTGTTGGACACCAACATATCTTCCCTGTGTGATTGGCAAATGGAGTCTGTTGCCTGCTGTTGTTGCTTCATCTGCCTTTCAGGTGGGATAATGGAAGTGGCCACCCTCTCCATAGCCTGAGTCATCATTTCTACTGATGCTGCCTGTTGGGTTGCCATACTGTACATGGAGTTTTCGCATGCAGTATTGCCTGGTGGGGCACGGTCACCGCGTTGACGGGCACCACACCTGTTTGGGGCAAGGCGATCTGCACCTTGCTGTGCTGGCTCTGCCTGAGGCTGCAGGACTGCATTCCCCCTCTGATCTGCTGGCCCAGGAACAGGATCAGATGCTGTGGAGTGTGACCCTGCATCCGTAACTGCCAAAGGCGGACCTACCAACACTGACATCCCCATAGAGGGTTCTACCCCTGGTCCAGGTGGGTTGGACAGAACAGAATCCCTGCCAGAAACACTTACCTGCGACTGCACATAAGTCTCATCATCCGACTCAGCACCTGAATAGAGGTCTGGGGAGGTGCACCCAGAGGCACACCTGGACAGTATGGTCTGCAGTAACATTGGGTTTTCACCCACCACCACACCACGTCCCCCACTGATGCCCGGTCGTGCCTGAGATTCCTCCTGGGTCTGCACCATCTCCTCAACCTCAACAGCACCAAGTGTGTCATCATCTGCAAAAACATGAAAGACAACAAATGTAAACAGGCATGAGCACCATAGCACACACATAGGCCGTGACAAGCCAGAGATCCAGTACATGAATTCCACATGTCCCACATGACTATAACCCTGCCATGCATGCACTGTCAAAGAGTTGGAAGTGGAGTCAAAAAGGCAGACACTGGGGAGAGCAATATGGATATGCAACACATTTGCAGCATGTTGGGTAGCACTGGCATCACACATCAGGCTGTGAGTGGCATGTCCAATACACATACATGACACATGCCACCACACAGATGTCATGTAGCATAGCCACGGTAAATTACAAAACTACAGCAATATGTCAGTGAATGAGTAATGTCACACATCCATTGCACATCGACATGATGCGAAGATTGATGCTGAATAGTTTTGCAAAATATGCATGTGCCACACACTGAAACACATCTAGTGTCCAATAACACAGTCATTGTGGGCTGATCAATGGTTGGTCCCTTTGACATCACAGGAAACACCTGTCATCTTCCACATGCAAACAGGCCCTTATGAAAATGTTCTGCAGGCCAAGACTCCATCGGCCTGAACAGTCTAATCATTAACATAACCATGTGAAAATAGTGCCCCAGTGTGGGCTGTGAACAATGACCGAAACATAGCACATATGTCGCAATAGTGCAGAAAAATGTCTAGCAAAAAGGGGAGAGTGGAAACAATCAGCCTGAATGAACACTTACAAAATGTGAACTAAGTAGTTGCAAGATGACAGTTCAAGGTAAAGTGCACTAATGTGTGCCTAATTGGCAACTGTGGGCAGAAGGGATACAGTCATACCCAAATCTAAGGCACGTGAATGTATGGGAGGAAGCAAATGGGTGACCCATAACACTCAGGAGTACACACCCTCACCTGGCACTGAATCAGAACCCGTCACCCAAACAACATACACATGGATTACACACACACGCATGGCCACTCACCGGACAATGCTTTGTAATCAGGTAGATCTCCCACACCTTGGATCTGTTTCTCTGTGACGAAGGTCCCAGCAACAGACTCATGTTCATTGAGTTTGTTGTCCTCTTGTGGAGACCCACCGCCAGTCACCAGAGTAGCGGCATGATTTGAGGCCAGCTTGTTCTTTGCTCTGCGTTTCAGGTCATTCCACCGCTTGTAGCAATCATCAGTTGTGCGCCTCACAAATCCAAGGGCACTTACGCGGTCCGCGATGGTCTGCCAGTGTGCCCTACGTTGACCAGGTGTGGTCTTGCACCCTGCAGTCACCAACATTTCATGGCTATGTGCCGACACATAGGTCACAAGTTCATCAAGTTCCGGGTCATTAAAGCAAGGCTTCCTTGACGTGCCGGAGTGTGTAGCCTTGTCTGGGGTCACAGCCTGTTGTGCCAGAGCACCCTTCTTCCTCTTCCTCAAAGGTGGAGCGGAGCCTGAGTGGCTTACGCCACTCTGGTCAGTAGGGGCAGAAGCGCAGGTAGACTGGGTACTGGGAGTGTGCGAATACACAATGACCATAGGTCTTGGTGCAGGCATTGGTTGCAGGGTGATGTTGGCAGGGGGAACGTCAGTTTGATGGACCTGGACCGGCACTGTCCTGGCTGGGAGAGTCAGAGCTGGGGCGGATGGAGTTGCAGCTGCCCCTGCAGCGTCCCCACCCTGCCTACTTGGGGCAGCAGATGACATAGCTGCCCCAGATCCACGTGGCTTGGTGACATCAACTTGCACCGCCACACGTGGCCTAGACTTGCTGACCTGGAAGTCAGCCTGGGAGTCATCCTGTGCCAGGTCAGGTGCCACAATGGGCTGGTCCAACAAGGGCTGAGCTGGGATGGTGTCAGCCATGTTTCCCTCAACCATGGGGGGGGCATGGGTGTCCCTGATTGGTCCTCCACACATGGGGGTATAGGGGAACCCTGCAAATCCCGGCCACGTCCCCTACCACGCCCACCACGGCCACCTTTTGAAGGTCGGCCACCTTTGCCTCCCTTACCGCTTGGTCGCCTCCCAACCATGGCACTGATGTTGTGCGTATGGGAGTTGCAGTAAACAATTGTCCTGGGCAATTGGGGGTCAAAGGGGTAGGCTACTAGATGGAATTCGTACCCTAGTGCTCTAACAAGGCTGTCTGTGACCCCTGGGGGAAGATGACGGGTCACGCAACGCACCGGCAGCCCAAAATCAAAAAATAACGTGCACGCAACCCCTCATAGACCATGTGCGTGAAAAAATGAACCCGCACTACGCTGTGGCACCCAGAAACGCAAAAATAAGCGTACACGTAATACACGCAGCCTACAATGACCTCTGAAGGGGTACACGACACACGGGGCAAGCACAGTTGTTAAATACGTGCGCGACTCACCGTCTGCCTGGAAAAAGAACGTGAAAAATACACGCGTTGGCAACACCCCCGCCAAAAGAAGAATTGTACGCTGTCTGAGGAGACAGGACAAAAGAAGAAGTGAACGCTGTTTGAGGAAACAGGCCCAACAAAAAATCAGAAAAAAGCTGTCAGAGGTAACAGGGAGTACGAACTTGAAACGCTGTGAAGTAATCGCGCGTGAACCGACAAGAAGTACAGAATTCGCCCACTCGCTCTCCACGAAAAGCACGTACAAGGAAATGGCATCCTACACGTAGCTTTTAAACCGGCCCACACGTACACATCACATACGTGTGTATGCGGGCCCTTTCCTCCAATTACACGCGATGACACTCGGACTTACAGTTTTTCCACGTGTGCTCTGTCATCACGTGCTATGAGGGAAACGCCTGCGCGCGTAATGTAACTTACGCGCTTAGGCGCTAAGGGCCTTTGGTCCAATGAAATCGCTACGTGTGCTGACGTGCTTACGCGCTACTGGCCTTTCCTCGAATTACACGCTGACGTGCACTTTTTTCACGTGCCAAATCACTCCGTATCAAGCTGGCCACGCGAAAACACACAGGGCGTGTGTTTCGCATGGAAGACCACGCTCCTGCCCTGAAGGCCATTTTTCTGCCCCCCAGAACCCTGAGCACGCCCCCACCTGCCATCTACTGCTGCCTGCTGCCCACGTGCCCTGCTATTTGGTGCCTGCACATCTGCCATCTGCAGGGGTCCAGTTGCTGTGTCCACCCCTGCTGGAACAGAAGACTCCTGACTGGGATACCATCGCTCCACAGCCCAGCCCCAGGACCCAGTTGCTCACCCACGCCTGCCTCGGGGGTCGTCATGTCGGGGCAAACACCATCTGAGACCACTGGTGACCCCCAGCCAGAGAGGCAGAGGGCCACTAGCTTCAGTCAGAAGGAAGTTGGTGTCCTGGTGGAGCATGTCCTGGGGCATTATGATGCCCTCTTCGGAACATCACGCGCCACAAGGAAGTACGGGAGAGGATCTGGGACGACATAGTGGTTGCCATCAACGCGGAGGGGGTAGCAACCCGCGACATCAAGCACGTCAAGAAGCGCTGGGAGGACTTCAGGTTCAGGACCCTCATAAAGGCCCGGCGCCTCGTGGAGGGGGGCCGGGCACGCATGAGTAACATCCAGATGAGGGTCCTGGAATGCGTAGGCCCAGCGCTCCATGCCCAGATCCTGCAGAGGCAGACCCGTCTGGAGTTGAGCGGTAAGTGGCCAAGCATTGGTGTGTGAGACAGGGCATGTTGCAGTGTGCTGGTAGTCTGATACTTGCCTGTATGTGTGACATAGGCCATGTATGGATGTGTGTGTGCAGGGACATCATGGTCCTGCATGTGAGGCCAGTAATGTGTGAACCACATGGTTGGTGCATGAGTTACAATGCAACATGGAGAGCTGTATGCGGAATGCACACATGAAAGCATGGCAGTCTCTGTTCTTGGACATGGAGGGGGGTGAGGGATGGGTGCTGATGTCATGAACATGTATGGTGCACATGTGTGTGTGTGTCTGAGAAGTGTGTGTGTGACTTTGAAACATCATGGATGCATGTGACTTTGAAGGCAACATCTTGGTTAACAGAGTCCCTTGTACATGGATGCTGATGTTGATTGCAGGCGGCGGGACTGTTTCTGCATGTGTGTTGCATGCTTTCAACCATGTGTTGTGGAGGGACAGGATGGAAGTGACATTTGACAGTGACACTCATGTGTTTTTGCTTCCTGTGTAGGGAAATTTTGTACTGTACCCTGATGCTTGTGTTCTATGTATCCCTCTACGCAGCGTCAAGTGAAGAAGAGGGTGGAGATGGCGCTGTGGAGCCAAGCGGCGGGGATGCCTCCACTGGGCGGCGACGCAAGGCCCAGCCACCCTCCCAGGAAGTTCCATCATCCGGGAGCGAGGGGGCTGGTGCCGCGTCGGAAGGGCCGGGTGAGCCCCCACATGGGCTGATATTTGGCGGAAGCCGGTGCGGAGACATCCAGGTTGGTGGACTCTACAGAGGAGGAGGAGCCCGCTACTGAGCCGCACATGGGGCCTGGTGGGGGTAGTACCACTGGTGCAAGTGGTGCAGTCCAGGGCCAGGGTCAGGAGGCAGCACAGGTCACCGCAGAGTGGCCTGTGCATGTCACTGTCCTTGACCCTGTGACTGCACCACCATGCACCAGCAGGGATGCCCCGTCCCAGGCCCGTCCGCAGGTAGGGAAGAGTGCCATGTCATCTGCCTCTCCACTACCTGTGGACGAGGGGTCCCACGACCGTATGGGCTCTGTCCTGGTTGGTGTCGCGTTGCGCACGCGTGTCATTCGTGATGAGGTGCGTTCTTCCTGGGTGGAGAACGCACGCCATCATGAAGAGCAGCGTTGTGACGTGGCACTGCTGGGAGGGGCCCTGGTCGGTGGGTTCCTACATGTGTCGCGCACTCTGGCGGACCTCTCCTCATCTGTGGAGACTATGCGCCAGTCGTTCTCCACACCGTCTTTCGGCCCAGATTCCACCAGGGCCCCCTGTGGACCTGGCCCGACCAACACAGACAGCTTGGTGGAGCTCACATCCCTGCCACAGTCGGGAGTCGGCGGTCCAGCAGGGGTGGACACCACAACTGGAGACCAGCTGATGGAGGATGTGCAGGCACCATCAGACAGGGCACATGGACAGCAGCAGCAGGAGCAGGCTCTAGGTGGGAGCAATGATGGCTCGGGGCCATCAACATAGGACGGGCAGGTATCGGCCAGAGGGCAGGAGGACCCAGGAATGGGAGTGTCTTCCGCGTGGCAGCGGTTGGGCCAGCGGATAGATACAGAGCGGTGGCGGGCGGAAGAGGCGCGGCTCACCATGGTCAGGGCGGAGTTCTCCATGCGTCGGGCATTGAGGCGGGCAGAGTGCCTTGAGGCAACTCGCAGGGAGTTGGAACAGGCCATGAGTGCCTCCCTGCGAGACCTTGGGGCCAGGGCAGAGGCCCACCTCCGGGACATCGACATGGAGTTCGATGATGCCCTGGCCCGGGACACCACAGAGTGAGCCACAGGACTTGCCTGCCGCCATTGTATATAGTTATATAGTGTTAGGTTTCCTTTCTGTTTCTGTTTATTTTGGGGCGCTTGGACAGTGCACCACGTTTTTGTATATAGTTTTTTATTAGGTAGTCTTTTTTGTAGGTTTCATTTCATTAGTTGAGCTCATGGACCCTGGATTGTTGATTTGTACATAGTTCACCAGTGGATTAATCTTTTTTTTTTATTTCACCATGGAGCAATGGATTTCACTTTCTTTTTTCCCTTGGATTTGCTTTGTTGGACTGAGACTTTGGACACCATTTCTTTTGGATTTCTTTGGATTATGATTTCTTGTTTTTTATTCTTTTACGGACATGTAGCGTTTCTTTTCTTATTCCCATTGTTGTGTGTTGTTTTTTCATTACATTCATGTTGTGTTTAATACATTTTTTTCTTCATACTTCCATGTGTGGTATTATCTCATTGGTTTCATGCATGTCATGATATGGGTTTTTTATTGGTTGTGTGTGACGGACATGTGTTCATTTACATACTTGCCATTGGGGTTGTATCATGTAATTGGCATTTCCCTGTGGGTGGTTGGGTCTTTGGGCTGGGGAGGCTGGCCAGAAGGCCCATGATTGAGGATCGTCATGACGTGGGGGCAGAGGTACATGAGTGGGGGCCTGCTGGCAGGTGCCCCTGACTGCTGGGGGGTGGGGGTGCTGGGGACATGAGTGCGGGCCTGCTGGCAGGTGCCCCTGACTGCTGGGGGGCGGGGGTGCTGGGGGACATGAGTGGGGGCCTGCTGGCAGGTGCCACTGACTGCCGGGGGTGGAGGTGCAGGGGGACATGAGTGGGGGCCTGCTGGCAGGTGCCCCTGACTGCTGGGGGGTGGGGGTGCTGGGGGACATGAGTGGGACATGAGTGGGGCCTGCTGGCAGGTGCCCCTGACTGCTGGGGGTGGGGGTGCTGGGGGACATGAGTGGGACATGAGTGGGGACCTGCTGGCAGGTGCCCCTGACTGCTGGGGGGTGGGGGTGCTGGGGGACATGAGTGGGGGCCTGCTGGCAGGTGCCCCTGACTGCTGGGGGGTGGGGGTGCAGGGGGGCATGAATGGGGGCCTGCTGGCAGGTGACCCTGACTGCTGGGGGGTGGGGGTGCAAGGGGACATGAGTTGGTGATCAGTAGTGCAAGCTGACATGTGGCTTGGCTGGGGGCATGCCCATGGTGGATGGGCTGCCTGCGGGACATGACCAGGGGTGCAGGGTAGTCCCCTGTGGTGTGGGCTGCCTGCAGGAGCAGTGGAAGGTGTAGAGGGAACACCTGGGAGGTCCCACACTGCCAATTCACGTGTAGGACTCCCCGCGCACCCCCGAAATTCACGTACCACGCTCTGACAGCAGAATCGCATGTGAAATTCCCCACGCACCCCAAGAATACACGTACCCCACTAGCACAGGGCCAATCGCGTGTGAAACTTCCCGCGAAACCCCGAAATACACGTACCCTGCTCCAATCGCGTGTGAGACTTCCCGCGAACCCCAGTTATACATATACCCCACTCGCACAGGGCCAATCGCGTGTGAAACTTCCCGCGCACCCCAGGAATACATGTACCCCACTCGCACAGGGCCATTCGCGTGTGAAACTTCCCGCAAAACCCTGAATACACGTACCCTGATCCAATCGCGTGTGAGACTTCCCACAAACCCCAGTTATACATGTACTCCACTCGCACAGGGCCAATCGTGTGTGAGACGTCCCACGCACCCCAGGAATACATGTACCCCACTTGCACAGGGCCAATCGCGTGTGAAACTTCCTGCGAAAACCCGAAATACACGTACCCTGCTCCAATCACTTGTGAGACTTCCCGCGATCCCCAGTTATACACGTACCCCACTTGCACAGGGCCAATCGCGTGTGAAACTTCCTGCGAACCCCCGAAATACACGTACCCTGCTCAAATCGCGTGTGAAACTTCCTGCGAACCCCAGTAATACATGTTCCCCGCTTGCAGTGTGCTGTGTGGCGGTCCTGTATACTGGTCCAGGGTTATTGCAGCCCTTTGCGCTGGATTGGGGATTTTGATGGCTTTTCCTTGCACGAGGAGCGTTCTTGGGGGCGTAACTGGCGCTGCTGCAGGGTCGCTGCGCCACGTCTGGTTTTGGTAGCTGAAATCCATGAATGCGCTGTGTGCGGAAATGGATTTTAGCACACGCGGCTGGCGCTGAAAATCGCACGTGCACACTGTGCGCCAGCCGCGTGTACCACTTGTGCGCTAAATTCTATGAATTACCCCCATAGTACCTTCCTTCATATCCACAGGTGTTCCGAAAAAAATGGTACCTTACATGATCGGGTGCATCTGCCTGGGCACAAAGTGAAAATACTAAACCACTGATACCCCAAAGGGTTGGGGAAGAGAATATTTTTAGGATTCTGGACTTATGGACAACCTAAAGATGTTGGTCTGGGCTGTCGCAGCCACCAAGAAAAACAGGGAACCCCATGCATTTCTGAAAAGAAGACACCCATGTGAATACAAAGAGGTATGACTTGCGTGAATCGTCCTAGAATTTATTACCCACAATGCCTGGCAACATACAGAATATAGGGGAAAAAACAAAATGTTCAGACATTTGCACCAGGAAACCACTGAAACACGCCAGCAACAACAGATGTTGTACCTTCTACTTTCCCACAGGTGTACCCACAAAAAGGGTACCTCACATGTGTGGGTGCAGCTACCAGGGCGCAAAGGGGAAAGGCTAAACCACTGGTATCCCAAAGGGTTTGGGAAGAGGACATTTTTAGGATTTTGGTCTTGCGAACAACCTACATATTTGGGCCTGGATTTTCTCAGCCACCAAGGAAAACAGGGAACCCCATGCATTTCTGAGAAGAAGACACCAGTGGGAATACAAAAAGGTCTGACCTGCGTGAATTGTCCTAGAATGTATTAGACACAATGCCTGGCAAATTCCAGAATTTAGGGAAACAACCACCATTTTTAGACATTTGCCCCCAGGAAACCACAGAAACACGCTGGCAACAACACATGTCCTACCTTCCCACGTTCCCAAAGGTGTCACAATAAAAACAGTACCTCACATGTGTGCGTACACCTACCAGGGAACAAAGGAAAAGGCTAAACCACTGGTGTCCCCAAGGGTTTGGAAAGAGGATATGTTTAGGATTTTGGTCTTGTGGACAACCTGCAGATTTGGGCCTGAGGTGTCGCTGTCAAGGGTTTTGACCCATGTTGAATCAATAGACTGGGTAGATGTGGGGATGAGCTGTCACCGCCCACATTCATGCCAGAATCCAGGAGAACCGCGCAGTTTGCGCACACCAAAATGGTCACCTAATCTGCCACCCACCAGTGCAAAGAAAGATGGTTCTGTTCAAAATCTGTTTTTATTGATGTCAAAAAGTTGCTAAAATCATGGGCACAAGACCACTCTAAAGATACAACCTTCATGTGGGGGGTTCCACATCACCACTCTACTGTAAGGATGCCATCAAAACAATGTGAAGCAAGGATCCTATACTATCAAGCAAAAGACCACTCTATTGAAATGCATTAATTCAAGACAGATCCCAAAAATGGGTGGAGTACCAGCTTTGTCCACAAACCGGCGCTAGCGGTCTAAACTCTGACAGGAGATCTGCTACTTCAGAAGCTTATCAGCCTCCTGAGACAGCTGGAAACTTCAAAGGCCCGCTGGTTAATTAAAACTCTTAACCACCTGCTGTTCCCAGAGACAATCTGATTGCATTAACAGACCAAGAGGCTGGGAAACCTTCTCACCTCAGAGACCCACACAACAGCCCAGCAAATCACAGGTTCATGCTAACCAAATGCAGAGTGTCCCCCTGGCCTGCTGACCTCAGCCGACACAATATGATATGGCATTTGTAATGCTCCTATACACAAGTGTTTCAAGGCGCGACTCTCTCCCTTGAATGGGGTATGTTGATTTTCAGTGTGGACTGTAAACAGAGCCCTGCCGGGGAGAAGAGAGACATGTGGTACTCTGAAGTTTCTGGGGGCGGACCCAGACACTTTTGTGGAATCATATTGCAGCAAATATATGTTTAAGTTAAATGCTTCTAAAATATTGTATTAAGCTCACAAAAATGTGCAATTTGGAGAACCTTAATCTAAGAACTGTACCCACAATTGAAGACTTGATTCAACTCTGTACCCTGTTCTAGGACCAAACCCCGCTATTTATTGATATTACAGACACTGGGTTTATGCTAGAGACCTAGTAAAGTACTGGAATATGTGTAGAAGGGGGGTGTACATTTGTGTAATTTTGATGAAAAACCAATGTTGCAAAACCCACCGAAAACGAAAATAAGTTGCCATTTCTTAATGCAAGCGCTTAGAAACATCAGAGTTGGAACAGAGACTACCTTATGTGATATATGATGTGTGTATGTAATGTCAACCACTTGTGTATCTGGGAAAGGTGTTTAGTTATGAAAATGATTTTCTAAGGTAAGAGCAAAGGGGAGTGTTCTTTCTGTATGCCATAAAGATGACACCTCATGACTCACTCTGACACACAACTCTGTTCTCCAGTGAGAGCACAGAAAACTCTTCAACCTATCAGAACCCTTAGTGGGTTGGGCATGCAGAATTAGCCAACCCACCCACTTTCTAAACACATAAAAAGAGCCACTGGAAGCCAGATAGGACTTTTCTTTTTCATTTTCTGCGGAGCACGCTGACGGACGAATTCACATACAGAACTCCAGAGACCTAGACTGACTCCAGCTAGACAGAGACCAGAACTTAGAACTCTGACTCCACAATTTAAAGCAAAGGCCTAAACCACAAGCTGAGTTCTCTTCAGCAGGCCTCAAAACCAACCAAACTATTCAACAGCCGGGCGAGCTGTTTGAATTCTTTGCCAAGAACTTTTGCAAGAACCTGTAGCAGTATCCAGAAAGCAGTGCTGTATCTGGAACCAGAGAGAACCACAGACCAGACCGTTGTGAGCAGAACCGGTGCCTGACAGACACAGAGAGCAGAGCTGACCCAGATAGCCGGGACTTCAGAACCACCCGCCGGAAGTCCAGTCCAATCCTGACCCGATCCGTGGCGAAGTCGCATTCCTGTCCAAAATATAGTGTGAGTACCGCCAGAACTGTGCAAAACCCAATCTCTTAGTTTAAAATAATCTAATCCAAACTATTTTAGCCTATTAGAACTGCCGCCTAGAATCGTGTAATTCTGTCATCTTTAAACCTGAAAACTGTCATCTGTCATTCTGAGCTTTAAAATGTCAAATCTGAAAAACTACCTTTACTAAATCGGCCGTATCTCCGGAACCGTTTGTGATAGAAGCGAGATAAACCCCTATAACCCCTTATAGTGCCTCCGTAATCGCGCCCGGCGCACTCGGAAAATTTGCCGCGATTTGACATTTTGCTTCATTTTAGCCACGGGTAAAAATATTTGTCTTTGCTTCCATCCCTGAAATCTGTTTTCAACCTAATAACCATCCCTGAATCATTGGTAGGGATGGCCTGAACTGATTCAAAGTATCTATCACCTACCCTGAACCCCCTATAGGGAATTAAAAGCATTTTTAGCATATTTTTCACTTCTTTGCATACCACATCAAAGTATATTGCCTGTGTTTGAAACTCCTACCTGTTTTCCTCTAAGCTTGCTAGGGGGGAACTGAATTATATTTGATTGCATTCCTGAGAACTGTGTGCTTTTCTTCCATTTCTTTACCTTGCATAAAGGGGGGGGGGGGTGAATTGTCAAAGAAAAGTGATTACATTGTCTTTTGTTGAAGTCATATCAAGTTTATTTTCTGTACTGCATTTTCATTCATCATTGCATTGTTCTTGAAGCCATAAAAGCATTCTCAGCTACTTTATCCTCTCTATATCACTTCTAGGCCATCAAAAAGAGTGTACCACTGTTACATTATCCATTGTTGATCACTATCATCTTCACAAGTGTGCTATCAAATATTAATTTACTATATAAGTGTGATAGATATATATTGTTTAATTTTCAAATAAGCCTTTTAATTTGCAAAACAAACCTCCTTCTTGGCTCAGTGGGGTCGGGGGGATTCTAAGAGAGCGGTGTTATATAAGGGTTGTCATCCAGAGTAAACGAACTGGGCATAAAAATATATCAATAAGGGTTTCCCTCAGCATCCCAGACTAGGCATTGACTTAGCTGTAGTGTTGAATTGAATCCGCTTACAAAGTGGAGGCTCGGAGGCGGGATATTCTGGGTTAGAATTACCACTTGTGCAGCTTAATACAGTGTGCCAACTGACCGGATACACATATCCGGTTAGATCACCACGCTGTTTTACACTGTGAAAGCACACCTCAAAGGAACGCTCTAAGGAAACAGTCTGTTTTGCAAAATAAAATACAAACTTCTGTAAGTAAGGAAGGAACTCAAATTCCAGAATGACGACACTGGTAGACATCAAAATAGCCATAGAGCACTTCTTACATAAGCTATTTGTGAGAGGTGAATGGACTGAGCAGGGCCAGGATGCGTGGTTGCAGGCAATCACACAACAGGTCACTGCAACTGGGTTAGATATCTGGAGAGATCAGGGTCCCTTACATGTGGCCCTGAGTGAACTATACATGGCTCCTAAAGCTAAAGATGAACAAGACAAGATGGTTAGGATAGCAGCATATTTGTATCTATATATGGGAGCCATGCAGGACAAATGTGCTGAAGGCCAAGATCTGGCAAATAGGCAACAGATCGCATTAGAGAAGGCCCACTCTGACCTGGTCTCTTCTGAGCAGAGGATGCACAGAAGCCAGGAGTCAGAAAATGAGAGCAGACAGTATCTCATTAAAATCAAACAGGACATGTGTATCCTGCAACAGGAAATGTCTGACCAGGATACCAGATTTCTGGCCTTGCAGAAGGAGTACCAAGAAGGTTTGGACTCCCTACTGCAGAGCCAGAAAAATATGGAGCAACAAATAGATTTCAATAGGGGATGTGCTGAGCAGGTAGTCACCCTGCAAAGCCACCTAGATAGGGAAAAGGCAGAGAGCAATAAACTGATCCTGAAAGACCTGGATACCCAGGCAGAGTTTGATCAGGAGTGCCAGAAAGATGGTGCCTTTCAAAGGCAAAGGGACGACCTGGCGGCACAGATGCAGACTCTTAGTCAGGAAAAGGACACCTTAGGCCAGGAAATCTGCCATTTAAAAAGAAAAACTGAAGAAAATCACTTGGCCCTCCAGGGGCTGGGTGACCTCCAAAAAGAGCATCAGAACTTGTTAGAGCACACCAGGAGGGTGGAAGAGGCTCTGGCAAGAAAGGAGCAGGCCAGTAGGAATGGGACTCAGGAGGTAACCCTCCTGCAGCAAAGACTGGCCCAGTACTCCAGGACCAATCAGGAGGCACAGAGAGAGAATGAGGCTCTCTGTCAGCACAATGTTAGGCTCCAGCAACAGGTAGCCATGCAGGAGAGACTGATAGAGTCTAGTAAGGCCTTAACTGAGGAACTGAAAGCGCAGGCTCTTGCATTACAACAGGGAGCAGGGGCTGATAGAGATGAGGTTCGCTGGGAAAGGGAAACGCCTGAGCATAACCTCAGGAGCCCTAGTACCAGAGGCCTTCATCTCTCCCAGTCCCTGGACTCTGCCGCCCCCATGTTCCCTGGCGCACATGAGCACAGGGCCACAGGGATGGCAGATTACTATCCAGCCAAAAGGATGGGGCTCATAGGCCAGTACCACCCAGGAATGGATGGGCGGGCATCCGGGTATGGGCACCTAAGTACAGTGCAATTTAGTGGGGAACCCCAGTAGAGTAGGCCCACTAAGGGCATCCTGAAAACCTCTGCCCAGTTAGGTCAGTGGGGGGTACCCATCAAATCCTGGTAGCAAGGAGGGATCTGAAGAATCCTCTGTCTGAGCGTCACAGGACACAGGAGACCAGGTCCCCACATTCTGCCAGCTATTCCCAGGCTCGCAGAATCCGGGAAAACCTGGAAGATCAGACGGGCACCTCTGGGAGCAGTGCTTCTGAATCAGAGGATGAATGGACCAGGGTTACCCGAACCAAAAAGGCCAATAAGGTGAAAAGGGCCTTGCTTAAGGACCCCTTAAAAGAGATTAAGGCAATCAGGAGTGTCATCACGCATTATCATAAAAACGCCAAGTATTCTGTTTGGGAACACTTGGAGCTCTATGAGCAAATGATGGAGACTTTCCATTTGAAGGACAGCAGTAGCTGCATCCAGTACGTCAAATGGACATTCTCCCCTGAATACTCCAGTTTCTTTGCGGGGCTGGAGGACCAAAACCATTCAAGATGGTCCACATATAGGGCGGCCATCTTGAAACATTTTTCTGTACATAGAAATCCCCAAGAGGCTCGCAAGGCAGCCTACAATTTTCAATGTGGGGAGGATCAGGCCCCACAAGAATTTGTGCAAAAATTGAAACGTGCCTTTGCGCAGACCACCAGAAGGGTGCGCACGGACAGCAGAGAATTCATCAACACATTTTTCCATGCTCTTCCCAAGTACATAATGACCCAGCTCGTGAGAGATTTTCACGAGAAAAGATCTTTAGACTGGGTCATTGAGCAAGCCACCCGGATCTATGAGGTGCAGAAGCCCATAGAAAATAAAAGTAATGCGCAGAAAAACCCCAAAACCAACAGCACCCCTGCTGCTGCCAAGCTGGCAGAGGTAAAGGTTGCCCCCGTTTTAGATTTGGGGATGGGGGGGCCTAAAAACCTGCCTGTGCAGAATAACTCTAACACCAGAAGGCCCTCGGGCCAGTCACAGACAGGGAGTCAAGGAGGCAGTCCCACAAATGGGGTCCCTCGCTCCCCTGATTATGTAAGTCCCCGCTACAAGGGAAACCGGCCCATCCTGGGCTATGTGTGGACTCCTCCAGCCCAGGGGGGGGGGTCCAGCCAAGTGCCTAACCCGGGGAACTTCCCTCCTAACTTCCCCCAGGAGGGCAGAAATTCACCAAACCCTGGACCAAAATTTTTCCCCAGGTATCCACAAGGTTTCCAGCCCCAAACTCATCCATCCTTCTTTCCCCAATTCCCTGAGCCCAGACAACCTAATCCGGGAGAGTGGAGGCCATGGGTGGAGGGGTACCCAAATCTTCCCAACCCGGGGTATTACCAGAGAAGGGATAGCTACCCTTCCCGGGATCAGCCCAGGGGAGAAAACAGAACCCCCTATCAACCTGAGCGTGTTTCCCAACTTGAATGCCAGGTCCAAAATATGGCACGGGATCTGGGTCACATACTGAGGGCTCAACAGAACCATCAGATGAGCATGCCACCACAAAATGCCCCAAACTCTGGACCTGGTGCTCCAGAACAATGACGGGGGCAGCACCCTGATAACCCACCGGTTCCCAGGGAGGAGGCACAAGGGCAAGAGGGGTGTAAAGCTTTAGAGGAAGCTTCCTTCCCAACTTGTAAACAGCCCCTGGAAAACCAGGAACCGGAAACAAAATCTCCTGCCCCTGAAAGCCTGCCTCCCAAGGAGCAGAGGTGGGGTAGGAGAAACAAAGGACCCAAACAGACCCACTTTGTGGAGGAGGTACAGGTCTTCCAATTTGAGGGAGAGGGATCCTCAGAGGATCCTGGGAAAAGGATCTTCTCCTTCAGAGATGGGGGAACTCCGCCCAAGGAAAAATGGGTCCCAAGAGATTCCAATCCAGACTGGGTGGATGTGGGGATTGAGCTGTCGCCGCCCATCATCCTATCCCAGAACCACCAAAACCAAACTTCCCTGGTTCAAAGCCATCCTGGTGACTGCCTCCAAAAAGGCAGGGGTGGCCCAGAACCGGAACCAGGGGAACCTAAAACCGAATCAACAGACTGGGTAGATGTGGGGATTGAGCTGTCAACGCCCATCATTCTATCCCAGAACCAACAATACCAAAATCTCATGGGTCAAACCCATCCTGATGACTGCCTCCAAAAAGGGGGGGCGGCCCAGAACCCAAAACCATTTCCAGTTGCCAGCTTTTTCTTTCAGATTCCCCAGGCTCTTCACAGAATTCTGCCCAAATCTCTTCTCTCGCCATGTCCAAAACCAGAAAGCTAGCCCACCAGTTGTCCAAAAATGTGCATTATCTGTGCCCCCTTGAGGAGAAGGAGGGAAGATATTATGCCCCGGTACAAGTACAGGGGCAGGGTACAATCTTGGCGCTGGTGGACAATGGATCTCAAGCCACCCTTCTGTCCAGAAGGGCCTTTGATGAACTGAATTCAGGTAGGGGGAGAAGTACCAAATTCCCCTCACCTCTCTTCCTGGACAACTTCAGAACTTTGACAGGAAGGAAATTCCCGTTGAGGGGACTGCAGAGTTGGACATTAAAATTGGGCGACACAAGGTGAAACACCCGGTCATAGTAGTGACTCCAGAGGGCACCCATTGTTTACTAGGGAATGACCTCCTGAGAAGGTTGTCACCCCTAATAGATTGCGTAAACAAGGTCCTCTGGACCCAGACTAGCCGACCAATAAAATTAAAACAGAGTGTCAACCATGTTAGTTTAAATGGCACCTGCCACATGGTTGAACAAAAATCTGACCAAGTAGAATTTCACTTCCAGAACAACCAAATTCCAGACGTGACAGTAATAGCAGTAGGACAACAGACTGGTGATAGGGGGTCCTCTCTATTTCTGAAAATCAACCTTCCTTCCAGTTTAAGGTGGTATTCCACACTGGAAGGAAATATTCTGAAATTCTTTACCAATCCACAATCAGACACTCCGACTCCTATAGTCCAGAAAGATGTGAAATCAGCTCAGAGCCTGGCTGATATTCAGCAAATTGGAGAGCAGTTGTTCATCCCTGTTCAGTTAAATGATGGGAAGGACTCTGTTCTCGCTCGAGTGTGTATGAACAACGGTAAGAGCTTCATCAGCAAAGCCATGTTCTGCCAACTCCCAAAAGATCCAGCCATTGCCACATTCAAATTGATAGACAAATGGGAAATGGACCTGGAAGCACCTAATTCCAAACATCTTCTGCCAAGAAGGTGTATGCTCAAAATCTCCATTGGCAACAAGAGCATAGTCCATAATTGTTGGGTCGTGCGAGACGTCACTGCCGCCTTTTACTTAGGCAGTGACATTCTCAATCGCTTTGCCATTAGTTTGGACCTAATAAACTGCAAAGCTTGGTCCCGATTAGCAGATAATCCCATGGGCTTTGATGATCCAGAAAGCATTTAGGTCAGCTCAATTGCTACCTTATGCAGTTGAAATTCAGCTTAAAGAGGAAGTCACCATCCCAGAAAGGACCTGACAATTCTCCCTGGAAGTGAAATTTAAAAGAGGACAAAAATTGAAAAACCCTGATGCTTATATTCATCTAAATGCTTCTCTCCAACAGCAAGGGTTGGGGGTAAACCCAACACCATTAGTCAACATAGAACATGACACCATTCCAATAGAGGTGGATAACAGCGACTTAAAGAGTATTACTCTAGCCGCAGGCACCATTATTGGAATGGCGGTTGATGACCGACATTTCTCCATTGATTTAGGAAATTAACTGTTAGGCCAATCCCCAAGGACTGTTTTGACAGTGACAGTGAGGACAATACAACACCAGACAGGATTTTCACCGGGCATGGGGGGAACTTCCTGGTGTACACTTCTTGCCCTTATGGTAAGGAAGATGTGACTTGTGACTTCAGGAGGGATGAGGTGATTTTCCATGTCCATGAGGGCTGCCTTTCCCACCTGAAGCCTCCAGTCCAAATCAGCACTCTGACCAGAGACTTCTCCACCCAGGAGAAGGCCGCTGAGATAGCCAAACCAGAAGTCTTTCCAGGCTTCAGGCAGATGGTGGAAGAGAGAGTCAACCTAGCTGATGCCTGTGTGACTCTGGAACAGAAGCAAAAGTTGAAACAAGTTTTCTTGGATTTCCAAGATATCTTTGCGGCAGACTCAAATGACTGTGGTCGCACCGACATCCACACAACAACAATTCCCATGGACCCTGGCATGACTCCAGTGTTTGTGAAGCAATATCGCTTGCCTCTCGCATCCATGGAGTCCCTTACTGAAATAATTAAGAACCTTGAGTCCCGGGGAATAATCCGTCCAGTCCACAGCACTTTCAATAATCCAGTGCTGGGAATATTGAAGCCAAACGGCCAGTGGAGACTCTGCGCCGACCTTAGGGAGCTCAACAAACGGGTCCATACTTCCCGATCGCTTCTGCCCTACATTGACCAAGGGCTGGCCCAGATCCAGGGGTCACAGGTATTCACTGCAATAGACCTGACCAATGGATACTGGACCGTGCCTGTCAGTAGGGAGGACCAATACAAACTGGCTTTTACCTTTGGGGGCCAGCAGTACACATGGACCTGGACTCCCTTCGGATACCTCAACTCCGGCAATTAATTCAACATTTTCCTACACAAGGCCATGCCCGACCTGGGTGCGAGGGGTAACCTGGCTTACGTAGATGATGTCCTCATCAAAAGTTCCATCTGTGGAGGAACACATAGCGGAGATCCGTTATGTTCTGACACAGTTGAGGGCCGCCGGAGCAAAACTTTCCTTTCAGAAAGCACAGTGGTGTAGAACCCGTGTTAATTTCTTGGGGCATGAGATTACTCCTCAGGGTCTCTCAGGCACTCCAGAAACTGAAGGATCCCACAACCCTGCGGGAACTAAGGAGCCTCCTTGGACTGACTAATTACAGCAGAAAGTTCATTGAGGGCTATGCAGAGATCACCAGACCCCTGATTCATCTTTTGAAGAGGGGGGTCAAGTGGGAATGGGGTCCAAAACAATCCGAGGCAGTAAGACAACTCAAAAGAAGCCTCTCACAAGCGCCTTGCCTAGCTTACCCTGTCAGAAACAAGGAGTTCTTCCTGGAGATAGGGTTCTCTAATACGTGCTTGACGGCAGTATTATACCAAAAGCATGACAAGGTCAATAAAGTAATCTCCTATGCGAGCAAAACTTTATCCTCTGTGGAGGAAAAATTCAACGATTGTGAAAAGGCACTCCTGGCAACGGTGTGGGCATTGAAGAATTACCGCCCGTTCATCCAGGGGGAACACATCATAGTGGAGACTACACACCAGCCTCTGCAATACCTCCAAAGTGCCATAATCCGGGCCGGAAATGTGAGTAATTCCCGAATTACTTCCTGGATTCTGTCAATGCAAGGCTTTCCTGTGGAGGTCAGATATGGCCAAAACAAGAAGAGTCCCCTCGCGCAAGGCCTGGCTGACTTGCATGATTGTGCCAGAGAAAACTGTCTCGAGGACGAAAGTCTAAAAATCAAGGACAACATGGAGGCATACCTTAATTCCCCACACAAAGTCTTTGAAGAAGACAAGTGTGAGGGAATGCCCACTGTCTATGTGGATGGATGCTCGTACCATGTTGACAACAACGGGGAGAAAGAACTGGTGGCCGGCGTAGGGAATGCATGGGTGAAGGAGTTTCCAGAACCCTCCGCTGGGTACAAAATTGGTCCCCGAAGTAGTCAGGTGGCAGAATTGATGGCTGTGCATCAGGCTATCCTCACTGCCGTCCAACATCAACTCCACAAACTGGTCATAATCACAGATTCGGATTATGTACGGAACGGGTTTGTGGAGCACCTGGTTAACTGGAAAACCAGAGGCATGCTATTTGCTAATAACAAACCTTTGAAACATGGGAAGTTAATTTAAAACATTGATGATCTGGTCACCTCGAATGGGATGACCATCTACTGGAAGAAGATCAAGGGTCATTCCAAAGTAGAGGGACCAGACAAAACTGGAAATGACTTAGCGGATCAGCTGGCCAAAACCGGGGCCATCCAAGAGGATCTAATAGAGATTGAGTCCCTGTTGGGGGAAATCCAGGTCACTGCTATCACTAGGTCCCAGACAAATGCTCACAATTATCTTTCAACTGCACAATGGAGTAAGGAGACCCCTGATGCTGATTTGATTACAGCTCAGAAGGGGGATCCAATAATTGGTAAGTTTTACCAACACATTGAGGACCCTGAGAACTTTCCCCTGACGGATACCGATTACATTGAGAAAGATGACCTTAGAGTGTTGATGAAATGTCCAAAGATGTTCCGAATCCAAGACAGTTTGTTGGTAAGGAAATCCCAAGCTGGCCATGATCAGTGGGTGGTCCCTACCTCATTCCGAAGCCTGATGTTAAGTCACGACCATGATGCGGCCACCGCCGGTCATAGGGGGTTTCACACAGCACTGGAAATCTTAAGAGAGGTTGCATACTGGCCACACATGGGGCAGGACCTCGACCAATACTTGAAGGGGTGTCTGGTGTGTGCACAATTTCAGGCAACATCCCTCACACACCGCCTCTCCAAAAGAGGGGGATGACGCTGCCATGGTCAGTTTTGCAAATCGACTTCGTAGGCCCTGTAATTTGCTCATCTAGAGGGAACAAGTACATGTTGACCGTCACATGCTTGTTTACCAAGTGGGTGGAATGTCTCCCGGCCCCAAACTGCAAGGCAGAAACAGCAGCTGCCCTGATGATTAACCACATCTTTTCCTGTTTTGGTCTACCTCAAAGGATTGAGTCAGACAGGGGTAGCCACTTCACCAGTGAAGTAATGACAAAGATGTGGGAGATACTGTGGGTCAAAAGGAAGTTACATATTGCTTACCAGCCAGCCTCTTCTGGGGCAGTAGAACGCTACAACCGGACCATTGTGAGCATCTTAAAAAAGTTTGTGGCAGATTCTGGGCCAAGTTGGGATATCCGATTACCTCTGGTCCTAATGGCCATCAGATCTACCCCCTCATCTGCAACTAAAATGTCACCATTTGAGTTGATGACCGCACGCAAGATGGTGCTTCCCCAGCATTTGCTCTACAGGACCCAAGAGCAGACACTGATAAATGCCTCCACAACTCATGAGTATGTGGAGAATTTAAGGAAACACCTTCAGCATGCTTTTGCCTGTGCTCAGTGGAATCTAGAAAGATCAGCTGATAGCATGAAAACCCACTATGACCTGAAGACCACCAGGAAGGAATATACTGTGGGAGACCGGGTCTATCTATACAATTTCCAAAGGAACCAGGCCACACAGCGAACATTTTTGCCTACATGGAAGGGACAGTTTGAAATTATAGACAAGGTCTCCCCAGTAGCGTATAAGATACGCATCCCCAAAGGTAGTCTGGCGGAAGGGGAAGAAAAGTGGATACATATAAATCAGCTAAAGTGTTGCCATCCCAGGCACACTCTGCAGCAACTGGAGGAGTCCTCTGCAATACCAGAGGGGGACGCTCCAGATTAATTCAGTTCCACCCTAAAATATCCCACATATAGTCTCTAAAATATTATGATTCTTGTATGCAACTGTCTTTGAATTATATCTTGTTTTTCAAAATAAGAATGCTATGTCTCTTGATTTATAAAATGTACATGCCGCCCCACTAGATCAATAGTGGGGGAGAAATGTCTACGAATAGGTATTGCCGCTTTTGCTTTCATCCTAGGAGAGATGAAACCATGGAGACTGACCAAGGAGGATGACCGGGGAGCAGAGATCGGAGGGGCCCGGGGTACCGCCCAATATTCCCATCAGGACCGGCGAGGAGAACCGATCGATCCAACTGGATGGAGGAAAAGATGCGGAACTGTGCCATCTACGGAATTGGAATCTACGGAATTGGAAGAAGATGATGCGGACATACCAGCGTGTGGATCAAAAACATCCCTTGCACCCGACTCCCCCTCGACTCCAAATCAAAACGCAGTCGGGCGGGGGGCTTGTCAAGGGTTTTGACCCATGTTGAATCAATAGACTGGGTAGATGTGGGGATGAGCTGTCGCCACCCATTATTCTATCCCAGAACAAACTAAATCAATAGACTGGGTAGAAGTGGGGATGAGCTGTCGCCACCCACATTCACGCCAGAATCCAGGAGAACCGCGCAGTTTGCGCACACCAAAATGGTCACCTAATCTGCCACCCACCAGTGCAAAGAAAGATGGTTCTGTTCAAAATCCGTTTTTATTGATGTCAAAAAGTTGCTCAAATCATGGGCACAAGACCACTCTAAAGATACAACCTTCTTGGGTTCCACATCACCACTCTACTGTAAGGATACCATCAAAACAATGTTAAGCAAGGATCCTATACTATCAAGCAAAAGACCACTCTATTGAAATGCATTAATTCAAGACAGATCTCAAAAATGGGTGCAGTACCAGCTTTGTCCACAAACCAGCGCTAGCGGTCTAAACTCTGACAGGAGAACTGCTACTTCAGAAGCTAATCAGCCTCCTGAGACAGCTGGAAACTTCAAAGGCCCACTGGTTAATTAAAACTCTTAACCACCTGCTGTTCCCAGAGACAATCTGATTGTATTAACAGGCCAAGAGGCTGGGAAACCTTCTCACCTCAGAGACCCACACAACAGCCCAGGAAATCACAGGTTCATGCTAACCAAATGCAGAGTGGCCCCCAGGCCTGCTGACCTCAGCCGACACAGTAGACTCTCTCCCTTGAATGGGGTATGTTGATTTTCAGTGTGGACTGTAAACAGAGCCCTGCCTGGGAGAGGAGAGACATTTGGTACTCCCAAGTTTCTGGGGGCGGACCCAGACACTTTTGTGGAATCATATTGCAGCAAATATATGTTTAAGTTAAATGCTTCTAAAATATTGTATTAAGCTCACAAAAATGTGCAATTTGGAGAACCTTAATCTAAGAAATGTACTCACAATTCAAGACTTGATTCAACTCTGTACCATGTTCTAGGACCAAACCCCGCTATTTATTGATATTACAGACACTGGGTTTATGCTAGAGACCTAGTAAAGTACTGGAATATGTGTAGAAGGGGGGTGTACATTTGTGTAATTTTGATGAAAAACCAATGTTGCAAAACCCACTAAAAACGAAAATAAATTGCCATTTCTTAATCCAAGCGCTTAGAAACATCAGAGTTGGAACAGAGACTACCTTATGTGATATATGATGTGTGTATGTAATGTCAACCACTTGTGTATCTGGGAAAGGTGTTTAGTTATGAAAATGATTTTCTAAGGTAAGAGCAAAGGGGAGTGTTCTTTCTGTATGCCATAAAGATGACACCTCATGACTCACTCTGACACACAACTCTGTTCTCCAGTGAGAGCACAGAAAACTCTTCAACCTATCAGAACCCTTGGTGGGTTGGGCATGCAGAATTAGCCGACCCCCCCACTTTCTAAACACATAAAAAGAGCCACTGGAAGCCAGATAGGACTTTTCTTTTTCATTTTCTGCGGAGCACGCTGATGGACGAATTCACATCCAGAACTCCAGAGACCTAGACTGACTCCAGCTAGACAGAGACCAGAACTTAGAACTCTGACTCCACAATTTAAAGCAAAGGCCTAAACCACAAGCTGAGTTCTCTTCAGCAGGCCTCAAAACCAACCAAACTATTCAACAGCCGGGCGAGCTGTTTGAATTCTTTGCCAAGAACTTTTGCAAGAACCTGTAGCAGTATCCAGAAAGCAGTGCTGTATCCGGAAACAGAGAGAACCACAGACCAGACCGTTGTGAGCAGAACCGGTGCCTGACAGACCCAGATAGCCGGGACCTCAGAACCACCCGCCGGAAGTCCAGTCCAATCCTGACCCGATCCGTGGCGAAGTCGCATTCCTGTCCAAAATATAGTGTGAGTACCGCCAGAACTGTGCAAAACCCAATCTCTTTGTTTAAAATAATCTAATCCAAACTATTTTAGCCTATTAGAACTGCCTCCTAGAATCGTGTCATTCTGTCATCTTTAAACCTGAAAACTGTCATCTGTCATTCTGAGCATTAAAATTTCAAATCCAAAAAACTACATTTACTAAATCGGCCGTATCTCCGGAACCGTTTGTGATAGAAGCGAGATTTAGCTTTCATTTTGAAGCTGAAATTCTAACCCCTTATACTGCCTTCGTAATCGCACCCGAGGCACTCGGAAAATTTGCCGCGATTTGACATTTTGCTTCATTTTAGCAACGGGTAAAAATATTTGCCTTTGCTTCCATCCCTGAAATCTGTTTTCAACCTAATAACCATCCCTGAATCATTGGTAGGGATGGCCTGAACTGATTCAAAGTATCTATCACCTACCGTGAACCCCTTATAGGGAATTAAAAGCATTTTTAGTATATTTTTCACTTCTTTGCATACCACATCAAAGTATATTGCCTTTGTTTAAAACTCCTACCTGTTTTCCTCTAAGCTTGCTAGGGGGGAACTGAATTATATTTGATTGCATTCCTGAGAACTGTGTGCTTGCCTTCCATCTCTTTACCTTGCATTAAGGGAGGGGGGGTGAATAGTCAAAGAAAAGTGATTACATTGTCTTTTGTTGAAGTCATATCAAGTTTATTTTCTGTACTGCATTTTCATTCATCATTGCATTGTTCTTGAAGCCATAAAAGCATTCTCAGCTACTTTATCCTCTCTATATCACTTCTAGGCCATCAAAAAGAGTGTACCACTGTAACATTATCCATTGTTGATCACTATCATCTTCAAAAGTGTGCTATCAAATATTAATTTACTATATAAATGTGATAGATATATATTGCTTAATTTTCAAATAAACCTTTTAATTTGCAAAACAAACCTCCTCTGTGGCTCAGTGGGGTCAGGGGGATTCTAAGAGAGGGGTGTTATATAAGGGTTGTCATCCAGAGTAAATGAAGTGGACATAAAAATATATCAATAAGGGTTTCCCTCAGCATACCAGACTAGGCATTGACTTAGCTGTAGTGTTGAATTGAATCCGCTTACATCGCAGCCATCAAGGAAAACAGGGAACTCCATGCCTTTCTGAACAGAAGACACCCAAGGGAATCCATAAAGGTCTGACTGGAACAAATTGCCCTAGAATTTATTACCCACAATGCCGGCAAAGTGCAGAATTTATGGAATAAAAACACTCGATTCCACAGGTGTCCCAACAAAAATTGTACCTCACATGTGTGGGTGCATCTACCTGGGCACAAAGGGAAAATATTAAACCACTGGTATCCCAAAGGGTTTGGAAAGAGGATAATTTTAGGATTTTGCTCCTTTGGACAACCAACAGATTTGGGCCTGGTGTGTCGCAGCCATCAAGGAAAACAGGGAACTCCATGCATTTCTGAAAAGAAGACACCCGTGGGAATCCAAAAAGGTCTGACTTGAACAAATCGACCTAGAATGTATTACCCACAATGCCTGAAAAGTACAGAAAGTATGGAAAGAAAACTCGTTTCGACAGGCGTCCTGACAAAAATGGTACCTCACATGTGGGGGTGCATCTACTTGGGCACAAAGGGAAAATACTAAACCACGGGTATCCCAAAGGGTTTGGGTAGAGGACATTTTTAGGATTATGGACTTGTGGACAACCTACAGATTTGGGCCTGGGAAGTCAAAGCCATCAAGGAAAACAGGGAACTCCATGCATTTCTGAAAATTAGACACCAGTGGTAATTCACAGAGGTCTAACCTGTGCAAATCGCCCTAGAATTTATTACCTTAAATGCCCAGAAAAGTCCAGAATTTAGGGGGAAAACACAATTTTCAGACATTTGCCAGCAGGAAACCACCGAAACATGCCAGAAACAATATATATAGTACCTTCCCTCATTTCCATAGGTGTCCGGAAAAAAATGGTATCTTACATGTGGGGTGCATCTGCCTGGGCACAAAGTGAAAATACTAAACCACTGATATCCCAAAGGGTTGGGGAAGAGAACATTTTTAGGATTCTGGACTTTTTGGACAACCTAAAGATGTTGGTCTGGGGTGTTGCAGCCACCAAGAAAAAAAGGGAACCCCATGCATTTCTGAAACGAAGACACCCATGTGAATACAAAGATGTATGACTTGCGTGAATCGGCCTAGAATGTATTACCCACAATGCCTGGCAAAATACAGAATATAGGGAAAAACACAAAATGTTCAGACATTTACACCAGGAAACCACTGAAACACGCCAGCAATAACAGATGTTGTACCTTCTACTTTCCCACAGGTGTCCCCACAAAAAGAGTACCTCACATGTGTGGGTGCACCTACCAGGGCGCAAAGGGCAAAGGCTAAACAGCTGGTATCCCAAAGGGTTTGGGAAGAGGACATTTTTAGGATTTTGGTCTTGCGAACAACCTACATATTTGGGCCTGGATTTTCTCAGCCACCAAGGAATACGGGGAACCCCATGCATTTCTGAAAAGATGACACCTGTGGCAATCCACAGAGGTCTGACATGCGTGAATCATCCTAGAATGTTTTACCCACAATGCGTGGCAAATTCCAGAATTTAGGGAAACAACCACCATTTTTAGACATTTGCCCCCAGGAAACCACAGAAACACGCCGGCAACAACACATGTCCTACCTTCCCACGTTCCCAAAGGTGTCACAACAAAAACGGTACCTCACATGTGTGGGTGCACCTACCTCAGTGCAAAGGGAAAAGGCTAAACCACTGGTATCTCCAAGGGTTTGGAAAGAGGATATTTATAGGAGTTTGGTCTTGTGGACAACCTACAGATTTGGGCCTGCGGTGTCACAGCTATCAAGGAAAACAGGGAACTCCATGCCTTTCTGAAAAGAAGACACCCAAGGGAATCCAGAAAGGTCTGACTGGAACAAATTGCCCTAGAATTTATTACTCACAATGCCGGCAAAGTGCAGAATTTATGGAAAAAAAACACTCGATTCCACAGGTGTTTTAACAAAAATTGTAGCTCACATGTGTGGGTGCATCTACCTGGGCACAAAGGGAAAATATTAAACCACTGGTATCCCAAAGGGTTTGGAAAGAGGATAGTTTTAGGATTTTGCTCTTTTGGACAACCAACAGATTTGGGCCTGGTGTGTCGCAGCCATCAAGGAAAACAGGAAACTCCATGCATTTTTGAGAAGAAGACACACGTGGGAATCCAAAAAGGTCTGACTTGAACAAATCGACCTAGAATGTATTACCCACAATGCCTGAAAAGTACAGAATGTATGGAAAGAAAACTCGTTTCGGCAGGTGTCCCGACAAAAATGGTGCTCACATGTGTGGGTGCATCTACCTGGGCACCAATGGAAGTACTAAACCACTGGTATCCCAAAGGGTTGGGGAAGAGAACATTTTTATGATTCTGTACTTGTGGACAACCTAAAGATGTTGGTCTGGGGTGTCGCAGCCACAAGGAAAAAGAGGGAACACCATGCATTTCTGAAAAGAAGACACCCATGTGAATACAAAGAGGTATGACTTGCGTGAATCGCCCTAGAATTTATTACCCACAATGCCTGCAAAATACAGAATATAGGGAAAAACAAAATGTTCAAAAATTTGCACCAGGAAACCACTGAAACACGCCAGCAACAACAGATGTTGTACCTTCTACTTTCCCACAGGTGTCCCCACAAAAAGGGTACCTCACATGTGTGGGTGCACCTACCAGGGCGCAAAGGGCAAACGCTAAACCACTGGTATCCCAAAGGGTTTGGGAAGAGGACATTTTTAGGATTTTGGTCTTGCGAACAATCTACATATTTGGGCCTGGATTTTCTCAGCCACCAAGGAAAACAGGGAACCCTATGCATTTCTGAAAAGAAGATACTCGTGGTAATCCACAGAGGTCTGACCTGCGTGACTCGTCCTAGAATGTATTACCCACAATACCCGGCAAATTCCAGAATTTAGGGAAACAACCATCATTTTTAGACATTTACCCCCAGGAAACCACAGAAACACGCCGGCAACAACACATGTCCTACCTTCCCACGTTCCCAAAGGTGTCACAAGAAAACAGTACCTCACATGTGTGGGAGTACCTACCAGGGTGCAAAGGAAAAGGCTAAACCACTGGTGTCCCCATGGGTTTGGAAAGAGGATATGTTTAGGATTATGGTCTTGTGGACAACCTACAGATTTGAGCCTGGGGTGTCGCAGTCATCACGTGAAACAGGGAACTCCATGCCTTTCTGAAAAGAAGACACCCATGGGAATCCATAAAGGTCTGACTTGAACAAATTGCCCTAGAATGTATTACCCACAATGCCCAGCAAAGTACAGAATTTATGGGGAAAAATCACAATTTTCAGACATTTACCACCAGGAATGCACTGAAACACGCCAGCAACAACACATGTACTACCTTCCCTCATTTCCACAGCTGTCCCGAAAAAAATGGTACCTCACATGTGGGGGTGCATCTACTTGGGCACAAATGGAAAATACTAAACCACTGATATCCCAAAGGGTTTGGGAAAAGAACATTTTTAGGATTCTGGACTTGTGGACAACCTAAAGATGTTGGTCTAGGGTGTCGCAGCCACCAAGAAAAAGAGGAAACCCCATGCATTTCTGAAAAGAAGACACCCATGTGAATACAAAGAGGTATGACTTGCGTGAATCGCCCTAGAATTTATTACCCACAATGCCTGGCAAAATACAGAATATAGGGAAAAAAACAAAATGTTCAGACATTTGCACTAGGATCCCACTGAAACACGCCAGCAACAACAGATGTTGTACCTTATACTTTCCCACAGGTGTCCCCAAAAAAAGGGTTCCTCACGTGTGTGGGTGCACCTACCAGGACACAAAGGGCAAAGGCTAAACCACTGGTATCCCAAAGGGTTTGGGAAGAGGCCATTTTTAGGATTTTGGTCTTGTGAACAACCTACATATTTGGGACTGGATTTTCTCAGCCACAAAGAAAAACAGGGAACCCCATGCATTTCTGCAAAGAAGACACCCATGGGAATACAAAGAGGTATGACTTGCGTGACTCGTTCTAGAATGTATTACCCACAATGCCCGGCAAATTCCAGAATTTAGGGAAACAACCATAATTTTTAGACATCTGCCCCCCAGGAAAACACAGAAACACGCCGCAACAACACATGTCCTACCTTCCCACGTTCCCAAAGGTGTCACAACAAAAACAGTACCTCACTTGTGTGGGTGCACCTACCAGGGCGCAAAGGAAAAGGCTAAACCACTGGTGTCCCCAAGGGTTTGGAAAGAGGATATGTTTAGGATTTTGGTCTTGTGGACAACCTACAGATTTGGGTCTGGGAAGTCGAAGCCAACAAGGAAAACAGGGAACTCCATGCATAAGACACCCGTGGGAATTCACAGAGGTCTAACCTGTGCGAATCGCCCTAGAATGTATTACCCACAATGCCTGGCAAAATACAGAATATAGGGAAAAACAAAATGTTCAAAAATTTGCACCAGGAAACCACTGAAACACGCCAGCAACAACAGATGTTGTACCTTCTACTTTCCCACAGGTGTCCCCACAAAAAGGGTACCTCACATGTGTGGGTGCACCTACCAGGGCGCAAAGGGCAAACGCTAAACCACTGGTATCCCAAAGGGTTTGGGAAGAGGACATTTTTAGGATTTTGGTCTTGCGAACAATCTACATATTTGGGCCTGGATTTTCTCAGCCACCAAGGAAAACAGGGAACCCTATGCATTTCTGAAAAGAAGATACTCGTGGTAATCCACAGAGGTCTGACCTGCGTGACTCGTCCTAGAATGTATTACCCACAATACCCGGCAAATTCCAGAATTTAGGGAAACAACCATCATTTTTAGACATTTACCCCCAGGAAACCACAGAAACACGCCGGCAACAACACATGTCCTACCTTCCCACGTTCCCAAAGGTGTCACAAGAAAACAGTACCTCACATGTGTGGGAGTACCTACCAGGGTGCAAAGGAAAAGGCTAAACCACTGGTGTCCCCAAGGGTTTGGAAAGAGGATATGTTTAGGATTATGGTCTTGTGGACAACCTACAGATTTGAGCCTGGGGTGTCGCAGTCATCACGTGAAACAGGGAACTCCATGCCTTTCTGAAAAGAAGACACCCATGGGAATCCATAAAGGTCTGACTTGAACAAATTGCCCTGGAATGTATTACCCACAATGCCCAGCAAAGTACAGAATTTATGGGGAAAAATCACAATTTTCAGACATTTACCACCAGGAATGCACTGAAACACGCCAGCAACAACACATGTACTACCTTCCCTCATTTCCACAGGTGTCCCAAAAAAAATGGTACCTCACATGTGGGGGTGCATCTACTAGGGCACAAATGGAAAATACTAAACCACTGATATCCCAAAGGGTTTGGGAAAAGGACATGTTTAGGATTCTGGACTTGTGCACAACCTAAAGATGTTGGTCTGGGGTATCGCAGCCACCAAGAAAAACAGGGAACCCCATGCATTTCTGAAAAGAAGACACCCATGTGAATACAAAGAGGTATGCCTTGCTTGAATGACCCTAGAATGTACTACCCATAATGCCTGGCAAAACACAGAATATAGGGAAAAAAACAAAATGTTTAGACATTTGCACCAGGAACCACTGAAACCCGCCAGCAACAACAGATGTTGTACCTTCTACTTTCCCACAGGTGTCCCCACAAAAAGGGTACCTCACATGTGTGGGAGCACCTACCAGGGCGCAAAGGGCAAATGCTAAACCACTGGTATCCCAAAGGGTTTGGGAAGAGGACATTTTTAAGGTTTTGCTCTTGTGGAAAACCAACAGATTTGGTCCTTGTGTCTCGCAGCCATCAAGGAAAACAGGGAACTCTATGCATTTCTGAAAAGAAGCCACCCGTGGGAATTCACAGAGGTCTAACCTGTGCAAATCGCCCTAGAATGTATTACCTTAAATGCCCAGCAAAGTCCAGAATTTAGGGGGAAAACACAATTTTCAGACATTTGCCAACAGGAAACCACCGAAACATGCTGGCAACAACATATATAGTACCTTCCCTCATTTCCACAGGTGTCCAGAAAAAAATTGTACCTTACATGTGGGGGTGCATCTGCCTCGGCACAAAGTGAAAATACTAAACCACTGATATCCCAAAGGGTTGGGGAAGAGAACATTTTTAGGATTCTGGACTTGTGGACAACCTAAAGATGTTGGTCTGGGGTATCGCAGCCACCATGAAAAACAGGGAACCCCATGCATTTCTGAAAAGAAGACACCCATGTGAATACAAAGAGGTATGACTGGCATGAATCGCCCTAGAATTTATTACCCACAATGCCTGGCAAAATACAGAATATAGGGAAAAAAACAAAAATGTTCAGACATTTGCACCAGGAAACCACTGAAACAAGCCAGCAACAACAGATGTTGTACCTTCTACTTTCCCACAGGTGTCCCCACAAAAAGGGTACCTCACAAGTGTGGGTGCACCTACCAGGGCGCAAAGGGCAAAGGCTAAACCTCTGGTATCCCAAAGGGTTTGGGAAGAGGCAATTTTTAGGATTTTGGTCTTGCGAACAACCTACATATTTGGGACTGGATTTTCTCAGCCACCAAGAAAAACAGGGAACCCCATGCATTTCTGAAAAGAAGACACCCATGGGAATACAAAGAGGTATGACTTGCGCGAATCGCCCTAGAATGTATTACCCACAATGCCTGGCAAAATACAGAATATAGGGAAAAAAACAAAATGTTCAGACATTTGACAGCAGGAAACCACCGAAACACGCCAGCAAAGCCAGATATTGTACCTTCTACTTTCCCACTGGTGTCCCCACAAAAAGGGTACCTCACATGTGTGGGTGCACCTACCAGGGCGCAAAGGGCAAAGGTTAAACCACTGGTATCCCAAATTGTTTGGGAAGAGGCCATTTTTAGGATTTTGGTCTTGCGAACAAACTACATATTTGGGCCTGGATATTCTCAGCCACCAAGGATAACAGGGAACCCCATGCATTTCTGAAAAGAAGATACCTGTGGTAATCCACAGAGGTCTGCCTGCGTGACTCGTCCTAGAATGTATTACCCACAATGCCTGGCAAATTCCAGAATTTAGGGAAACAACCACCATTTTTAGGCATTTGCCCCCAGGAAAACACAGAAACACGCCGGCAACAACACATGTCCTACCTTCCCACGTTCCCAAAGGTGTCACAAGAAAACAGTACCTCACATGTTTGGGTGCACCTACCAGGGCGCAAAGGAAAAGGCTAAACAACTGGTGTCCCCATGGGTTTGGAAAGAGGATATGTTTAGGATTTTGGTCTTGTGGACAACCTACAGATTTGAGCCTGGGGTGTCGCAGCCATCAAGGAAAACAGGGAACTCCATGCCTTTCTGAAAAGAAGACACCCATGGGAATCCATAAAGGTCTGACTTGAACAAATTGCCCTAGAATGTATTACCCACAATGCCCAGCAAAGTACAAAATGTATTGGAAAAAATCACAATTTTCAGACATTTACCACCAGGAAACCACTGAAACACTCCGGCAACAACACATGTACTACCTTCCCTCATTTCCACAGGTGTCCCGAAAAAAATGGTACCTCACATGTGGGGGTGCATCTACTTGGGAACAAATGGAAAATACTAAACCACTGATATCCCAAAGGGTTTGGGAAAAGGACATTTTTAGGATTCTGGACTTGTGCACAACCTAAAGATGTTGGTCTGGGGTCTCGCAGCCATCAAGAAAAACAGGGAACCCCATGCATTTCTGAAAGGAAGACACCCATGTGAATACAAACAGGTATGCCTTGCTTGAATCACCCTAGAATGTATTACCCACAATGCCTGGCAAAACACAGAATATAGGGAAGAAAACAAAATGTTTAGACATTTGCACCAGGAAACCACTGAAACACGCCAGCAACAACAGATGTTGTACCTTCTACTTTCCCACAGGTGTCCCCACAAAAAGGGTACCTCACATGTGTGGGAGCACCTACCAGGGCACAAAGGGCAAACGCTAAAACACTGGTATCCCAAAGGGTTTGGGAAGAGGACATTTTTAGGATTTTGCTCTTGTGGAAAACCAACAGATTTGGGCCTTGTGTCTCGCAGCCATCAAGGAAAACAGGGAACTCTATGCATTTCTGAAAAGAAGACACCCGTGGGAATCCAAAAAGGTCTGACTTGAACAAATCGACCTAGAATGTATTACCCACAATCCCTGAAAAGTACAGAATGTATGGAAAGAAAACTCGTTTCGACAGGTGTCCCGACAAAAATGGTACCTCACATGTGTGAGTGCATCTACCTGGGCACAAAGGGAGAATACTAAACCACTGGTATCCCAGAGGGTTTGGGTAGAGGACATTTTTTGGATTATGGACTTGTGGACAACCTACAGATTTGGGCCTGGAAAGTCGCAGCCAACAGAGAAAACAGGGAACTCCATGCATTTCTGAAAAGAAGACACCCGTGGGAATTCACAGAGGTCTAACCTGTGCAAATCGCCGTAGAATTTATTACCTTAAATGCCCAGCAAAGTCCAGAATTTAGGGAGAAAACACAATTTTCAGACATTTGCCAACAGGAAACCACCGAAACATGCTGGCAACAACACATGTACTACCTTCCCTCATTTCCACAGGTGTCCAGAAAAAAATGGTACCTTACATGTGGGGGTGCATCTGCCTCGGCACAAAGTGAAAATACTAAACCACTGATATCCCAAAGGGTTGGGGAAGAGAACATTTTTGGGATTCTGGACTTGTGGACAACCTAAAGATGTTGGTCTAGGGTATCGCAGCCACCATGAAAAACAGGGAACCCCATGTATTTCTGAAAAGAAGACACCCATGTGAATACAAAGAGGTATGACTTGCATGAATCGCCCTAGAATTTATTACCCATAATGCCTGGCAAAATACAGAATATAGGGAAAAAAACAAAAATGTTCAGACATTTGCACCAGGAAACCACTGAAACAACAACAGATGTTGTACCTTCTACTTTCCCACAGGTGTCCCCACAAAAAGGGTACCTCACATGTGTGGGTGCACCTACCAGGGCGCAAAGGGCAAAGGCTAAACCACTGGTATCCCAAAGGGTTTGGGAAGAAGCAATTTTTAGGATTTTGGTCTTGTGAACAACCTACAGATTTGAGCCTGGGGTGTCGCAGCCATCAAGGAAAACAGGGAACTCCATGCCTTTCTGAAAAGAAGACACCCATGGGAATCCATAAAGGTCTGACTTGAACAAATTGCCCTATAATGTATTACCCACAATGCCCACTAAAGTACAAAATTTATGGGAACAAATCACAATTTTCAGACATTTACCACCAGGAAACCACTGAAACACGCCAGCAACAACAGATGTACTACCTTCCCTCATTTCCACAGGTGTCCCGAAAAAAATGGTACCTCACATGTGGGGGTGCATCTACTTGGGAACAAATGGAAAATACTAAACCACTGATATCCCAAAGGGTTTGGGAAAAGGACATTTTTAGGATTCTGGACTTGTGCACAACCTAAAGATGTTGGTCTGGGGTCTCGCAGCCATCAAGAAAAACAGGTAACCCCATGCATTTCGGAAAAGAAGACACCCCTATGAATACAAAGAGGTATGCCTTGCTTGAATCACCCTAGAATGTATTACCCACAATGCCTGGCAAAACACAGAATATAGGGAAAAAAACAAAATGTTTAGACATTTGCACCAGGAAACCACTGAAATACGCCAGCAACAACACATGTTGTATATTCTACTTTCCCACAGGTGTCCCAACATAAAGGGTACCTCACATGTGTGGGCACACCTACCAGGGCGCAAAGCGCAAAGGCTAAACCACTGGTATCCCAGAGGATTTGGAAAGAGGACATTTTTTAGGATTTTGGTCTTGCGAACAACCTACATATTTGGGCCTGGATTTTCTCAGCAACCAAGGAAAAAAGGGAACCCCATGCATTTCTGAGAAGACACCCGTGGGAATACAAAAAGGTCTGACCTGCATGAATTGTCCTAGAATGTATTGCCCACAATGCGTGGCAAATTCCAGAATTTAGGGAACCAACCACCAATTTTAGACATTTGCCACCAGGAAAACACAGAAACACGCCGGCAACAACACATGTACTACCTTCCCTCATTTCCACAGGTGCCCCAAAAGAAATGGTACCTCACATGTGGGGGTGCATCTACTTGGGCCCAAAGGGAAAACACTAAACCACTGATATCCCAAAGGGTTGGGGAAGAGAACATTTTGAGGATTCTGGATTTGTGGACAACCTAAAGATGTTGGTCTGGGGTGTCGCAGCCACCTAGAAATACAGGGAACCCCAGGCATTTCTGAAAAGAAGACACCCATGTGAATACAAAGAGGTATGACTTGCGTGATTCGCCCTAGAATTTATTACCCACAATGCCTGGCAAAATACAGAATATAGGGAAAAAAACAAAACATTCTGACATTTGCACCAGGAAACCTCTGAAACACGCCAGCAACAACAGATGTTGTACCTTCTACTTTCCCACAGGTGTCCCCAAAAAATGGTTACCTCACATGTGTGGGTGTACCTACCAGGGCACAAACGGCAAAGGCTAAACCACTGGTATCCCAAAGGGTTTGGGAAGAGGCAATTTTTAGGGTTTTGGTCTTGCGAACAACCTACATATTTGGGCCTGGATTTTCTCAGCCACCAAGGAAAACAGGGAACCCCATGCATTTCTGAAAAGAAGATACCTGTGGTAATCCACAGAGGTCTGACCTGCGTGACTCGTCCTAGAATGTATTACCCACAATGCCCGGCAAATTCCAGAATTTAGGGAAACAACCATCATTTTTAGAGGACATTTTTAGGATTATGGACTTGTGGACAACCTACAGATTTGGGTCTGGGAAGTCGAAGCCAACAAGGAAAACAGGGAACTCCATGCATTTCTGAAAATAAGACACCCGTGGGAATTCACAGAGGTCTAGCCTGTGCAAATCGCCCTAGAATGTATTACCCACAATACCTGGCAAAATACAGAATATAGGGAAAAAAACAAAATGTTCAGACATTTGACAGCAGGAAACCACTGACACACGCCAGCAACAACAGATATTGTACCTTCTACTTTCCCACCGGTGTCCCGACAAAAAGGGTACCTCACATGTGTGGGTGCACCTACCAGGGCGCAAAGGGCAAAGGCTAAACCACTGGTATCCCAAATGGTTTGGGAAGAGGCCATTTTTAGGATTTTGGTCTTGCGAACAACCTACATATTTGGGCCTGGATTTTCTCAGCCACCAAGGATAACAGGGAACCCCATGCATTTCTGAAAAGAAGATACCTGTGGTAATCCACAGAGGTCTGACCTGCGTGACTCGTCCTAGAATGTATTACCCACAATGCCTGGCAAATTCCAGAATTTAGGGAAACAACCAACATTTTTAGGCATTTGACCCCAGGAAAACACAGAAACACGCCGGCAACAACACATGTCCTACCTTCCCACGTTCCCAAAGGTGTCACAAGAAAACAGTACCTCACATGTTTGGGTAAACCTACCAGGGCGCAAAGGAAAAGGCTAAACAACTGGTGTCCCCATGGGTTTGGAAAGAGGATATGTTTAGGATATTGGTCTTGTGGACAACCTACAGATTTGAGCCTGGGGTGTCGCAGCCATCAAGGAAAACAGGGAACTCCATGCCTTTCTGAAAAGAAGACACCCATGGGAATCCATAAAGGTCTGACTTGAACAAA
The DNA here is from genome assembly GCF_040938575.1 of Ambystoma mexicanum. NCBI lineage: Eukaryota > Metazoa > Chordata > Amphibia > Caudata > Ambystomatidae > Ambystoma > Ambystoma mexicanum. The sequence goes on from NC_090924.1 coordinate 903,835,087, forward strand.
TTGCCCTAGAATGTATTACCCACAATGCCCAGCAAAGTACAAAATGTATGGGAAAAAATTACAATTTTCAGACATTTACCACCAGGAAACCACTGAAACACGCCGGCAACAACACATGTACTACCTTCCCTCATTTCCACAGGTGTCCCGAAAAAAATGGTACCTCACATGTGGGGGTGCATCTACTTGGGAACAAATGGAAAATACTAACCCACTGATATCCCAAAGGGTTTGGGAAAAGGACATTTTTTAGGATTCTGGACTTGTGCACAACCTAAAGATGCTGGTCTGGGGTCTCGCAGCCATCAAGAAAAACAGTGAACTCCATGCATTTCTGAAAAGAAGACACCCATGTGAATACAAAGAGGTATGCCTTGCTTGAATCACCCTAGAATGTATTACCCACAATGCCTGGCAAAACACAGAATATAGGGAAAAAAACAAAATGTTTAGACATTTGCACCAGGAAACCACTGAAACACGCCAGCAACAACAGATGTTGTACCTTCTACTTTCCCACAGGTGTCCCCACAAAAAGGGTACCTCACATGTGTGGGAGCACCTACCAGGGCGCAAAGGGCAAACGCTAAACCACTGGTATCCCAAAGGGTTTGGGAAGAGGACATTTTTAGGATTTTGCTCTTGTGGAAAACCAACAGATTTGGGCCTTGTGTCTCGCAGCCATCAAGGAAAACAGGGAACTCTATGCATTTCTGAAAAGAAGACACCCGTGGGAATCCAAAAAGGTCTGACTTGAACAAATCGACCTAGAATGTATTACCCACAATCCCTGAAAAGTACAGAATGTATGGAAAGAAAGCTCGTTTCGACAGGTGTCCCGACAAAAATGGTACCTCACATGTGTGAGTGCATCTACCTGGGCACAAAGGGAGAATACTAAACCACTGGTATCACAAAGGGTTTTGGTAGAGGACATTTTTTGGATTATGGACTTGTGGACAACCTACAGATTTGGGCCTGGGAAGTCGCAGCCAACAGGGAAAACAGGGAACTCCATGCATTTCTGAAAAGAAGACACCCGTGGGAATTCACAGAGGTCTAACTTGTGCAAATCGCCCTAGAATTTATTACCTTAAATGCCCAACAAAGTCCAGAATTTAGGGGGAAAACACAATTTGCAGACATTTGCCAACAGGAAACCACCGAAACATGCTGGCAACAACACATGTACTACCTTCCCTCATTTCCACAGGTGTCCAGAAAAAAATGGTACCTTACATGTGGGGGTGCATCTGCCTCGGCACAAATTGAAAATACTAAACCACTGATATCCCAAAAGGTTGGGGAAGAGTACATTTTTAGGATTCTGGACTTGTGGACAACCTAAAGATGTTGGTCTGGGGTATCGCAGCCAACATGAAAAACAGGAAACCCCATGCATTTCTGAAAAGAAGACACCCATGTGAATACAAAGAGGTATGACTTGCATGAATCGCCCTAGAATTTATTACCCACAATGCCTGGCAAAATACAGAATATAGGGAAAAAAACAAAAATGTTCAGACATTTGCACCAGGAAACCACTGAAACATGCCAGCAACAACAGATGTTGTACCTTCTACTTTCCCACAGGTGTCCCCACAAAAAAGGTACCTCACATGTGTGGGTGCACCTACCAGGGTGCAAAGGGCAAAGGCTAAACCACTTGTATCCCAAAGGGTTTGGGAAGAGGCAATTTTTAGGATTTTGGTCTTGCGAACAACCTACATATTTGGGCCTGGATTTTCTCAGCCACCAAGGAAAACAGGGAACCCCATGCATTTCTGAAAAGAAGACACCCGTGGGAATACAAAAAGGTCTGACCTGCATGAATTGTCCTAGAATGTATTGCCCACAATGCGTGGCAAATTCCAGAATTTAGGGAAACAACCACCAATTTTAGACATTTGCCACCAGGAAAACACAGAAACACGCCGGCAACAACACATGTACTACCTTCCCTCATTTCCACAGGTGTCCCAAAAGAAATGGTACCTCAAATGTGGGGGTGCATCTACTTGGGCACAAAGGGAAAACACTAAACCACTGATATCCCAAAGGGTTGGGGAAGAGGACATTTTTAGGATTCTGGACTTGTTTACAACCTAAAGCTGTCGGTCTGGGGTGTCACAGCCACTAAGAAAAACAGGGAACACCATGCATTTCTGAAAAGAAGACACCCATCCGAATACAAAGAGGTATGACTTGCGCGAATCGCCCTAGAATTTATTACCCACAATGCCTGGCAAAATACAGAATATAGTGAAAAAAACAAAATGTTCCGACATTTGCACCAGGAAACCACTGAAACACGCCAGCAACAACAAATGTTGTACCTTCTACTTTCCCACAGGTGTCCCAACATAAAGGGTACCTCACATGTGTGGGCACACCTACCAGGGCGCAAAGGGCAAAGGCTAAACCACTGGTATCCCAGAGGGTTTGGAAAGAGGACATTTTTTAGGATTTTGGTCTTGCGAACAACCTACATTTTTGGGCCTGGATTTTCTCAGCCACCAAGGATAACAGGGAACCGCATGCATTTCTGAAAAGAAGATACCCGTTGTAATCCACAGAGGTCTGACCTGCGTGACTCGTCCTAGAATGTATTACCCACAATGCCCGACAAATTCCAGAATTTAGGGAAACAACCTCCATTTTTAGACATTTGCCCCCAGGAAAACACAGAAACACACCGGCAACAACACATGTCCTTCCTTCCCACGTTCCCAAAGGTGTCACAACAAAAACAGTACCTCACATGTGTGGGTGCACCTACCAGGGCACAAAGGAAAAGGCTAAACCACTGGTGTCCCCAAGGGTTTGGAAAGAGGATATGTTTAGGATTTTGGTCTTGTGGACAACCCACAGATTTGAGCCTGGGGTGTCACAGCCATCAAGGAAAAAAAGGAACTCCATGCCTTTCTGAAAAGAAGACACACATGGGAATCCATAAAGGTCGGACTTGAACACATTGCCCTAGAATGTATTACCCACAATGCCCAGCAAAGTACAGAATTTATGGGGAAAAATCACAGTTTTCAGACATTTACCACCAGGAATGCACTGAAACACGCCAGCAACAACACATGTACTACCTTCCCTCATTTCCACAGCTGTCCCGAAAAAAATGGCACCTCACATGTAGGGATGCATCTACTTGGGCACAAAGGGAAAATACTAAACCACTGATATCCCAAAGGGTTTGGGAAGAGGACATTTTTAGGATTCTGGACTTGTGGACAACCTAAAGATGTTGGTCTGGGGTGTCGCAGCCACCAAGAAAAACAGGGAACCCCATGCATTTCTGAAAAGAAGACACCCATGTGAATAGAAAGAGGTATGACTTGCGTGAATCGCCCTAGAATTTATTACCCACAATGCCTAGCAAAATACAGACTATAGAAAAAAACAAAATGTTCAGACATTTGCACCAGGAACCCACTGAAACACGCCAGCAACAACAGATGTTGTACCTTATACTTTCCCAGAGGTGTCCCCACAAAAAGGGTACCTCACGTGTGAGGGTGCACCTACCAGGATGCAAAGGGCAAAGGCTAAACCACTGGTATCCCAAAGGGTTTGGGAAGAGGCCATTTTTAGGATTTTGGTCTTGTGAACAACCTACATATTTGGGACTGGATTTTCTCAGCCACCAAGAAAAACAGTGAACCCCATGCATTTCTGCAAAGAAGACACCCATGGGAATACAAAGAGGTATGACTTGCGTGAATCGCCCTGGAATTTATTTCCCACAATGCCCGGCAAATTCCAGAATTTAGGGAAACAACCACCATTTTTAGACATTTGCCCCCAGGAAAACACAGAAACACGCCGGCAACAACACATGTCCTACCTTCCCACGTTCCCAAAGGTGTCACAACAAAAACAGTACCTCACTTGTGTGGGTGCACCTACCAGGGTGCAAAGGAAAAGGCTAAACCACTGGTGTCCCCAAGGGTTTGGAAAGAGGATATGTTTAGGATTTTGGTCTTGTGGACAACCTACAGATTTGAGCCTGGGGTTTCGCAGCCATCACGGAAAACAGGGAACTCCATGCCTTTCTGAAAAGAAGACACCCATGGGAATCCATAAAGGTCTGACTTGAACAAATTGCCCTAGAATGTATTACCAACAATGCCCAGCAAAGTACAGAATTTATTGGAAAAAATCCAAATTTTCAGACATTTACCACCAGGAAACCACTGAAACACGCGGTCAACAACACATGTACTACCTTCCCTCATTTCCACAGGTGTCGCATAAAAAATGGTACCTCACATGTAGGGGTGCATCTACTTGGGCACAAAGGGAAAATACTAAACCACTGGTATCCCAAAGGGTTTGGGTAGAGGACATTTTTAGGATTATGGACTTGTGGACAACCTACAGATTTGGGCCTGGGAAGTTGCAGCCAACAAGGAAAACAGGGAACTCCATGCATTTCTGAAAAGAAGACACCCCTGGGAATTCACAGAGGTCTAACCTATGCGAATCACCCTAGAATGTATTACCTTAAATGCCCAGCAAACTCCAGAATTTAGGAGGAAAACACAATTTTCAGACATTTGCCAGCAGGAAACCACCAAAACATGCCGGCAACAACATATATAGTACCTTCCCTCATTTCCACAGGTGTCCGGTAAAAAATGGTACCTTACATGTGGGGGTGCATCTGCCTGGGCACAAAGTGAAAATACTAAACCACTCATATCCCAAAGGGTTGGGGAAGAGAACATTTTGAGGATTCTGGATTTGTGGACAACCTAAATATGTTGGTCTGGGGTGTCGCAGCCACCAAGAAAAACAGGGAACCCCATGCATTTCTGAAAAGAAGACACCCATGTGAATACAAAGAGGTATGACTTGCGCGAATCGCCCTAGAATTTATTACCCACAATGCCTGGCAAAATACAGAGTATAGGGAAAAAAACAAAATGTTCAGACATTTGACAGCAGGAAACCACCGAAACACGCCAGCAACAACAGATATTGTACCTTCTACCTTCCCACCGGTGTCCCCACAAAAAGGGTACCTCACATGTGTGGGTGCACCTACCAGGGCGCAAAGGGCAAAGGCTAAACCACTGGTATCCCAAATGGTTTGGGAAGAGGCCATTTTTAGGATTTTGGTCTTGCGAACAACCTACATATTTGGGCCTGGATTTTCTCAGCCACCAAGGATAACAGGGAACCCCATGCATTTATGAAAAGAAGATGCCTGTGGTAATCCACAGAGGTCTGACCTGCGTGACTCGTCCTAGAATGTATTACCCACAATGCCTGGCAAATTCCAGAATTTAGGGAAACAACCACCATTTTTAGACATTTGCCCCCAGGAAAACACAGAAACACGCCAGCAACAACACATGTCCTACCTTCCCACGTTCCCAAAGGTGTCACAAGAAAACAGTACCTCACATGTTTGGGTGCACCTACCAGAGCGCAAAGGAAAGGCTAAACAACTGGTATCCCCATGGATTTGGTCAGAGGATATGTTTAGGATTTTGGTCTTGTGGACAACCTACAGATTTGAGCCAGGGGTGTCGCAGCCATCAAGGAAAACAGGGAACTTCACGCCTTTCTGAAAAGAAGACACCCATGGGAATCCATAAAGGTCTGACTTGAACAAATTGCCCTAGAATGTATTACCCACAATGCCCAGCAAAGTACAACATTTATGGGAAAAAATCACAATTTTCAGACATTTACCACCAGGAAACCACTGAAACACGCCGGCAACAACACATGTACTACCTTCCCTCAGTTCCACAGGTGTCCCGAAAAAAATGGTACCTCACATGTGGGGGTGTATCTACTTGGGAACAAATGGAAAATACTAAATCACTGATATCCCAAAGGGTTTGGGAAAGGACATTTTTAGGATTCTGGACTTGTGCACAACCTAAAGATGTTGGTCTGGGGTCACGCAGCCATCAAGAAAAACAGGGAACCCCATGCATTTCTGAAAAGAAGACACCCATGTGAATACAAAGAGGTATGCCTTGCTTGAATCACCCTAGAATGTATTACCCACAATGCCTGGCAAAACACAGAATATAGGGAAAAAAACAAAATTTTTAGACATTTGCACCAGGAAACCACTGAAACACGCCAGCAACAACAGATGTTGTACCTTCTACTTTCCCACAGGTGTCCCCACAAAAAGGGTACCTCACATGTGTGGGGGCACCTACCAGGGCGCAAAGGGCAAACGCTAAACCACTGGTATCCCAAAGGGTTTGGGAAGAGGACATTTTTAGGATTTTGCTCTTGTGGAAAACCAACAGATTTGGGCCTTGTGTCTCGCAGCCATCAAGGAAAACAGGGAACTCTATGCATTTCTGTAAAGAAGACACCCGTGGGAATCCAAAAAGGTCTGACTTGAACAAATCGACCTAGAATGTATTACTCACAATCCCTGAAAAGTACAGAATGTATGGAAAGAAAACTCGTTTCGACAGGTGTCCCGACAAAAATGGTACCTCACATGTGTGAGTGCATCTACCTGGGCACAAAGGGAGAATACTAAACCACTGGTATCCCAAAGGGTTTGGGTAGAGGACATTTTTTGGATTATGGACTTGTGGACAACCTACAGATTTGGGCCTGGGAAGTCGCAGCCAACAGGGAAAACAGGGAACTCCATGCATTTCTGAAAAGAAGCCACCCGTGGGAATTCACAGAGGTCTAACCCGTGCAAATCGCCCTGAATTTATTACCTTAAATGCCCAGCAAAGTCCAGAATTTAGGGGGAAAACACAATTTTCAGACATTTGCCAACAGGAAACCACCGAAACATGCTGGCAACAACATATATAGTACCTTCCCTCATTTCCACAGGTGTCCAGAAAAAAATGGTACCTTACATGTGGGGGTGCATTTGCCTGGGCACAAAGTGAAAATACTAAACCACTGATATCCCAAAGGGTTGGGGAAGAGAACATTTTTAGGATTCTGGACTTGTGGACAACCTAAAGATGTTGGTCTGGGGTATCGCAGCCACCATGAAAAACAGGGAACCCCATGCATTTCTGAAAAGAAGACACCCATGTGAATACAAAGAGGTATGACTTGCATGAATCGCATTAGAATTTATTACCCACAATGCCTGGCAAAATACAGAATATAGGGAAAAAAACAAAATGTTCAGACATTTGCACCAGGAAACCACTGAAACACGCCAGCAACAACAGATGTTGTACCTTCTACTTTCCCACAGGTGTCCCCATAAAAAGGGTACCTCACATGTGTGGGTGCACCTACCAGGGCGCAAAGGGCAAAGGCTAAACCACTGGTATCCCAAAGGGTTTGGGAAGGGGCAATTTTTAGGATTTTGGTCTTGCGAACAACCTACATATTTGGGCCTGGATTTTCTCAGCCACCAAGGAAAACAGGGAACCCCATGCATTTCTGAGAAGAAGACACCCGTGGGAATACAAAAAGGTCTGACCTGCATGAATTGTCCTAGAATGTATTACCCACAATGCCCGACAAATTCCAGAATTTAGGGAAACAACCACCAATTTTAGACATTTGCCACCAGGAAAACACAGAAACACGCCGGCAACAACACATGTACTACCTTCCCTCATTTCCACAGGTGTCCCAAAAGAAATGGTACCTCACATGTGGGGGTGCATCTACTTGGGCACAAAGGGAAAACACTAAACCACTGATAAACCAAAGGGTTGGGGAAGAGGACATTTTTAGGATTCTGGACTTGTTTACAACCTAAAGCTGTCGGTCTGTGGTGTGGCAGCCACTAAGAAAAACAGGGAACCCTATGCATTTCTGAAAAGAAGACACCCATGGGAATACAAAGAGGTATGACTTGCGCGAATCGCCCTAGAATTTATTACCCACAATGCCCGGCAAAATACAGAATATAGGGAAAAAAACAAAATGTTCCGACATTTGCACCAGGAAACCACTGAAACACGCCAGCAACAACAAATGTTGTACCTTCTACTTTCCCACAGGTGTCCCAACATAAAGGGTACCTCACATGTGTGGGCACACCTCCCAGGGCGCAAAGGGCAAAGGCTAAACCACTGGTATCCCAGAGGGTTTGGAAAGAGGACATTTTTTAGGATTTTGGTCTTGCGAACAACCTACATTTTTGGGCCTGGATTTTCTCAACCACCAAGGAAAACAGGGAACCCCATGCATTTCTGAAAAGAAGATACCCGTGGTAATCCACAGAGGTCTGACCTACGTGACTCGTCCTAGAATGTATTACCCACAATGCCCGACAAATTCCAGAATTTAGGGAAACAACCTCCATTTTTAGACATTTGCCCCCAGGAAAACACAGAAACACGCCGGCAACAACACATGTCCTACCTTCCCACGTTCCCAAAGGTGTCACAACAAAAACAGTACCTCACATGTGTGGGTGCACCTACCAGGGCAAAAAGGAAAAGGCTAAACCACTGGTGTCCCCAAGGGTTTGGAAAGAGGATATGTTTAGGATTTTGGTCTTGTGGACAACCTACAGATTTGAGCCTGGGGTGTCGCAGCCATCAAGGAAAACAGGGAACTCCATACCTTTCTGAAAAGAAGACACACATGGGAATCCATAAAGGTCGGACTTGAACAAATTGCCCTAGAATGTATTACCAACAATGCCCAGCAAAGTACAGAATTTATTGGAAAAAATCACAATTTTCAGACATTTACCACCAGGAATGCACTGAAACACGCCAGCAACAACACATGTACTACCTTCCCTCATTTCCACAGGTGTCGCGAAAAAAATGGTACCTCACATGTAGGGGTGCATCTACTTGGGCACAAAGGGAAAATACTAAACCACCGAAATCCCAAAGGGTTTGGGAAGAGGACATTTTTAGGATTATGGACTTGTGGACAACCTACAGATTTCAGCCTGGGAAGTCGCAGCCAACAAGGAAAACAGGGAACTCCATGCATTTCTGAAAAGAAAACACCCCTGGGAATTCACAGAGGTCTTACCTATGCGAATCACCCTAGAATGTATTACCTTAAATGCCCAGCAAAGTCCAGAATTTAGGGGGAAAACACAATTTTCAGACATTTGCCAGCAGGAAACCACCAAAACATGCCGGCAACAACATATATAGTACCTTCCCTCATTTCAACAGCTGTCCGGTAAAAAATGGTACCTTACATGTGGGGGTGTATCTGCCTGGGCACAAAGTGAAAATACTAAACCACTCATATCCCAAAGGGTTGGGGAAGAGAACATTTTGAGGATTCTGGATTTGTGGACAACCTAAAGATGTTGGTCTGGGGTGTCGCAGCCACCAATAAAAACAGGGAACCCCAGGCATTTCTGAAAAGAAGACACCCATGTGAATACAAAGAGGTATGACTTGCGTGATTCGCCCTAGAATTTATTACCCACAATGCCTGACAAAATACAGAATATAGGGAAAAAAACAAAACGTTCAGACATTTGCACCAGGAAACCTCTGAAACACGCCAGCAACAACAGATGTTGTACCTTCTACTTTCCCACAGGTGTCCCCATAAAATGGGTACCTCACATGTGTGGGTGTACCTACCAGGGCGCAAACGGCAAAGGCTAAACCACTGGTATCCCAAAGGGTTTGGGAAGAGGCCATTTTTAGGGTTTTGTTCTTGCGAACAACCTACATATTTGGGTCTGGATTTTCTCAGCCACCAAGGAAAACAGGGAACCCCATGCATTTCTGAAAAGAAGATACCTGTGGTAATCCACAGAGGTCTGACCTGAGTGACTCGTCCTAGAATGTATTACCCACAATGCCCGGCAAATTCCAGAATTTAGGGAAACAACCATCATTTTTAGAGGACATTTTTAGGATTATGGACTTGTGGACAACCTACAGATTTGGGTCTGGGAAGTCGAAGCCAACAAGGAAAACAGGGAACTCCATGCATTTCTGAAAATAAGACACCCGTGGGAATTCACAGAGGTCTAACCTGTGCGAATCGCCCTAGAATGTATTACCCACAATGCCTGGCAAAATACAGAATATAGGGAAAAAAACGAAATGTTCAGACATTTGCACCAGGAAACCACTGAAACACGCCAGCAACAACAGATGTTGTACCTTCTACTTTCCCACAGGTGTCTCCACAAAAAGGGTACCTCACATGTGTGGGAGCACCTACCAGGGCGCAAAGGGCAAACGCTAAACCACTGGTATCCCAAAGGGTTTGGGAAGAGGACATTTTTAGGATTTTGCTCTTGTGGAAAACCAACAGATTTGGGCCTTGTGTCTCGCAGCCATCAAGGAAAACAGGGAACTCTATGCATTTCTGAAAAGAAGACACCCGTGGGAATCCAAAAAGGTCTGACTTGAACAATTCGACCTAGAATGTATTACCCACAATCCCTGAAAAGTACAGAATGTATGGAAAGAAAACTCGTTTCGACTGTTGTCCCGACAAAAAAATGGTACCTCACATGTGTGAGTGCATCTACCTGGGCACAAAGGGAGAATACTAAACCACTGGTATCCCAAAGGGTTTGGGTAGAGGACATTTTTTGGATTATGGACTTGTGGACAACCTACAGATTTGGGCCTGGGAAGTCGCAGCCAACAGCGAAAACGGGGAACTCCATGCATTTCTGAAAAGAAGACACCCGTGGGAATTAACAGAGGTCTAACCTGTGCAAATCGCCCTAGAATTTATTACCTTAAATGCCCAGCAAAGTCCAGAATTTAGGGGGAAAACACAATTTTCAGACATTTGCCAACAGGAAACCACCGAAACATGTTGGCAACAACACATGTACTACCTTCCCTCATTTCCACAGGTGTCCAGAAAAAAATGGTACCTTACATGTGGGGATGCATCTGCCTCGGCACAAAGTGAAAATACTAAACCACTGATATCCCAAAGGGTTGGGGAAGAGAACATTTTTAGGATTCTGGACTTGTGGACAACCTAAAGATTTTGGTCTGGGGTATCGCAGCCACCATGAAAAACAGGGAACTCCATGCATTTCTGAAAAGAAGACACCATGTGAATACAAAGAGGTATGACTTGCATGAATCGCCCTAGAATTAATTACCCACAATGCCTGGCAAAATACAGAATATAGGGAAAAAACAAAAATGTTCAGACATTTGCACCAGGAAACCACTGAAACACGCCAGCAACAACAGATGTTGTACCTTCTACTTTCCCACAGGTGTCCCCACAAAAAGGGTACCTCACATGTGTGGGTGCACCTACCAGGGCGCAAAGGGCAAAGGCTAAACCACTGGTATCCCAAAGGGTTTGGGAAGGGGCAATTTTTAGGATTTTGGTCTTGCGAACAACCTACATATTTGGGCCTGGATTTTCTCAGCCACCAAGGAAAACAGGGAACCCCATGCATTTCTGAGAAGAAGACACCCGTGGGAATACAAAAAGGTCTGACCTGCATGAATTGTCATAGAATGTATTGCCCACAATGCGTGGCAAATTCCAGAATTTAGGGAAACAACCACCAATTTTAGACATTTCCCACCAGGAAAACACAGAAACACGCCGGCAACAACACATGTACTACCTTCCCTCATTTCCATAGGTGTCCCAAAAGAAATGGTACCTCACAGGTGGGGGTGCATCTACTTGGGCACAAAGGGAAAACACTAAACCACTGATATCCCAAAGGGTTGGGGAAGAGGACATTTTTAGGATTCTGGACTTGTTTACAACCTAAAGCTGTCGGTCTGGGGTGTCGCAGCCACTAAGAAAAACAGGGAACCCTATGCATTTCTGAAAAGAAGACACCCATGGGAATACAAAGAGGTATGACTTGCGCGAATCGCCCTAGAATTTATTACCCACAATGCCTGGCAAAATACAGAATATAGGGAAAAAACAAAATGTTCCGACATTTGCACCAGGAAACCTCTGAAACACGCCAGCAACAACAAATGTTGTACCTTCTACTTTCCCACAGGTGTCCCAACATAAAGGGTACCTCACATGTGTGGGCACACCTACCAGGGCGCAAAGGGCAAAGGCTAAACCACTGGTATCCCAGAGGGTTTGGAAAGAGGACATTTTTTTGGATTTTGGTCTTGCGAACAACCTACATTTTTGGGCCTGGATTTTCTCAGCCACCAAGGAAAACAGGGAACCCCATGCATTTCTGAAAAGAAGATACCCGTGGTAATCCACAGATGTCTGACCTGCGTGACTCGTCCTAGAATGTATTACCCACAATGCCTGACAAATTCCAGAATTTAGGGAAACAACCTCCATTTTTAGACATTTGCCCCCAGGAAAACACAGAAACACGCCAGCAACAACACATGTCCTACCTTCCCACATTCCCAAAGGTGTCACAACAAAAACAGTACCTCACATGTGTGGGTGCACCTACCAGGGCAAAAAGGAAAAGGCTAAACCACTGGTGTCCCCAAGGGTTTGGAAAGAGGATATGTTTAGGATTTTGGTCTTGTGGACAATCTACAGATTTGAGCCTGGGGTGTCGCAGCCATCAAGGAAAACAGGGAACTCCATGCCTTTCTGAAAAGAAGACACACATGGGAATCCATAAAGGTCGGACTTGAACAAATTGCCCTAGAATGTATTACCCACAATGCCCAGCAAAGTACAGAATGTATGGGGAAAAATCACAATTTTCAGACATTTACCACCAGGAATGCACTGAAACACGCCAGCAACAACACATGTACTACCTTCCCTCATTTCCACAGCTGTCCCGAACAAAATGGTACCTCACATGTAGGGGTGCATCTACTTGGGCACAAAGGGAAAATACTAAATCACTGATATCCCAAAGGGTTTGGGAAGAGGACATTTTTAGGATTCTGGACTTGTGGACAACCTAAAGATGTTGGTCTGGGGTGTCGCAGCCACAAAGAAAAACAGGGAACCCCATGCATTTCTGAAAAGAAGACACCCATGTGAATACAAAGAGGTATGACTTGTGTGAATCGCCCTAGAATTTATTACCCACAATGCCTGGCAAAATACAGACTATAGGGAAAAAACCAAAATGTTCAGACATTTGCACCAGGAACCCACTGAAACACGCCAGCAACAACAGATGTTGTACCTTATACTTTCCCACAGGTGTCCCCACAAAAAGGGTACCTCACGTGTGTGGGTGCACCTACCAGGATGCAAAGGGCAAAGGTTAAACCACTGGTATCCCAAAGGGTTTGCGAAGAGGCCATTTTTAGGATTTTGGTCTTGTGAACAACCTACATATTTGGGACTGGATTTTCTCAGCCACCAAGAAAAACAGCGAACCCCATGCATTTCTGCAAAGAAGACACCCATGGGAATACAAAGAGGTATGACTTGCGTGAATCGCCGTAGAATTTATTTCCCACAATGCCTGGCAAAATACAGATTGTAGGGAAAAAAACAAAATGTTCGGACATTTGCACCATGAAACCACTGAAACACGCCAGCAACAATAGATGTTGTACCTTCTACTTTCCCACAGGTGTCCCCACAAAAAGGGTACCTCACATGTGTGGGTGCACCTACCAGGGTACAAAGGGCAAAGGCTAAACCACTGGTATCCCAAAGGGTTTGGGAAGAGGACATTTTTTGGATTTTGGTCTTGCGAACAACCTACATATTTGGGCCTGGATTTTCTCACGCACCAAGGAAAACCGGGAACCCCACGCATTTCTGAAAAGAAAATACCCGTGGTAATCCACAGTGGTCTGACCTGCGTGGCTCGTCCTAGAATGTATTACCCACAATGCCCGGCAAATTCCAGAATTTAAGGGAAACAACCACGATTTTTAGACATTTGCCCCCCAGGAAAACACAGAAACACGCCGGCAACAACACATGTCCTACCTTCCCAGGTTCCCAAAGGTGTCACAACAAAAACAGTACCTCACTTGTGTGGGTGCACCTACCAGGGCGCAAAGGAAAAGGCTAAACCACTGGTGTCCCCAAGGGTTTGGAAAGAGGATATGTTTAGGATTTTGGTCTTGTGGACAACCTACAGATTTGAGCCTGGGGTGTCGCAGCCATCACGTAAAACAGGGAACTCCATGCCTTTCTGAAAAGAAGACACCCATGGGAATCCATAAAGGTCTGACTTGAACAAATTGCCCTAGAATGTATTACCAACAATGCCCAGCAAAGTACAGAATTTATTGGAAAAAATCACAATTTTCAGACATTTACCACCAGGAAACCACTGAAACACGCCGTCAACAACACATGTACTACCTTCCCTCATTTCCACAGGTGTCGTGAAAAAAATGGTACCTCACATGTGGGGGTGCATCTACTTGGGCACAAAGGGAAAATACTAAACCACTGGTATCCCAAAGGGTTTGGGTAGAGGACATTTTTAGGATGCTGGACTTGTGCACAACCTAAAGATGTTGGTCTGGGGTCTCGCAGCCATCAAGAAAAACAGGGAACCCCATGCATTTCTGAAAAGAAGACACCCATGTGAATACAAAGAGGTATGCCTTGCTTGAATCACCCTAGAATGTATTACCCACAATGCCTGGCAAAACACAGAATATAGGGAAAAACAAAATGTTTAGACATTTGCACCAGGAAACCACTGAAACACGCCAGCAACAACAGATGTTGTACCTTCTACTTTCCCACAGGTGTCCCCACAAAAAGGGTACCTCACATGTGTGGGAGCACCTACCAGGGCGCAAAGGGCAAACGCTAAACCACTGGTATCCCAAACGGTTTGGGCAGAGGACATTTTTAGGATTTTGCTCTTGTGGAAAACCAACAGATTTGGGCCTTGTGTCTCGCAGCCATCAAGGAAAACAGGGAACTCTATGCATTTCTGAAAAGAAGACACCCGTGGGAATCCAAAAAGGTCTGACATGAACAAATCGACCTAGAATGTATTACCCACAATCCCTGAAAAGTACAGAATGTATGGAAAGAAAACTCGTTTCGACAGGTGTCCCGACAAAAATGGTACCTCACATGTGTGAGTGCATCTACCTGGGCACAAAGGGAGAATACTAAACCACTGGTATCCCAAAGGGTTTGGGTAGAGGACATTTTTTGGATTATGGACTTGTGGACAACCTACAGATTTGGACCTGGGAAGTCGCAGCCAACAGGGAAAACAGGGAACTCCATGCATTTCTAAAAAGAAGACACCCGTGGGAATTCACAGAGGTCTAACCTGTGCAAATCGCCCCAGAATTTATTACCTTAAATGCCCAGCAAAGTCCAGAATTTAGGGGGAAAACACAATTTTCAGACATTTGCCAACAGGAAACCACCGAAACATGCTGGCAACAACATATATAGTACCTTCCCTCATTTCCACAGGTGTCCAGAAAAAAATTGTACCTTACATGTGGGGGTGCATCTGCCTCGGCACAAAGTGAAAATACTAAACCACTGGTATCCCAAAGGGTTTGGGAAGAGGCTATTTTTAGGATTTTGGTCTTGCGAACAACCTACATATTTTGGCCTGGATTTTCTCAGTCACCAAGGAAAACAGGGAACCCCATGCATTTCTGAGAAGAAGACACCCGTGGGAATACAAAAAGGTCTGACCTGCATGAATTGTCCTAGAATGTATTGCCCACAATGCGTGGCAAATTCCATAATTTAGGGAAACAACCACCAATTTTAGACATTTGCCACCAGGAAAACACAGAAACACGCCGGCAACAACACATGTACTACCTTCCCTCATTTCCACAGGTGTCCCAAAAGAAATGGTACCTCACATGTGGGGGTGCATCTACTTGGACACAAAGGGAAAACACTAAACCACTGATATCCCAAAGGGTTGGGGAAGAGGACATTTTTAGGATTCTGGACTTGTTTACAACCTAAATCTGTCGGTCTGGGGTGTCGCAGCCACTAAGAAAAACAGGGAACCCCATGCATTTCTGAAAAGAAGACACCACTGGGAATACAAAGAGGTATAACTTGCGCGAATCGCCGTAGAATTTATTACCCACAATGCCTGGCAAAATACAGAATATAGGCAAAAAAAAAATGTTCCGACATTTGCACCAGGAAACCACTGAAACACGCCAGCAACAACAAATGTTGTACCTTCTACTTTCGAACAGGTGTCCCAACAAAAAGGGTACCTCACATGTGTGGGCACACCTACCGTGGCGCAAAGGGCAAAGGCTAAACCACTGGTATCCCAGTGGGTTTGGAAAGAGGACATTTTTTAGGATTTTGGTCTTGCGAACAACCTACATATTTGGGCCTGGATTTTCTCAGCCACCAAGGAAAACAGGGAACCCCATGCATTTCTGAAAAGAAGATACCCGTGGTAATCCACAGAGGTCTGACCTGCGTGACTCGTCCTAGAATGTATTACCCACAATGCCCGACAAATTCCAGAATTTAGGGACACAACCTCCATTTTTAGACATTTGCCCCCAGGAAGACACAGAAACACGCCGGCAACAACACATGTCCTACCTTCCCACGTTCCCAAAGGTATCACAACAAAAACAGTAACTCACATGTGTGGGTGCCGCTACCAGTGCGAAAAGGAAAAGGCTAATCCACTGGTGTCCCCAAGGGTTTGGAAAGAGGATATGTTTAGGATTTTGGTCTTGTGGACAACCTACAGATTTGAGCCTGGGGTGTCGCAGCCATCAAGGAAAACAGGGAACACCATGCCTTTCTGAAAAGAAGGCACCCACAGGAATCCATAAAGGCCTGACTTGAACAAATTGCTGTAGAATGTATTACCCACAATGCCCAGCAAAGTACAGAATTTATGGGAAAAAATCACAATTTTCAGGCATTTACCACCAGGAAACCACTGAAACACGCAGGCAACAACACATGTACTACCTTCCCTCATTTCTACAGGTGTCCTGAAAAAAATGGTACCCCACATGTGGGGGTGCATCTACTTGGGCACAAAGGAAAAATACTAAACCACTGATATCCCAAAGGGTTTGGGAAGAGAACATTTTTAGGATTCTGGACGTGTGGACAACCTAAAGCTGTCGGTCTGGGGTGTCGCAGCCACCAAGAAAAACAGGGAACTCCATGTCTTTCTGAAAAGAAGACACCCATGGGAATCCATAAAGGTCTGACTTGAACAAATTGCCCTAGAATGTATTACCCACAATGCCCAGCAAAGTACAGAATTTATGTGAAATAATCAAAATGTTCAGACATTTACCACCAGGAAACCACTGAAACACGCCGTCAACAACACATGTACTACCTTCCCTTATTTCTACAGGTGTCCCCCGAAAAAAATGGTACCTCACATGTGGGGGTGCATCTACTTGGGCACAAAGGGAAAATACTAAACCACTGATATCCCAAAGGGTTTGGGAAGAGGACAATTTTAGGATTCTGGACTTGTGGACAAACTAAAACTGTCGGTCTGGGGTGTCGCAGCCACCAAGAAAAACACGGAACCCCATGCATTTCTGAAAAGAAGACACCCATGGGAATCCACATAGGTCTGACCTCCGTGAATCATCCTAGAATGTATTACCCACAATGTCTGGCAAATTCCAGAATTTAGGGAAACAACCACCATTTTTAGACATTTGCCCCCAGGAAACCACAGAAACATGCCGGCAACAACACATGTCCTACCTTCCCATATTCCCAAAGTTGTCACAACAAAAACGATACCTCACATGTGTGGGTGCACCTAACTGGGTACAAAGGTAAAGTCTAAACCACTGGTATCCCCAAGGGTTTGGAAAGAGGATATTTTTAGGATTTTGGTCTTGTGGACAACCTACAGATTTGGGCCTGGGGTGTTGCAGCCCTCAAGGAAAACAGGGAACTCCATGCCTTTCTGAAAAGAAGACACCCATGTGAATCCATAAAGGTCTGACTAGAACAAATCGCCCTAGAATTTATTACCCACGATGCCTTCAAAGTGCTGTCATGATGCCTACCCCCGGGGACCCAGACCAAGTCCAGCAACCCCGGAAGCAGGCATCAAGTTACCCCAAGCAAGCCCAACAACCCCCGCTAGGGGCTATTTGGGTGCAGTCCTGGCGCCTATGGCGCCACGCTCATATGGAGAGTCAGTCCTGGTGCCATAGGCGCCAGGCTCATAGATTAAAACTTACCTGATGCAGACCATGCTGCAAACTTACCTGATGCAGACCATGCTGCAAGAGCTCCAAGCCAAACGAGGCTTGGAAGGGACTATTTTACCTAGGGACTATTTCTTTACTCGGGTGGGGCTGGGGAGGAATACTTACCTGGGACTACTTTGGTGGCTATTTAAACCACGCCCGAAGAGCAGCACACGCTTCGCGTTAATCTGCATCCAGCAGCATAACGCTCACCGTGCCTGCAAGTCTGCATCCAGTTTTCTGCCACGCCCGCCTCGAGTTTGGAGCTCCTAGAAAAAGGGAGAAAGAAGGAGAAAAGGTTAGAACAAGAGCAATGCCTTTGATACTTACCTGAATTCCCGATCCATCGCGCCTTCGAGCTGGAAGAAAGAAGTTATTTCATGCACGTCGCCTCGCCTGCTGCAGCGCCTCGCTGAACTCACCGGCCTTCGCAGCATCTTCACATTTCACTGTATCCTCCTGCATGTTACCGCCGCACTCCGGCACCTAAGGAGAAGACAAGAACAGCAAGGTGAGCCAAGGGAATACACAGAGGAATACCCCCATAGACTTACCTGATTTTACCACTGGGGGTACTATTCTTCTTCATGGGTCGGCGCAGCTTCCACTGCATCCTAGCCGAACCCCGGACCCTAAGGGGAAACAAAAGGACAGCAAGGAAGGGACTAACAAGGGGAACCCTCCTCACCACAAAATACTTACCTAATTTTAACGCCGGAGGCATTATTCCCCGAGACTTCATACTCTCTCTCAGCGCCTGAATAAGGGAGAAAGCAACAGGTTACAAATGGACTTTATTTTATCGAACTGTGTTGGATAATACAAATCCTTACCAGAACATTACCGGTTGCCACGAGGAACTCTTCAGTAGGGTCAACCTGCAACCTGCAAAGATTCGGACAAGAGTGAAAGTCAGGCATTTGAACTCTTACGAACTACATACTTACGGCGTCTTGCCGGGAATATCGGAGTCAATATTGTCCTGGAACTCACCAATTCCTTTGAGCCAGTGAAGCAATTGGTTATCTACGCGCCCCTGAGCTCAATGCAGGATGGAGAGCTCATCTTTTCAAATCATCAGGTGAGACTATAAGAGGGAACATCCAGGGTGATCAGTGGGGAGAACAGCGGGGTGGGGGGATTTACGCTCAACTCCACAGGTGGTTAATTCCTTTTCTCCACTTGCAGAAGAATATTCCTACGGGCCAAGCGAACAAAGCTAGGTGGGCCAGTCCAGTCTGTCATCTCGGCCCTATGCGTCGCATTGGTGGAGACCGCAGCAGTCCAGTCCAGATCGACGCCTCTGTGGGAGCCAGGTGAGCGTAACAGAACGCGAAGCCTACCCACAAATTCCCACCAGGGCGTTTTGGATACCTCAGAGACTGACCAATTGGCCCAATTACTAGGAGAACTGAGGGCTGAAGTGCATTCCGCCCCTCAAGAAACCAATGCTCTTAGGAGAGAACTGATTTTGTCAAAGGAGCGAACTGATGATCTTGCTAGGCAACTATTGCAAAGCCAGTCTGGACAAGCACCCCTACCTGGTTCCGGGGGAAATCCGGCTTCTGTGTTATCGAGTAACCCTGTACAAATAAACCTACCAGGAAATTTCCATTAGCCACACCTGAACGCTTTGCCGGAGATCCCAAAAGGTTCGCCGTGTTTATGAACCAATGCTGCTTGCACTTTTTATGCAGACCTGGAGCCTTCCCAAACGATCAAGCCAAGGTAGCCTTTGTATTGTCATATCTCAGCTGTAGTGCAGCTGATTGGTCAATTCAACTAGTTACTCAGGATGACCCAATTCTTTGGGATTTTCAGGGCTTTCAAACTAGCATGGAAAGACTATTTGCCCGGCACTCCCAAGGACAGGCCCTGGATAACAAACTTTTGTCCCTACGACAGGGTAACCAGGACCTTCTATCCTACATCGTGACCTTTAATAGGTTAATAGTGGAAACTGGATGGCCTGAGTTAAAATGAATCACGTTATTTCATCGAGGGCTTCGAGGAGAACTCAAGGATGTCTTGGCTCAAGTCGTGAACCCACCTCAAGACTGCGCTGAATATATAGACTTAGTGGTCCAGTTAGATCACAGACTTCAGAACAGAAAGGCTGATCGAGCCAGGTTTGAGAATCGGCTGTTGGTCAAAACCCACGCTAACCACAAAGGAGCAGATCCTTCAGAATCCATTTAAATCGGAGGGGTTAAAGGACCCTTAACCCAGAAGGAAATAGAAAGGAGACGGCAAATGCAATTGTGTCTATATTGTGGAACTTCTGGACATTTTCTACGGGATTGCCCTGTAAAACCACCCAAGAAGGTGGTAGGAGCTGCTGATAAAAGCCATATGGAGTCAGACTCGGGAAACGACCACGCCCGACAAGCGTAGAGGTCCGCTTGCCGAGCTTGAAGAAGGATACTCAGACCTCGCATTTCATCATACTAATGGTCCTCGTAGGTCCAGGGCAGACATCGCGTATGCATGCAGTAAGGGCATACATTGATAGCGGGGCCATAGGAAACTATGTGGACTATGAATTGGCTTCCAGGATGAATCTACCTCTCTGCCGAAAAAACCACCTCAGATGTCATCACCACAGTCGATGGAAATGAAATTGCCTCTGGGTCTGTAACTCATTCCACTGCAGAGATGACACTATTGGGTCAGGATGGGCATCGAGAGACTATTGTGTTTGATCTAATCAAAGCCCCACAGTTCCAAATAATACTAGGGATACCTTGGTTGGAAACATATAACCCTTGTATTGATTGGGGAGAGAAGAGAATAACCTTCCCGGATTGTGCACAAACCTGTTACCCAAAGAAAAATCAGAAAGCATGCCTGGCCACAGTAACCACAGCAGTCATGCAACTACCTCCAGAATACCAAGAATTCCAGGATGTCTTCCAAAAGGAACAGGCAAACACCTTACCATCTCACAGATCATACGATTTTCAAATCGATCTCATACCCGGTGCACAACCCCCTTGTAGCAGGATCTATGCCCTTACAGAACCTGAGAACCTTCACCTACAACAATACTTAGACCAGTACCTTGCCAATGGCTTTATTCGCCCATCCATGTCCCCTGCATCGTCAGCTTTGTTCTTCATACACAAAAAGGAAGATGACCTCAGAACGTGCATAGACTACCGCGCATTGAACCAGATAACAATTAAGAACCGATACCCGTTGCCTCTGATCCCTGAACTACTAGACCAAGTGAAGGACGCTTGTATATACACTAAATTAGATCTCTGGGGGGCATACCATCTGGTACGTGTAAAAGAGGGCGACAAATGGAAGACTGCTTTCCGCACTAAGTATGGGTTATTCGAATACCAGGTGATGCCTTTCGGGTTGTGCAATGCACCAGCAGCCTTCCAATACTTCATGAACGATGTCCTTCGTGAACTCATTGACGTTTGTGTTGTCGTGTATATCGATGATATTCTAGTATACTCCTCTTCAGTATCTGACCATGTGACGCACGTCCGAGCAGTCCTTGAGAAATTGCGCCAGCACAAACTATATGCAAAACTAGAAAAATGCATTTTTCATGCCACAGAAGTGGAATTCCTTGGGTTTATCCTGACCCCCAAAGGGAGTTCGAATGGACTCACGAAAGGTGGACGCAATCCTTAAGTGGCCATCACCAAGTTCAGTTAAAGGAGTACAAGGCATGCTCGGCTTTGCCAATTTCTACCGCAGATTCATCCAAGATTTTTCACATGTCGTACATCCCATCACAGCGCTCTTGCGAAAAAATAAACGCTTTATGTGGACTGAAGAAGCTGAAAATGCCTTCCAAGAGCTGAAAGCGAAATTCACGTCTGCACCTGTGTTAAAGCACCCGCGCCCTGAACTTCCATACATAGTGGAAACTGATGCATCCAGTCTAGCCATGGGAGCTGTCCTGTCTCAAAAGGACCCTGAAACTGGCCAGCTTCACCCAGTAGCATTTTGGTCCAGAAAGTTCTCGGCACCCGAGTTAAACTATGCGGTTACCGACAAGGAGTTATTAGCCATTAAATCCGCCTTCAAGGCTTGGCGGCACTATCTTCTCGGTGCCAGGCATACCATTACTGTGATCACCGATCACCGGAACTTACAGTATTTAAAAACAACCAAGGCCCAATCGTCACGTCAACTCCGATGGGCATTGTTCTTTGCCGAGTTCGATTTCATTATAACCTATCGACCAGGTTGTAAGAATGGTAAAGCAGACGCCTTATCCCGAATAGGGATGGGAGAGGCAGAAGTGAACCCAGATCCAGTACCTATAATTTCTGAACAAAGGATTCTTGGCATGACTACTCTACAGACACTAGAGGACATTCAGGTAAAGATCCAGCAACTTTTTTTTTGATCCAACAGCCCTGCAGGACTGGGTAAAGAAAGGCCCGGACTACTCTGTCACCAATGATCTGCCTTCTTACCAAGGGCGGCTATTTCTGCCACACAAGGAACTACAAGAGCTAGTCATTCCCTGTTATCATGATACCCTAATGGAGGGGCACCCAGGTATTGCAAAAACTGAAGCTAAAATTAAAAGACAATTCTGGTGGCCCACCTGGCGAAAGGATATTAAATCATTTGTGATGTCTTGTGGCATTTGCGCCCAAAAAAAAGTCAAAAGAAAAAACCAGCTGGACTCTTACAACCTTTAGACATTCCGCCTACACCATGGCACACCTTATTGTTAGACTTTAGTACCGATCTACCTCCTTGTAATGGGTTTAACACCATTCTAGTTATTGTGGATCTTTTTTCCAAGATGGCCCACTTTATTCCTTTAAAAGGACTACCTCCAGCCTCAATCCTGTCCAAAGAATTCCTCGAAAACATTGTTCGCATACATGGATTTCCATCCGTGTTGGTCTCTGACCGGGGCAGTCAATTCATTTCACATTTTTGGAAAAAATGCTGTCAATTGGCGCAAATCGATGTGAGGTTATCGACCAGTCACCACCCCCAGGAATCCAAGTGATTTGACCGAATGAAAAATGATCGAGGCTGAAATATCCGAAAACAGAGTGCTCGAATGACCAAAAGTTCGAACACTTTGTTTTCGGACATTTCAGCTCCGATAATTTGTTAAAACACACATTCTCTCACACACACACACACACACACACACACACACACACACACACACACCCACACCCCCAGCATACCCCCACCCACACCACCAACATAAAGAAACCCCACTTACCTTCACCTTCACGCTGGTTCCGGCAGCGCCAGTTCCCTTTCATTTCTGTGATTGGGAACTGGCGCTGCAGGGTCCTTTTCTTTTCTTGTTTTTTTTTATTTTTATTTTTTTCACGGACGGCTGCAGGGGTGTCCCCCGCATCCCCCGCTCACTATACCATAAAGTATAGTGAGCGGGGCAATGCGGGGGACACCCCCGCAAACCCCGTTTTTGTATTTTTTTCACGGACGGCTGCAGGGGTGTCCCCCGCAGCCCCCGCTCACTATACCATAAAGTATATTGAGCGGAGCAATGCGGGGGACACCCCAGCAGCCCCCGTTTTTTTTTAATGCTACCACCAGAGGATCGAACTTTTGGTGTTCGATCCTTTGGTGGTATCATTTTTAGAACTTTGGGTCATTTCGACCTTTTTTTTTCCAGTCATTTCGACCTAAACCACCCCAGACCGATGGTAAACCGGAGAGGACCAACCAGACTCTCGAACAATACCTGCGTTGTATGTTACATCAGACGGAGAGTAATTGAAAAGACATTCTTTGGATAGCCGAATATGCATACAATAATTCAGTACACTCTGGAACTGAACAAAGCCCCTTTTATACCTTTTATGGGCACCATCCTTGAACCTCAGATCTTGACTCACCCCAAGACTTAGAAATGCCCGCAGTGGACCATCTGCACGCTACGATTACACAAGCCTTTAAGGAAGCAACTACAGATTTAAAACAGGCGAAAGAAAAATACAAGAAAGATGCTGATCGGCATAGAAGTGATTCTCCACAATACCAAATAGGGGACCAAGTATGGTTAGCCACAAAATATATACCTCTAAAGGGAACACAGACCTTTAACCCCAGATATTTGGGACCTTACTCTATTAAGACCATTATCAACCCGGTGGCTGTCAAGTTGGATTTACCTGCTAATATGCAAATTCATCCCGTCTTTCATGTGTCACTTTTGAAGCCAGTACAACCAGGGACAAGACTAACCAAGCCACCAGACCCCATCCTTGTAGACGGAGAACCCGCATTTGAAGTTAAGAACATCCTGGCTCCAAGCTGATAAAGTCAAAACATTTTTATTTAATTGACTGGAAAGGTTAAGGACCATAGGAAAGGTCATGGGAACCTAGTGACCATGTTCATGCACCCCGATTGGTGAAAAAATTCCACCGAAATTTCCCAGACAAACCAAAACCACAGGGAAGAATGACTTTAGGAGGGGCCTTGGGGGGGAGTGCTGTCATGATGCCTACCCCCGGGGACCCAGACCAAGTCCAGCAACCCCGGAAGCAGGCATCAAGTTACCCCAAGCAAGCCCAACAACCCCCGCTAGGGGCTATTTGGGCGCAGTCCTGGCGCCTATGGCGCCATGCTCATATGGAGAGTCAGTCCTGGTGCCATAGGCGCCAGGCTCATAGATTAAAACTTACCTGATGCAGACCATGCTGCAAACTTACCTGATGCAGACCATGCTGCAAGAGCTCCAAGCCAAACGGGCTTGGAAGGGACTATTTTACCAAGGGACTATTTTCTTACTCGGGTGGGGCTGGGGAGGAATACTTACCTAGGACTACTTTGGAGGCTATTTAAACCACGCCCGAAGAGCAGCACACGCTTTGTGTTATTCTGCATCCAGCAGCGTAACGCTCACCGTGCCTGCAAGTCTGCATCGAGTTTGGAGCTCCTAGAAAAAGGGAGAAAGAAGGAGAAAAGGTTAGAACAAGAGCAATACCTTTGATCCTTACCTGAATTCCCGATCCATCGCGCCTTCGAGCTGGAAGAAAGAAGTTATTTTATGCGCGTCGCCTCGCCTGCTGCAGCGCCGCGCTGAACTCACCGGCCTTCGCAGCATCTTCACATTTCACTGCATCGTCCTGCATGTTACCGCTGCACTCCGGCACCTAAGGAGAAGACAAGAACAGCAAGGTGAGCCAAGGGAATACACAGAGGAATACCCCCCATACACTTACCTGATTTTACCACCGGGGTACTATTCTTCTTCACAGGTCAGCGCAGCTTCCACTACATCCTAGCCGAACCCCGGCACCTAAGGGGAAACTAAAGGACAGCAAGGTGAAACAAGGGACTAACAAGGGGAACCCTCCTCACCACAAAAGACTTACCTAATTTTACCGCCGGAGGCATTATTCCCCGAGACTTCATACTCTCTCTCAGCGCCTGAATAAGGGAGAAAGCAACAGGTTACATATGGACTTTATTTTATCGAACTGTGGTGGATAATACATATCCTTACCCGAACATTATCGGTTGCCACGAGGAACTCTTCAGTAGGGTCAAGCTGCAACTTGCAAGGAATCGGACAAGAGTGAAAGTCAAGCATTTGAACTCTTACGAACTACATACTTACGGCGTCTTGCCGGGAATATCGGAGTCAATATTGTCCTGGAACTCACCAATTCCTTCGAGCCAGTGAAGCAACTGGTTATCTACGCGCCCCTGCGCTCAATGCAGGATGGAGAGCTCATCTTTTCAAATCATCAGGTGAGACTATAAGAGGGAACATCCAAGGTGATCAGTGGGGAGAACAGCGTTGTGGGGGGATTTACGCTCAACTCCACGGGTGGTTAATTCCCTTTCTCCACTTGCAGAAGAATATTCCTACGGGCCAAGCGAACGAAGCTAGGTGGGCCAGTCCAGTCTGTCATCTCGGCCCTACGCATCGCATTGGTGGAGACCGCAGCATTCCAGTGCAGATCGACGCCTCTGTGGGAGCCAGGTGAGCGTAACAAGTGCAGAATTTATGGATAAAACACTCATTTCCACAGGTGTCCCAACAGAAATGGTACCTCACATGTGTGGGTGCATCTACCTGGGCACAAAGGGAAAATATTAAACCACTGATATCCCCAAGGGTTTGGAAAGAGGATTAGGATTTTGCTCTTGTGGACAACCAACAGATTTTGGCCTGGGGTGTCGCAGCCATCAAGGAAAACAGGGAACTCCATGCATTTCTGAAAAGAAGACACCCGTGGGAATCCAAAAAAGCCTGACCTGCGTGAATTGTCCTAGAATATATTACCCACAATGCCCGGCAAATTCCAGAATTTAGGGAAATAACCACAATTTTTAGACATTTGCCCCCAGGAAAACATAGAAACACGCCGGCAACAAGACATGTCCTACTTTCGCACATTCCCAAAGGTTTCACAACAAAAACGGTACCTCACATGTGTGAGTGCACCTACCTGGGCGCAAAGGGAAAAGGCTAAACCAATGGTGTCCCCAAAGGTTTGGAAAGACGATATTTTTAGGTTTTTTGCACTTGTGGACAACCAACAGATTTGGGCATGGGGTGTCACAGCCATCAAGCAAAACAGGGAACTCCATGCCTTTCTGAAAAGAAGACACCCGTGTGAATCCATAAAGGTCTGACCTGCGTGAATTGTCCTAGAATGTATTACCCACAATGCCCGGCAAATTCCAGAATTTAGGGATACTACTACCATTTTTAGGCATTTGCCCCCAGGAAAACACAGAAACACTCCGGCAACAACACATGTACTACCTTCCCTCATTTCCACAGGTATCCCGAAAAAAATGGTTCCTCACATGTGGACGTGCATCTACTTGGACACAAAGGGAAAACACTAAACCACTTATATCCCAAAGAGTTGGGCAAGAGGACATTTTTAGGATTCTGGACTTGTGGACAACCTAAAGCTGTCGGTCTGGGCTGTCGCAGCCACCAAGAAAAACAGGGAACCCCATGCATTTCTGAAAAGAAGACACCCATGTGAATACAAAGAGGTATGACTTGTATGAATCGCCCTAGAATTTATTACCCACAATGCCTGGCATAATACAGAATATAGGGATAAAAACAAAATGTTCAGACATTTTCCATCAGGAAACCACCGAAACACTCCAGCAACGACACATGTTGTACCTTCTACTTTCCCACAGGTGTCCCCACAAAAAGGCTACCTCACATGTGTGGGTGCTCCTACCAGGGTACAAAGGGCAAAGGCTAAACCACTGGCATCCCAAAGGGTTTGGGAAGAGGACATTTTTAGGATTTTGGTCTTGCGAACAACCTACTTATTTGGGCCGGGATTTTCTCAGCCACCAAGGAAAACAGGGAACCCCATGCATTTCTGAAAAGATGACACCCGTGGCAATCCACAGAGGTCTGGCATGCGTGAATCATCCTAGAATGTATTACCCACAATGCCTGGCAAATTCCAGGGAAACAACCACCATTTTTAGACATTTGCCCCCAGGAAAACACAGAAACACGCCGGCAACAACACATGTCCTACCTTCCCACGTTCCCAAAGGTGTCACAACTAAAACAGTACCTCACATGTGTGGGTGCACCTACCTGGGCGCAAAGGAAAAGGCTAAACCACTGCTGTCCCCAAGGGTTTGGAAAGAGGATATGTTTAGGATTTTGGTCTTGTGGACAACCACCAGATTTGTTCCTGGGGTGTCGCAGCCATCAAGGAAAACAGGGGATTCCATGAATTTCTGAGAAGAAGACACCCTTGGGAATCCAAAAAGGTCTGACCTGCGTGAATTGTCCTACAATGTATTACCCACAATGCCTGGCAGAATCCAGAATTTAGAGAAACAACCACCATTTTTAGACATTTGCCCCCAGGAAAACACAGAAACACGCCGGCAATAACAGATCTCCTACCTTCCCACGTTCCCAAAGGTGTCACAACAAAAACAGTACCTCACATGTGTGGGTGCACCTACCAGGGCGCAAAGGAAAAGGCTAAACCACTGGTGTCCCCAAAGATTTGGAAAGAGGATATGTTTAGGATTTTGGTCTTGTGGACAACCTACAGATTTGGGCCTGGGGTGTCGCAGCCATCAAGGAAAACAGGGAACTCCATGCCTTTCTGAAAAGAAGAAAACCGTGGGAATCCATAAAAGTCTGACTTGAACAAATTGCCCTAGAATTTATTACTCACAATGCCCAGAAAAGTACAGTATTTATGGGAAAAAATCACAATTTTCAGACATTTACCACCAGGAAACCTCTGAAACACGCAGGCAACAACACATGTACTACCTTCCCTCATTTCCACAGGTGTCCCGAAAAAAATTGTACCTCACATGTGGGGGTGCATCTACTTGGGCACAAAGGGAAAATACTAAACCACTGATATCATCAAAGGGTTGGGGAAGAGGACATTTTTAGGATTCTGGACTTGTGGACAACCTAGAGCTGTCGGTCTGGTGTGTCGCAGCCACCAAGAAAAACAGGGAACCCCATGCATTTCTTAAAAGAAGACACTCATGGGAATACAAAGAGGTATGACTTGCGTGAATCACCCTAGAATTGATTACCTACAATGCCTGGTAAAATACAGAATATAGGGATAAAAACAAAATGTTCAGACATTTGCCACCAGGAAACCACCGAAACACGCCAGCAACAACACATGTTGTACCTTGTACTTTCCCACAGATGTCCCCACAAAAAGGGTACCTCACATGTGTGGGTGCACCTACCAGGGTGCAAAGGGCAAAGGCTAAACCACTGGTATCCCAAAGGGTTTGGGAAGAGTACATTTTTAGGATTTTGGACTTGCGAACAACCTACATATTTGGGCCTGGATTTTCTCAGCCACCAAGGAAAACAGGGAACCCATGCATTTCTGAAAAGAAGACACCAATGGCAATCCACAGAGGTCTGACATGCGTGAATCATCCTAGAATGTATTACCCACAATGCCTGGTAAATTCCAGAATTTTGGGAAACAACCACCATTTTTAGAGATTTGCCCCCAGGAAAAAACAGAAACACGCCGGCAACAACACATGTCCTACCTTCCCACCTTCCCAAAGGTGTCACAACAAAAACAGTACCTCACATGTGTGGGTGCACCTACCAGGGCGCAAAGGAAAAGGCTAAACCACTGATGTCCCCAAAGGTTTTTAAAGAGGATATGTTTAGGATTTTGGTCTTGTGGACAACCTACAGATTTGGGCCTGGGGTGTCGCAGCCATCAAGAAAAACAGGGAACTCCATTCCTTTCTGAAAGGAAGACAACCGTTGGAATCCATAAAAGTCTCACTTGAACAAATTGCCTTAGAATTTATTACTCACCATGCCCAGAAAACTACAGAATTTATGGGAAAAAATCACAATTTTCAGACATTTACCACCAGGAAACCACTGAAACACGCCGGCAACAACACTTGTACTACTTTCCCTCATTTCCACAGGTGTCCCGAAAAAAATTGTACCTCACATGTGGGGGTGCATCTACTTGGGCACAAAGGGAAAATACTAAACCACTGATATCCCAAAGGGTTGGGGAAGAGGACATTTTTAGTATTTTGGTCTTGTGGACAACCTACAGATTTGGGCCTGGGGTGTCGCAGCCATCAAGGAAAACAGGGAACTCCATGCATTTCTGAAAAGAACCCTCCCGTGGGAATTCAAAAAGGTCTGACCTGTGTGAATTGTCCTAGAATGTATTACCCACAAGGCCTGGCAAATTCCAGAATTTAGGGAAACAACCACCATTTTTAGATATTTGTGCCCAGGAAAACACAGAAACACACCGGCAACAACACATGTACTACCTTCCCACGTTCCCAAATGTGTCACAACAAAAACGGTACCTCACATGTGTGGGTTCACCTACCTGGGTGCAAAGGGAAAATATTAAACCACTGGTATCCCAAAGAGTTTGAAAGAGGATTTTTTAATATTTTCCTCTTGTGAACAACCAACTGATTTGGGCCTGTGGTGTCGCTGCCATCACGGAAAACAAGGAACTCCATTCCTTTCTTAAAAGAAGACACTCAAGGGAATCCATAAAAGTCTGACTTGAACAAATCGACCTAGAATGTATGACGAAGTACAGAATGTTTGGAAAGAAAACTCGTTTCGACAGGTGTCCCAACAAAAATGGTACCTCACATGTGTGGGTGCATCTACCTGGGCACCAAGGGAAAATACTAAACCACTGGTATCCCAAATGGTTTGGGTAGAGGATATTTTTAGGATAATGAACTTGTGGACAACCTACAGATTAGGGCCTGGGGAGTCGCAGCCAACAAGGGAAACAGGGAACTCCATGCATTTCTGAAAAGAAGACACCCGTGGGAATTCACATAGGTCTAACCTGTGCAAATCGCCCTAGAATTTATTACCTTAAATGCCCAGCAAAGTACAGAATTTAGGGGGAAAACACAATTTTCAGACATTTGCCAGCAGGAAACCACCGAAACATGCCGCCAACAACATATATAGTACCTTCCCTCATTTCCACAGGTGTCCCAAAAAAAATGGTACCTTACATGTGGGGGTGCATCTACCTGGGCACAAAGTGAAAATACTAAACCACTGGCATCCCAAAGGGTTGGGGTAGAGGACATTTTTAGGATTATTGACTTGTGGACAACCTACAGATTTGGGCCTGGGGAGTCACAGCCATCAAGGAAAACAGGGAAACCCATGTATTTCTGAAAGGAAGACACCCACCTGAATACAAAGAAGTATGACTTGCGTGAATCGCCCTAGAATTTATTACCCCCAATTCCTGGCAAAATACAGAATATAGGGAAAAAAAGAAAATGTTCAGACATTTGCCACAAGGAAACCACAAAAACACACCGGAAACAACACATGAACTACCTTCCCTCGTTCCCACCAGTGTTCCAACGAAAATGGTACCTACATGTGTGGGTGCACCCACCTGGGCACAAAGAGAAATCACTAAACAACTGGTATCCCAAAGGGTTTGGGAAGAGGACATTTGTAGTATTTTGCTCTTGTGGACAACCATACAGTTTTGGGCCTGTGGTGTCACAGCCATCAAGGAAAACAAGGAACTCCATGCCTTTTTGAAAAGACGACACCCAAGGGAATCCATAAAGGTCTGACTGGAACAAATCACCCTAGAATTTATTGCCCACAATGCCGGCAAAGTGCAGAATTTATGGAAAAAAATACTTGATTCCACAGGTGTCCCAACAAAAATGGTACCTCACCTGTGTGGGTGCATCTACCTGGGCACAAAGGGAAAATATTAAACCACTGGTATCCCAAAGGGTTTGGAAAGAGGATATTTTTAGGATTTTGCTCTTGTGGACAACCTACAGATTTGGGCCTGGGGAGTCGCAGCCAACAAGGGAAACAGGGAACTCCATGCATTTCTGAAAAGAAGACACCGTGGGAATTCACAGAGGTCCAACCTGTGCGAATCGCCCTAGAATTTATTTCCTTAAATGCCCAGCAAAGTCCAGAATTTAGGGGTAAAACTCAATTTTCAGACATTTGCCAGCAGGAAACCACCGAAACATGCCGGCAACAACATGTATAGTACCTTCCCTCATTTCCACAGGTGTCCCGAAAAAAATGGTACCTTACATGTGGGGGTGCATCTACCTGGGCACAAAGTGAAAATACCTAACCACTGGTATTCCAAAGGGTTTGGGTAGAGGACATTTTTAGGATTATTGACTTGTGGACAACCTAAAGATTTGGGCCTGGGGAATCGCAGCCAACAAGGAAAACAGGGAAACCCATGCATTTCTTAAAGGAAGACACCCACGTGAATACAAAGAGGTATGACTTGCGTGAATCGCCCTAGAATTTATTACCCACAATGCCTGGCAAAATACAGAATATAGGGAAAAAAACAAAATGTTCAGATATTTGCCACCAGGAAACCACTGAAATACGCCAGCAACAACAGATGTTGTACCTTCTACTTTCCCACAGGTATCCCCACAAAAAGGGTACCTCACATGTGTTGGTGCACCTACCAGGGTGCAAAGGGCAAAGGCTAAACCACTGGTATCCCAAAGGGTTTGGGAAGAGGACATTTTTAGGATTTTGGTCTTGCGAACAACCTACATATTTGGGTGGATTTTCTCAGCCAAAGGAAAACAGGGAACCCCATGCATTTCTGAAAAGAAGACACCTGTGGCAATCCACTGAGGTCTGACATGCGTGAATCATCCTAGAATGTATTACCCACAATGCCTGGCAAATTCCCGAATTTAGGGAACCAACCACCATTTTTAGACATTTTCCCCCAGGAAACCCTAGAAACATGCCAGCACCAACACATGTGCTACCTTCCCACGTTCCCAAAGGTGTCACAGCAAAAACTGTACCTCACATGTGTGGGTGCACCTACCTGGGCGCAAAGGGAAAAGACTAAACCACTGGTATCCCCAACGGTTTGGAAAGAGGATATTTTTAGGATTTTGGTCTTGTGGACAACCTACAGATTTGGGCCTGGGGTGTCACAGCCATCAAGGAAAACAGGGACATCTATGCATTTCTGAAAAGAAGACACCCGTGGGAATCCATAAAGGTCTGACTTGAACAAATCGCCTACAATTTATTACCCACAATGCCCGGCAAAGTACAGAATTTATGGGAAAAAACGAAATGTTCAGACATTTGCCACCAGTAAACCACTGAAACATGCAGGCAACAACAGATGTACTACCTTCCCTTGTTCCCTCAGGTGTCCCGATGAAAATCATACCTCACATGTTTGGGTGCATATACGTGAGCAGAAAGGGAAAATACTAAACCACTGGTATCTCAAAGGGTTTGGGAAGAGAATATTTTTAGGATTTTGCTCTTGTGGACAACCTACCGATTTGGGCCTGGGATGTCACAGCCATCAAGGAAAACAGGAAACTCCATGCTTTTCTGAAAAGGAGACACCCGTGGCAATCCACAAAGGTCTGACTTGAACAAATCGACCTAGAATATATTACCACGATGCCCGGGAAAGTACAAAATGTATGGAAAAAAACTTGTCTCCACAGGTGTCCCAACACAAATGGTAACTCACATGTGTGGGTGCATCTACCGGGGCATAAAGGGAAAATACTAAACAACTGTTGGAAAGAGGACATTTTTAGGATTTTGCTCTTGTGGACAACCTACCGATTTGGGCCTCGGGTGTCGCAGTCATCAAGGATAACAGGGAAACCCATGCATTTCTGAAAAGAAGACACTCATGGCAATTCAAGGAGGTCTGGCTTGCGTGAATCGCCCTAGAATTTATTACCCACAATTCCTGTCAAAGTACAGAATTTAGGGAAAAAAACAAAATGTTCAGAAATTTGCCATCGGGAAACCACTGAAACACGCCAGCAACAACACATGTACTACCTTCACTCGTTTCCACAGGTGCCCCGGCCAAAATTGTACCTCACATGTCTGGGTGCACCTACCTGGGAACAAAGGGAAAATACTAAACCACTGGTATCCAAAAGGTTTGGGAACAGGTCATTTTTTAGGAATGTTGTCTTGTGGATAACTTACGGATGTGGGCCTGGGGTGTCGAGGCCACCAAAGAAAACAGAAACCCCATGCATTTCTGAAACGAAGACACTCGTGGGAATCCACAGAGGTCTGACTTGCACGAATAGCCCTAGAATTTATTACCCACAATGCCTGGCAAAGTACAGAATTTAGGGGAAAAAACTAAATGTTCAGACATTTGCCATAAGGAAACCACTGAAACACGCTGGCAACAACACATGTACTACATTCCCTCATTCCCAGAGGTGTCCTGACAAAAATGGCATCTCACATGTCTCGGTGCACCTACGTGGGCGCAAAGGGAAAAGTCTAAACCCCTGGTATCCCAAAGGGTTTGGTAAGAGGACATTTTTAGGAATTTTGGCTTGTGGTCAACCTACAAACTTGGGCCTGGGGTGTCGAGGCCACCAAATAAAACAGGAAACCTCATGCATTTCTGAAAAGAAGACACCCGTCGGAATGTACAGAGGTCTGACTTGAGCGAATCGTCTGAGAATTTATTACCCACAGTTCCTGGCAAAGTACAGCATTTTGGCCAAAAAATTCAATTTTCAGACATTTGCCACCAGAAAAGAACAAAAACACACCAGCAACAACACATATACTACCTTCCCTCTTTCCCACAGGTTCCCGATGAAAACATAACCTCACATGTGTGGGTGCACCTACCTGGGTGCAAAGGGCAAAAGCTAAACCCCTCATATCCATAAGGGATTGGGAAGAGTACATTTGTAGTATTTTGCTCTTGTGGACAACCATACAGATTTGGGCTTGGGGTGTTGCAGTCACCGATGAAAACAGGGAACCCCATGCTTTTCTGAAAAGAAGAGACCCATGGGACTCCACCGAGGTCTGATTTGCAATAATGAAACTAGAATGTATTACCCACAATGCCTGGCAAAGTGCAACTTTCAGACAAATAAAACACAATTTTCAGACATTTGCCACCAGGAAACTACCTAAACACACCGGCAACAACACATGTACTACTCTCCCTCATTTCCACAGGTGTACCGAAAAAATGGTACCTCACATGTGTGGGTGCATGTATGCGGGCACAAAAGGAAAAGGATAAACCACTGGTATCCCAAAGGGTTTGGGAAAAGGACATTTTTAGGATTTTGCTCTTGTGGACAACCTACAGATTTGGATCTGGGGTGTCGTAGCCATCAAGGAAAAGAGGGAACTCCATGCATTTCTGAAAAGAACACTCCCGTGGGAATCCAAAAAGGTCTGACCTGCGTGAATTGTCCTAGAATGTATTACCCACAATGCCTGGCAAATTCCAGAATTTAGGGAAATAACTACCATTTTTAGATCTTTGGCCC
Source organism: Ambystoma mexicanum (assembly GCF_040938575.1). NCBI lineage: Eukaryota > Metazoa > Chordata > Amphibia > Caudata > Ambystomatidae > Ambystoma > Ambystoma mexicanum. The sequence goes on from NC_090924.1 coordinate 903,869,964, forward strand.
CAGGAAAACACAGAAACACGCCGGCAACAACACATGTACTACCTTCCCTCATTTCCACAGGTGTCCCGAAAAAAATGGTACCTTACATGTGGGGGTGCATCTACTTGGGCACAAAAGGAAAATACTAAACCACAGATATCCCAAAGGGTTGGAGAAGAGGACATTTTTAGGATTCTGGACTTGTGGAGAACCTAAAGCTGTCGATCTGGGGTGTTGCAGCCACCAAGAAAAACAGGGAACCCCATGCATTTCTGAAAAGATGATACCCGTGGCAATCCACAGAGGTCTGACATGTGTAAATCATCCTAGAATGTATTACCCACAATGCGTGGCAAATTCCAGAATTTAGGGAAATAACCACCATTTTTAGACATTTGCCCCCTGGAAAACACAGAAACACGCCTGCAAAAACAGATGTCCTACCTTCCCACGTTCCCAAAGGTGTCACAACAAAAACGGTACCTCACATGTCTGAGTGCACCTTCCTGGGCGCAAAGGGAAAAGGCTAAACCAATGGTGTCCCCAAGGGTTTGGAAAGAGGATATTTTTAGGATTTTGGTCTTGTGGACAACCTCCAGATTTGGGCCTGGGTTGTCGCAGCCACCAAGGAAAACAGGGAACCCCATGCATTTCTGAAAAGGAAACACCCCTGGCAATCCATAGAGGTCTGACCTGCACGAATCGTCATAGAATGTATTACCCACAGTACCTGGCAAAGTATAGAATTAAGGCGAAAAAACAATTTTTAGACATTTGCCAGCAGAAAACCACCGAAACACGCAGACAACAACACATGTACTACCTTCCCTCATTTCCACAGCTGTCCCGATGAAAATGGTACCTCGCATGTGTGGGTGCATATACCTGGGCACAAAGGGAAAAGATTAAACCACTGGTATCCCAAAGGGTTTGGCAAGAGGACATTTTCAGGATTCTGTTCTTGTGGACAACCTACAGATATGGGGCTGGGTGTCGCAGCTAACAAGGAAAACAGGGAACCCCATGCATTTCTGAAAAGAAGACACCCATTGAAATCCAAATAGGTCTGACTTGCGTGAATCTCCCTATAATGTATTACCCACAATGCCCGGCAAACTACAGAATTTAGGGGGAAAAACAAAATGTTCAGACATTTGCCACCAGCAAACCACTGAAACACGCCAGCAACAACAGATGTACTACCTTCCCTCGTTACCACAAGTGTCCCGATGAAAATGGTACCTCACATGTGTGGGTGCACCTGCATGGGCACAAGGGGAAAAGAATAAACCACTGGTATCCGAAAGGGTTTGGGAAGAGGACATTTTCAGGATTCTGTTCATGTGGACAACCTACAGATTTGTCGCAGCCACCAAGGAAAACAGGGAACCGCATGGTTTTCTGAAAAGAAGACAGCCATGGGAATCCAAAGAGGTCAGACTTGCGCAAATGGCCCTATAATTTATTACCCACAATGCCCGGCAAAGTACAGAATATAGAATAAAAAAATCAATTTTCAGACATTTGCCACGCAGAAACCACTGAAAAACGTCAGCAACAATATATGTACTACCTTCCCTCCTTCCCACGGGAGTCATGACAAAAATGGTACCTCACATGTATGGGTGCACCTACCTGGGCACAAAGGGAAAAGGATAAACCACTGGTATCACAAAGGGTTTTGGAAGAAGACATTTTTAGGATTTTGTTCTTGTGGACAACCTACAGATTTGGGCCTGGGGTGTCACAGCCACCAACGAAAACAGGAAACCCCATGCATTTCTGAAAAGAAGACACCCGTGAAAAATCCACAGGGGTCTGACTTACACTCCGGACCAAACTTCTGCAGTGGAGTCCACTTCAGTTGCAGGTTCAAATGCGGCAATTGTGCAGACCTTTTTCTTCAGACCTGGGAAAATTCGGTGTGAGAGTGCCGTGAACACAGTGCTTGCGATGTACCAAGTTTCAAGGGTCTCTTTGAAATTGCAGCGGTGTCAGAGCAAATGTCCTGCGCAAGCTGGTCAGCCCACTGGTTGGCCCAGGGACACTTCTGAGAAGGCTTACTTGCAAGATTTGATGAAGGTGCCGAGAATAATTAGTCCCAATATTCCAATGGGTCGAAGCGCCTTCGCAGACCTTCTAGTTCAATCAGATGTAGGGGGGTCCAGCGGGACAACAGCGGGACAACAGCGGGCTCGGGGTGCCAAACGTTCCAGCGGGTCACTAGCCGTTCCTCGACTCGCCTGCTTGGTTTCAGGATACTTGGATCCTATCCTTCGTTCAGTGAGAAGTCAAGAGATCGACATGGTATGGGTGCTTGGAGCGTTCTCTTATCCAGAATCTCCTTTGCGCCAAAACAAAGAGGACCCAATGGGAGCTTTGCTCACATACAGCCACACCATAAGTGGACCAATCATGGAGCACAGTGGTACCAGTCATTCAAAGCACACCAGACACTCTGGCATCCAGGATGTCTATTGGAAACAGACAGTCGAGCCCAGATCCTGGGCGCACACACACAAGACATGCAGAAGCCCGCGAAAGCTTGGCGTTTCACGGAAGAATGCGTGCCCAAATAAGGACTGACCCAGGTCGGCTTGACCTGCGGAAAGTGAAGGGGCAAGATGGCCAAAGGAAAGGACAAAGAACCTTGTGGTAGGGCCATTTTGGAGCCATGCCACCTTTCTGTGCCAAATGTAGTAAACGCGGTTTGCATGGCAAGAAAGGGTTAAAGATATATGAAAAGATAAGCTGCCACCAGCCCTATCCAACGCACATCCGCACTTCTCCTAAAAAATCCTTTGAGGGTGTCTAGAGCCTTTAGAAATGAAAGGAAGACCCAAGTGCACTGTACTGTAAAGTACATGTACTTGCAACATGTTGCAGAAAAGTTCCATCATTGACAAGGACTAAGGGAAACAAAGTGTCCCAGTACTGACTGTCTTTAAGGGCATGTCAGTTTACCCATAACAAAGTGAGCGAAAACCCAAGGGAGGCTCCACTGGCAAAGTCAGACCATGGTGTTTAAACAGCAGCAAAAAGTCGGGGGTACACAAGTGAAGGGAAAACTGCACATAAATGGGAATCTTTCCTAACAGCGCTCGCCTGGCATGAGAGATATATTCTCCCTTTCCAATGCCTTCAACTGCACTCAAAGCTCTATTTTGAATGACTTGCAGCTTAGATAGTTTACATTCCCCAATTCCCTGATTTAAGCTTCCAGAATAATTGAGTTCGGATCCAGTTATGGCTCTAGCGATAATCGCACAGCTCTTATTGGTTAGAAAGGGTCTCCGTTGGCCTAACAACTTAGGCGGAGGAAGCTACCAAGTTGTTAACACAAGCCTTCATATTCATTTTCTGATCCAAGACAACCCCTAGCATTTTTACTTTAGGAAGGGTCACGAGGTTACATCCTGCTATCACAAAGTTCGTATAGTCTGAGTCAAGATTCCTCAGCCGAGCAGCTGTGTCTGCAATCATCAGTTCGGTTTTGGTGTCATTCTGAGCCAAACCGTTTTTCACCACCCACGACTGGATGATCGAAAAAATACCTATTCATATTTTCAGTATCCATGTCGTAATTGCCTGAGATTGGAATTTGGCACTGAGTACCATCAGTGTAGTTTGTGTACATTATTCCTCTTGCATCTAACAACTCAGGCTTAGTGAAAATATAGTACATTATAGGTGAAAAAAACAACCTCTGTGGGACTCCAAATAGCACTTTGAGTTCATCTGCTACAGCTTCATTGCTAAATACTCTGGCTGGCCAATGTGTTCAAAAATAATTAACTCAATTGGCTGCAGAGGCTGAAGAAGAAGTAGTTTGTATTAACTTGTTCGCACGAATAGCTTGATCTACTAAATTAAAGGCTACAGATAAATTGGGGAGCCTGATTAGCACAATATTACCATGCTCCATTTCCTCCAAAATATTGGCCTTCAGATCCAATAGAGCTGTTTCTGTGCTGTGGGTCAATCTAAAACCAGATTGTCATCGTCCAAGAATGTTATTAACAGTTAAGTATTACTTGAAGGTAAGCAACATGGAAGAGGATTTTTATCAAAAAGGACGTTTGTGATCTGCGTGTAATTTGCAGGATTATTGGGATCTAGAGTTGGATTCTTTAATAGAGGGGAGATCTCGGCTTGCTTGGTACATTCCATAACATGATTCTCTCTGAGCGATTTGCTGATACATTTCGTAAACATGGGAACCAGTGACAGACACAAGCCTTTAACACAGCAGCAGGACGCTCATCGCCTTTGCAAAAGGTGGGCTTAAGCTAGGCAATAATGCCTGATACCTCCATTTCTGTAACTGATCTAAACTCAGACGGCCGGATTCACAGAAGGGTTGTATAATGGCGCAAACCCATAGGAAAACGTTCTGTGAATCAGGCCCAAATGTTTCCTTAAGTTATCTTCATTTGGGTCAGCAGAATCATATTTCGTTGGAGTTACTTTCTCAAAATGAGTATGTTTATTAGTGATGTTATCTCTGATCTTTTGTAATTTTCCCACCATGGCATCCTGCATAGCCATGCACCATGTCTTATTCTTCGTAAGTGTGGTAGCAGAAGGGCATGGGTTTTCAAACTCTTTAAGAATTTTAAATAGCTCTCCACGGTCCAAGCCCATGTTCATAGCCCTTGCATCATATTGTGACTTCTTGGATTGAATGATAGTAGTCTTAAATCTCTTAGATTCCAAGGTATATGCCTCCTTATTCTCAATTGTTTTAAATTTGACACAAGTGTTACTGGCCTTTCGTTTAACCACCTTTAATCCATTTATGTCAGAAGAATACCAAGATTTGGAATTCCCCTTAGACACCTGACGGGTTTTCAAAGGGGCTATCTGATCCACTGCCTTTGGTAATGATTTTTGGTATGCATTGGCAAGTTCTTTGCCCATCTCACAATTAACTAGGTTGTGTGATAAAGATGCAATGAGAGGTGTAATGACTATAGGAGTGAGTTTTCTGGTGTTTGTGGACACAACAGTAATTCTTTCATGTCTAGCTTTTTTGGCTGCATAGCTGATATAATGCTAAAATGAATAAAACTGTGATCCAACCAAGGACATGGAAGGAGTTCTACTTCATTAATAGAAACATTATTACTAGTGAGTGAATCTAAGGTTTTTCCCTTTAAGTGTGTCCGTCCATGCATGTGATGGGTGTAACCCAGTTCACTTAGCGTTGAATCAACCAACCTCGCAGCAGAGTCAGTACTATCGAACACCACAGATTGAAATCTCCATAGACCACACTTTTTGATGTGGGTTTCAGCATTGCGAGCACCATGTCCATAAGTTCATCATGAAAATCAGGCATCAAGACAGGAGGCCGATATTGAAGTATAGGATTAACAGTAGTATTGGGATCTGTTAGCTGTTTAACATGGATGATGTCACATCCAGATGAGCCCAAATGTCCAAGGACAATTTACAGATCAGGGCACCCCCCCCCATCTCTGCCCATCTTCCTATTGTGCTGCTGGAAATGCATTTGAGGGACAGGGCCTCTATGTCCTTGCCCGGTACTCTGTGTTCTGTGATGTTTTCTGCACAGGAGTCCAGTTGGAACTCCTGACAGTGCAGCTCTTCCTCTTGTTGGTCATGGTGAACAGAGACCCTTGGGATGCCCTTATGGCACCCATGGGTAAGGGTACAACCCTGTACCCCTAGTGTATGTTTTTGGGCACCTATGTGTTGCCCACAGAGCAAAGTATGGGCTGGTGGCAGCTCCATGCTGAATTTGACAGGTGCTCTGAGTATCCTCCATTTTGTGATACCTAGACACTGCCTCTGGAATCAGTGGATTCCTGATAGAAGGCAAGATGGCCCCTGTGGCCTCTTGGTTACTATTACCTATTACCTGTTACCTTGTTTTCCCAAAGTCCTGGGAAGCCCTGACTCTGTCCCTTCCCCTGACTGGCTGATGGGTGGAAGAAGCATATATGGTATTGTGGGGAAGTGCAGGCCAGACTGTCTGGAGCCTTCCCAGTGATTCTTGGTTGTAGGTACGCCCTTGGGGTGGGACCTGTGTGATTGGAGTGTGTGACCATATGCATTCCATGTTATGGGTGCCTGATTTCTGTGTGGATGACGCAATGAATGAGACAGCCCTTCCTGAAATTGACATGAATGCAGTGTGGTGTGCTGAAAGGTTGGGTGTTTGCCCCAATCCACATTCCTTGCTATGGGTGTCTGGGTGGAAGTGAATGGCCTGAATGCACTGTGAGCCTGATTGGCTGCATGCCTGCAGGAATGCCCTTCTGACTGATTGGCTGACTGAGCTTGGCTCAGCAGTGTGAATGAGGGACAGATGTGTATATCTAGAGACCTCTCACTTATCAATTTGTTCAGAAGCTGAAGTTGAAACTTGAAGCTGCTCATCCTTGAAGCCCACCTGGAAGAAGAAGAATTGCTGCTGCTTCAACGAAATCTGAAAGCGATCGAGTTTGTCGAGGACTGATCCAAGAGAGGACCTGGCTAGGAGACCACTACCCGAGCAAAAAGGGAACATCGTGCAAAAGCTGATCTTCATCGAGGCACCCTGGAAGCCAGTCCCGAAGGCTGTGGACTGGAAATGGGGTCCCCTAAGAAATCTTGAAGTAAAGTGCCAGGACATCGAAGCCATCGAAGTCCATTGCCGTCGACTGGGGTTTGGAGGATTTCCGTGACTGCTGAAAGCCAGTCGAGTCATGTTGCCCAGAAGCGGGGACAGCTCAACGCTGTGCTGCTGGACCACCGGCGACACAATGCTCCACCTTTGCCTAAGAGAATTTAAACTAAGGGCTCCCTTGCCATCACCGTTGACTGCTTTGTCCTGCTGGAGAAAGTCGAGGTCATCGACGGCTGAGGAGAATCCGCCAGTTGGTTGCCCACCACACAAAGTCCACAAAGATGCTGACAAGTGAAGATCCGAAGTCCAGCCAGGGTTGAGTCCCGACTATTGACGCCGACACTCGACGCCCGCTGTTCTTGACTGAGTCTTCTTAGCAGCACCAAATTATTTTCTTCAAGGACGCCCGATGCCCTGTGGCTCCTGCTTTAAAGGGAGTCCCCCATCGAGGGATCCGTCGACGAACCGTCAAAGAAACTGTACTAAATCAGGTACATTCGGGTAGTTGAACTATTTTGACCAGGAAACAAGACTATTTTAACCTTAATGGACTGGGCTTGTTAATACACTTTATTAGAGGTTGCCAAGGTGGGGAAATCCTCACTCAGAACTGGGTCTTAGTAGCAAGACAACCATTCTGGCATTGTTTAAACTAACTTGCCTTCCTTCCTATGATTTATGCTGTTACCCATTACTGTTTGATTTGTGTGCCATTAGAACTGTCAGCAGTTGATGCATTTTAAAGGAGTCAATAACTATGTGTGGTACCACATAAACTTTGTATATATTTGCCATATTAGATTTGCCAAAGTACAAAGTGTGTTATTAATTGTGTATATATATTGAACCTTATTTTTAATAAAGAACTGTGTTAGCACATAATATAGTGTGTGGACATTCCTTTGTGGGAGGCTTGGGGACTACACTGTACTTAGGAACCAGCCTGCATCACCTCCTGAGATCTTAAGCCTTGGTTGCTCGTCCATACCTACCGTATAGAAAACGTTTGGCAGGGGTGCTCTGTGCTTCTACTCTGCCATATAGAGGGCAGGAGTACTGATACCCCCTCCAGTCTTTACACCTATCAGCTCTGAAAAAATAGAAGCCTGATGGAATGGCCAAGGATAAAGAGGGGACGGGCCCATCATGGAGCCATGATTCCGTAGCTGCAGAAATATCAATCTGATGGGCAAGGATGTACTCAGCAACATTTGTTGAGTGTTTAATTAAAGAGCGAGTGTTGAGTAGTGTGCATTTTATAGACATGGTGGCATCTCATATCCCTTTGATGGTGATAGATGCAATTGGCATAGTTCTACCATCCACTGGTTCATTCACATCTAATGCGGGTACCTCCTGGCAAGGGGCAGTTTTATAAGTGTTCTTAGTGTTGAAACTCTCTGATAATCTGGCTGAGCCTTTCCCCCGTGTACTCAAGTGAGTCTCATTTTCAAGCAAAGAGGAGGGAGCAGAATGGCAGTCCCTTACGTTATGTGGAAGGTGCTTAGAAACGGGCATGAACACATCTGTATTGTTTGGATGTTGTAGCAAGGCTGCAACAGTATCCTCCTGATCTACAGAGGGATGAGAGATGTTACTATCAGTCAAGACATAAAACTCAGTCCCAGTAACTTTCTTGTGTTCATTCCTGTAACTCTTATCTGCGCTGAATGTGTGTTGTCATCCTATTCCATCGGAATCTTTAACATACGATTCCTTCTCTAAAAAGAGGAATGGAGTTGTGCCATGTATTAGTAATTGCAGTCGCAGTGGGTTTGAAGCCCATGGCAAGATAGCTCAGCAAAATACAGGCCAAAATACAGGCCATCTGCTGTGATTTTTGCCGAACCGAAACATTGGAGTCTGACAAGACCTCACCAAATAAAGCCACAACACATCATAAGTCAGATAGTGATAGTAAAGAAGTATGGCAGTCTTGCCATGGAGAGCCGACGGTTCGCGGTACTCCCAACAGACTAATGCAACCAAATGCTTACCGGCATCAACCGGTATGAAAGCGCCACAGCTAACGTACCTGCAATGAGAAGGTAATGGTGTTCAGAGTGCTGGGTGTGATGGGGTCCGGGTGCCAGTGGTGCTATGCACGCCCCGCACTGAGAGCAATAACATGGACACACACACACAGGTTGGGGGTGTACCGGAGCAGTGCCTTTCACAGGCTTTCTCACTCCTCTTTATTTCCTCCCCAAGGTGGTGCCCTGAGCCACGTCCCTTATGGTCACATGATCATCACATCCCTCAACTTGGATAACAAACACAAACATTTGGAAGATTTTAACATGGTGCCTCCTGCTACGTGTCCTGAGTCTGTTCTTGTAACTGTCTGTAAGTTCTTAGAGTCTTACAGTTTGTGGCCGTGCTCCTCCCTGGTTTTGGTCCTCTGGTATATGCTATTCAGTATGAATCCACTTAGTCGTGTGGAAGGTTCCGGTCATTGGCGGAGCAAGTATTGGCCCCTGTCTACCCTCTTTGGGGTGTCAGGCTTGGTGGTGTCCTCCAGGGTTTCCTTTTGTTGCGGGTTCTCTTCTGGTGATGCTCCTGTCTGCTCCCCCTGACCTTCAACTCTGGGCAGTCTCTGTGGTGTCCTGGGATCTGTCCTCCTGGGTCTTCCTCCTTCGTGGTCTTCCTGCCATGTGGTCCTTGTACCCGCCTGAAATGGGACACGTTCCGCTGGACTTTTTCTGAGCCTCAAGCTGCGGTCACTAACCAATGGCTCTGGTGAGTGATTGTCCAGGGGATGGACTCAAACGGGAGTATCATCTTTCTCGGAGTGGCTCAGTTCTTAACCAGCAACGTTTGTCCTACTTGTAGTTAGCTTGGTGTTGCTCTTCTTGTTTGATCTTCTCTCGCATTGATCTCCTGTCTCCTCTGTTCCATTTGGTCCAGGTCCACTTGGGGTGGGGGGCGCCTTGAATGGTGTAGGTGAAGTCCTGTCTGGATGGGCACCCCGAACATGAGTGCTGCAGGGCTTACTTGCGTGGCGCAGTGAGGTGTTTGTCGATACGACCAGAGAAACCAGTACAGTTCTGGTAGCCATGGTGGCCCTCGGTCTTTGGCGATCTGTACGCCTTTGTTGATGGATGCCATGAATCTTTCAGTGTCCCCATTGGCTTGCGGCCAATATGGCATGATGTGTTGCTGCCAGACTCCTATGTTATTGAGGAATCACTGAAACTCCTTGCTTTGAAATGGTGGGCCATTGTCACTCTTGAGCGATGACGGGATGCCATAAACAGTAAACATTTTCTCTCCAGTGCTGTGGACATGGAGGTTGCATCAGCAGAGTTGACTGGTTCCACCTCTGGGTACCATGTGTATTTGTCTACCACCACCAGGAGGTATGACTCGTTGGCGATTGTGCAGAAGTCTGCGTTCACCGCGTCCCATCTGTGTTCGCTTCTGGGCGGGAAGGCCATGGGCTCAGGCCGAACTGGCCAGCAGGGGGCTTGGCATGATGCGCACGTATCCACTAGGGATATGACATTTTGTTGTATCTGTGGCATCCACACTCATGATTTTTGGAATGCCTCAGTCTTTACAATCCCCTGCTGTCCTTTGTGCGCAAGTTGGAGTGCCCGGTCTTGCATGCTGATGGGCACTATGATGTGGTGTCCCTTGAGGATCAAGGCGAGGTCGACAGCTCATGCCTGATCCCAAATAGCACTTGCATCAACTCTTGTGCTGACAGTGTCCGGTTGGGCCACTGCCGTAAGGAACGTTCTCCATTTGCCAGTTTGTATGTCTTCTTTGGCAATTTGGAGGCAGGTGTCTTTGTTTGTCTTGGATATCATTTCTTCTAGCCTCATTGCTTTGGGCCTGGCTCACTTGATAATGTGGTACACATGTTCACCTGTTTCCTTGGCTGCCTCGCATTCTGTTGCCGTGGCGGACCTTGGGTTTCGTAATAGGAAATCTACTGGGTTGTCTGCTCCTGCGCGGTACTGTACTTCCAGGTCGAACTGTTGCAATTGGAGCATCCACCTCTCTATCCTGGCTGGGGGGGTGTTGTGCTGAACATTTGAATATTTGGGCCAGGGGTTTGTGGTCCATCAGTATTTTCATAGGATGTCCCACAATGTATACGTGAACATGTGGACATACGCATATGATGGCAAGTGCTTCTTTTTCAATGTGCGCGTAATTTCTTTCCGTCGGGGTGAGTGCGCGGCTGGCAAATGCAATGGAGACCACTGTTCCATCTTGATTGGTTTGTGTCAGTACTGCTCCTAGGCTAACTGGACTGGCATCGACCAGTAGTTCGGTCTTTCGTGAAGTGTCAAAGAATGCCATGGTGGCATCACTGGATAGGGAGTCCATTATTTTCTGGAATGCTGATTCCTGTGTCTCCCCCCACTCCCATGTTGATTTGGTCCTGGTGAGGTCCCGCAGTGGGGTGGCTATGGTGGCCAGGTCAGGGATGAATCGTCCGCCGTAAGTTGCCATCCCTAGGAAGCTGCGGACTGCTGTCGGGTTGGTGGGAGCCCTGGCGTTTTTTGATGCCAGCGACTTTGCCGTGATCCGGGGACACTCCTTTTTCGTTAGACACATAGCTGAAGAAGCTTAGAGTGGACTGTCCAAACTCACACTTTTCTTCATGTAGGGTGAGTCTGGATTCTTCGAGTCTCTGGAGTGTTGCTGCAAGCCACTTGTTGTGTTCCTTGTTGTGTTCCTCTTCTGTCTTGCTGTATACCAGTATGTCATTGCTGACATTTGTGACTCCAGGCAGGTCTTGTCGCACTTTTCTTATTTCATGCTGAAACACTTCAGCTGCTGAGGATATGACAGAGTTTATCCGACTGTATCTTCTCAGCCCCAGGTGTGACGAGACGGTTGTTATGTACCTTGACTCCTTTGCGAGACGGATCTGATTATACCCTGACCTGAGGTCTAGCTTGCTGAACATGGTGGCGCCTGTTAGGTCTACTATCAATTCATCTACTGTCGGGTGATGTGCCTCTCTCGCCTGATAGCAACGTTGGGGAGGTGCATGTTGATACAAATGCGTACAGCTTGAGGTTGTTTAGATTTCGCTGTCACAACCATGGAGGACACCTATGGGGTGGGGCCTTTGGAGTTTTCGATTATCCTGAGGAGTTCCAACTTGCTGAGTTCCGCCTCTACAGCTGCTTGCATGTGAAATGGGATTCGATGGCGTACTGCCCGTGGTTCCACTGTGGGGTCTTATTGGAGCTTCACCATTCTCCCTCGTAGGCATCCTATGCCTTGGAATAGTTTCTTGTGTCTGGACAGCAGGTGGTCAATTTCCTTTGAGTGTATCACAAATGTGAACAGGATCAGTTGGAGTTTTTCCACCTTGGGGCAGCTGAGTAGTGTCTCGATTCCGGCATCCACTATGTAGATGCGTGTGTGGCAGCTCCTTTCGTTGTAGGTGAGGCATGTTTTGAAGTATCGCAAGACTGGTAGGGGCTTCTTGCACCCGTATGTGAATAACTGGCCGGGTTTGTGCCGTAGGGTTGATCTCGGGTGGATCTTGTCAAATCTTGTCATCGGCATGACATTTACAGTGGCGCCAGTGTCAATCATCATCTTCACCAAGATGTCTCCCGCTGTTACCACGCATTTGCGGTGCAATTTGGTGTTGTGTGACTGATGTCTATTGGCAGGCTGGCAGGATCATGTGCGCTTTCTCTTTTCTCGACCTCCCGTATCAGGTTGCACGGTCCAGGGAGTGCTCCCTGCCTGATTGGTCCTCGTCCTCACTGCTGCTGATGGCATTGTCTCTGTTGACTGCGCGTGCTCTGCCTCTTGGCCTGTTATGGGCTCTGATGGGCTGTCGCTGTGATCGTTGCTCTGGTTGTTGTGGGCGGAATGGTTGAGTGTTCCTGGGTCTTGAGTCATTTTTCCATTCTCGTGGGTGCTCCTGAGGTGGTAGTTCTCCCGGGTTTGTAGAGCTGAGGCATATAGATGCATAGTGATTTAATATTCCACATTTGTAGCATGTGGTGTCATACTCCGGGCATGGTTCATCTTTGTGTTGTCGATCGACACACCATAGGAAGTCTTTGGGCTTGATTGGTGGTGGGGACCCTTGTTGGGATTTCCTGTGCCGCACTGCATTGATAGTCGTCATGCTCTTGTTCAGGGTTTCTGTGTCAAGTGGGAGGTGGCTGATCATCTGCTCCATTTCTGCCACATGCTCGTCCGTTCTCTCACGCTGTCTTCCCATGGTGAGGATGGTTACCAGTGGGAGGTTGGTCTCCGACAGTATGATCCTCCAGAGTTTTTTGGAGGAGAGGCCGAAAGGATTTCTTGACTGATATTTGAGGTGAGCAGTTTGCAACTTGACCCTTCAGGGCCTGCGTTGCTGTTTTCAATATCTTGTGTGCCTTCAGTGCTCTGCGCCATTGTCCTCTCTCCCTCTCTCCCAGGCTTCCACTTCCCAATCCCCGTTGTTCCCTCTGCCTCCCAGCCCACCCCTTTCCCTGATTGGTGGGTGTGCAGCAGGGCTCTGAGCCAACTTGCCCGACATGCTCCCCACTAGCCACTTTTTGGCTGATACTTGAGGTGAGCAGTTTGCAACTTGACCCTTCCGGGCCTGTGTTGCTGTTTTCAATATCATGTGTGCCTGCATCGCTCTGCGCCATTGTCTTCTCTCCCTGGCTTCCACTTCCCGGTTCCCGTTGTTACCTCCTGCCTCCCAGTCTAGCCCCTTCCCTGATTGGTGCGCTGTTGGCCATCACTGAACCTCCCAGGGCAGCCCTCTGCCCATGCAGCCTTGCGGCTAAGGGCCCTAGACAAAGGGTGGCTCCCTCAGAGGCAGCTCCATCCTGTGTCTGCAGGTGTCAGCAGGGTAAGTCAGTGGCCAGCCGTCAACGAGCATCAACTGAGGCAGGTAGGTGTAGCCCAGATTAGGTATAGAAGCTCACCCTACCCTGCAAACCTGCCCATACAACAGACTCTCAAACTTAGGTGTGTTTTCTCCTGTTTTAAAATTGCATTGTGAAAGTATTTAAAATTGCATTGACAAACCTAGGTCTTTTCGCCCACTATTCAGGACCCTCAAACTTAGGTGTGTTTTCTCCTGTTTTAAAATTGCATTGTGAAAGTATTTAAAATTGCATTGTGAAACCTATGCCTTTTCCCCCACTATTCAGGACCCTCAAAATTAGGTGTGTTTTCTCCTGTATTTAAAATTTCATTGTGATAGTATTTCAAATTGCAACATGAAATCTAAGCCTTTTCCCGACTATTCAGGACTCTCAAACCTCGGTGTGTTTTCACCTGTATTTAAAAGGGAATATTTAAAATTGCACTATGAAACCTATGCCTTTCCCCCACTATTCAGGACTCTCAAACTTAGTTGTGTTTTCTCCTGTTTTAAAATTGCATTGTGAAAGTAGTGCCATGCTGTGACTTTGCCTCCTAGTAAAGCACTCATCTAGCGAACCTTTCTACCACCATCTAAGCGCCTGTCGTCTTGTCCAATTGTCAATTTATCGTATCTCTCTGCCTCGTTTACTTGCACCCTGCCCTGCTCCTTCCCTAGTGTTCTCCCCTACACCTTCCCACTACCTTCCTCTTCTCTTTTCTCCTCTCCTCTCCCTACCTACTCTTTGGTACTCTCTGTCTCTCCAATCTTTTCTGACTACTTCTCTATCGACTATCCTGCTCTCCTGACTAAATCTGTTAAGAAGAAGTTTAAAAAGGACATCCTGGTCTCCAAACCAGGCCTCCCTATTGCTGACACCTATACCAGTGCCTCCTCCAGGCAAACTTTCACCAACATGCTCTTTGTCGTTCCTGCGCCAGACTTATGGACTCTGCATATGGTCTCTGTGCTCTCTCCCTTCTCTTCCTCTCCCATTCATGGTGGCACCCAGTGGGAGGCCCTGCTGGCCTCCTTCCACTCCTCTAAGGTCATCATTAATGTTTACTTGAATGGTACCATCTTGGCCCTCAAGCCAACCTTCTCATCTTTGATAGGCGTTTCTCGCACCTCATCAATTTTCTTTCTTATCCTGCTGTCACCTCCACATATTCCATGGCTCCCCCTGCTGTCTCCTCCTTGACTACCTTGCCCTCTCCTCCTTCATATTCTGCCCCCCCCCCCCCTCGGGCTGCTTCTACACCTCCACAGGGCGCACCTCTGATTTGTACCCCTCCCGTAAGTATTTCAAGGATGGCAACCTTCTCCATATTGCCACTCTCAACTCTCGCTCTGCTGTCAAACACTCCTCTGTCATCTGCCGCCTCCTGGAGGAACTTGACCTCGATGTCCTCGGCCTCATAGAGTCTTGGTACACGGCCTGCTCTGTCACAAGCTTTGACACCCTCCTCCCTGAGGGCTACAAGATCCTCTCCGTGCTCAGACCCAACCGTTCTGAAGGGGGTGTAGCCCTGATCTTCCCTGAGTGGATCCCTGTCTCTGTGATTCCTACGCAGGCCTAATCCTCTTTCGAATGCCTCATCTGCAGGCTCTCTCTCTCTCCTCGCCATTCTCTTACCGTGGCTACCATCTATCGGCCACCTGGTCAGATCTCCTCCTTGGTTTACAGTGATAATTTCGACAACAAAAATGTCGAAAGTCAAAATATCGAGAAAAAAAATGTCGAAAAAAAAAATGTCGACTTTTTTTTTCAATGCATTTTTTTTTTAAATGGGGGGGTTCCCCCCCAACCCCCCTTTTTTAATTTTTTTTTTATTTTTCCCTTTTTTTAACTCCCGAACCCCTAAAATAAATATATAATTAAAAAAAACGAAAGTCGACATTTTTTTTTTTGACATTTTTTTGTCGACATTTTTGTCTGTCGACATTTTTTTTCGAAATTATGACCACCCACCCTCCTCCTTCCTCTCTGAGTGGGCAGACCTCTCCTCTTCCCCCCTGGGCGCAACCACTCAACTCCTCCTCTTTGGAGACTTCAACATCCACCTAGATGCATCCTGTCCTTCCACTGGACTCTTTTGTGACCTCTGCGATTCTCTCTCACTCTCTATTCTCCACTCTGGCCCGACTCACACTGTAGGGCACACTCTGGATGTTCTGATCTCTTCAGACCTTCCCCTTTCTATCCCTCTCACCACTCCTCTCTCCTGGAGTGATCACATTCTCCTTTCATCCCAGCTCACCCTCTCTACCCCTCAGGCCAAGCCAACTCCAGCACTGCCACCTACCTTCTCGGTTATCCGACCCATGAAGCGTGTGTCAGTTGAGGCTTTCGCCACCACTTTCTCCCTCCCCCCCGCAATGGCTGGCTCACAACCTGACACAGCTATTTCCATGCACCACTCTGCTATATCTGATACTCTCGATGTTCTTGCCCCTGTCATGAGGATCCGCTTGAAACCCAAAGCCAAGGGCAACTCTTGGTATGACTCAGACCTCGGCCCCCTTAAATGCAAGTGTAGGGTGGCCGAGAGGAAATGGCGTGCTTCTGGTGCATCCTCTGAGAAACTGGCCTGCCGCCTGCTCCAAAGGCAATACCGGCTCTCTGTCCACACCAGGAAGGGAGCCCACACCCAAGCCCACATCTCTGCGGCATCTAACAACTCGGCTGAACTCTTTAAAATCTGCAAGAAGCTGGCCAATCCTGCTGCAGTCTCTACCTCTCCTGTCCCCTCCCAAGCCCTCTGCATGGCCCTGGCCTCTCATTTCATCTCTAAAACCCAGGACATCCTATCCTCTCTCTCTTCCTCTCCCCCTCCTCCCTCTACTCCCTGCTCTTCCTCTGGCCCTTCTTCTGCCACCTCTCCTCCCTCCTTCTCTGCCTTTCCCCTGTTCTCCTCAGATGAGGTTGCTAGACAAGTCTGAACCATGAAAGTCTCGTCAAAACAGGTTCACCCCTGTTTATCCAAAACCATCAAGGACCACATTGACACCCTGGCTCCTGCCCTGGTGGATTTCTGCTACCACTTCTTCACCACTGGAGTCTTCCCCTCCCCCCAGAAGTACTCCCTTGTGCACCCTCTTCTTTAAAAACCCTCTACCAACCCTTCCTGCCTGGCTAACTATCGTCCAATCTCCATCCCTTCTTTCCTGGGCAAACTCCTGGAAAAGCTGGCCATCTCCCAGCTTAATCTTCACACTGAATCTGTTGGTTAGCTCCATGACCATCAGTCTGGCTTCAGAGCTGCCAGAAGAACGGAAACTGCTCTCCTGAACATCCGTGAAGACCTGTTCTCCAACCTCGATTACAACACCCCCTGTGTCCTCATCTTACTTGATCTCTCCTCTGACTTTGACACGGTCAACCATGCCATCCAGCTCAACCGTCTCTGTGATAACCTGGGTATCACTGATCAGGCCCTGGCTTGGCTGACCTCCTTCCTCTCTGATCCACCCTCCCAGGTCCAACTTGGGTCCTTCCTCTCCTCTATCTCTATCTCTACCTGTGGTGTTCCCCAGGGGTCTAGCCTCTCTCCCTGGCTGTTCAACCAATAGCTGGCACTTCTTGCCAACCGCATTGCCGCTCTCTGCCCCAACTTTCAGTGCTATGCGGATGACATTAAACTCATTTTCAGGCTCCCTTCAGCCACCCCTTCTCCTTCACTCATCTCTGACTGTCTGTCCGCCATCCAGGAGTGTAGTGCCACCAATGATCTCTGCCTTAATGTCAGTAAGACCGGGATTCTCCTCATAGGCACACCTGCTCCCTCCTTTCCTGGCACTCTCTGGCCTGCCTCTCTTGGACTTCTGCCTTCTCCCACCTGTGAGGCTAAAAACCTTGAGGTCATCTTCAACTCCACACTTTCCTTCTCTCCCCACATCTCTGACGTCTCTAAGAAGTAACACCACCAGCTGAACCTCCTCAGAGGTATTCTTCCTTTCCTCTCCTTCCCCCAAAAGCTCACCTTCGCCAGAGCTCTGGTTTTCTCTAGGCTGCACTACTGCAATAGCTTCTTTCTAAATCTGCCTGCCTCTACTCTCCGCCCCCTGCAACTCATCCAAAACAGGACTGTGAGACTTGTCCTTGGCCTCAAGCTCATCGATCGTATCTCTCCAGGACTGAAATCTCTGCACTGGCTCCCAATGGCGGTGAGGATTAAGTTCAAAACCTCTGCATCATCCACAAAGACTTCTGGGGCCTGGGACCTCAATACATTCAACTCTCTCTTCCTAAATATCTTCCTTCTCAAGCTCTTCACTCATCCGCCTCCAACTCCCTCCGGGTCAGTTGCTTTTCCAAGCAGCGAGTTGGTGGTAGATCTCTTTCTTCTGCTAGGGCCTCCCTTTGGAACAGCCTCCCTGCCTCTCTGAAACTTGATGAGAACCAACTCCAGTTCCGGAAGCACCTCAAGACCTCCTCTTTGCTTCTGCTTTCTCTCCTCCTCTCCCCTGCTGATCTCCTGGCTGAATCTGAATCTCCACTGGTTACCTGGTTACCTGCTGATCTCGGGGTCGGGTCCCTTACCTGCCAGTGGCACACCTGCACTGCCCCCCTGGCAACCCTTGCACTCAGGGACTGTTCTGCATCCTTATAGCCCCTACTTGCACTTGACACCTGATGAATGCACTTACCCTTGCACTTGCCACCAGATGGCCGTACTTATATTCATTGGCCCTCATTACGACCCTTGCGGAAAGCGACTGACCGGAGCGCCACAGCGTAAATAGCGTTTCCGCCATTGTACGAAGGAGCAAAGTGCGGCCCATTCCGACCCATCGGGCACGAGCACCACGCCACGGCGGAAGTGCAAAGTCCGCGATGGCGGAAATGACCCCAAAACGGCCCACACCGCCGCCGTACGGCGCCCTAGGTGCAATACCGCCACCCCTCTTAGCGGTCACCGCAGTGTGCGCCTACCGGAAAGTACGGTGCCCGGAAATATACGGAAACGGAAGTTAAAACATGGGCCCGGAACGGGAAACATCCCGGCGTACACCTATAAAAACACCAAAACCACACAACCACTAAAATCACTACCCTGAAACACACCCCAACCCGTCAACCACCCTAGCGAAACCAAGAAAAATGGGAAAAGTAGCGAAGAAAGCGTGCGACCGCAAGCGGCAGGTCCACTTCTCCCGTGAGGAACTCACCGTGCTAACAGAGACCCTCCAGGAGAATGCTGCCGTTGTCTTCTCCACGCAAATGACCAGGACGGCACTTGCAAACAAGAAGGCCATATGGGCTCTGGTGGCACAGCGGGTAAGTGCGGTGGGGACCGCACCCCGCACCCCACAGCAATGCCGCAAGCGATGGGACGACCTGCGGATACGCGTCCGCAGCATACTCTCTGCCAACCGCAACATTGCCACAGCCACCGGGGGAGGTCCTGAATCACCCATCAAGTTGACCCCCTGGGAAGAAATCTGTGCCTCCACCATCGGAATGGAGAGCATAGAGGGAGTCGGAGGGATGGAGAAAGGAGTGCAGACATCCGAAGATTCAGGTAGGTGGGCCAGATAAAACAATGCCAAATCCACACAGTCCATCCATGTGAAGTACCATGCGTCCACATAGTGCAACAGAAACACATGTCCAGGAGAACGTCCACACACATCGGCCTGAAAGCGCACGTCAAAACCCACAATAAATACATAAATAATTAAAAACCCCTAATACACGCACTACACGTGCAGCAGGCACACCCTAACTGCAGGCTGCCAAACAACTGCACCCTCACTCCACACACAAATCAAAGCACCTCCAAGACCCCGACCCAAATCACCCTCAGGTACCACCCCAATGCATGTGATACAATGCCATTCCAATTCCCACTGACCCATCAATAACCCTCGCCCTCCTTTACTCCACCACAGGGTCCGATCCAAACGACGAGCTACAGGACACCCCTACCAGCACACCTGCAAAGAGGGCCAAGACCAACGGCCAGAGACCCTCCACCTCAGCTGCACGCATCAAGACACGGCAGCAGCACAAATCAGGTGGCAGCACAGAGGAGGGAACATCAACAGGCACCCCAGCAGCCAGCATGGCCACAACACCACCACCACAGGTCCCCCCAATGGATGCCACAGAAGGCACTGCCTCTGGTGGCAGCAGCACCATAGGTGACACCCCATTGATGGCAGCATGCTCGGACACAGAAGACGGGGATGTCGAGGTCAGATCCATCCATGACCTGTCCCAATCCCCCTGTCTGTCCCCTCCCGTACAACATGAGGATACCACGCAGGTGCAGCCACAAGACGACGACTGGCCATCCCCCACAAGCCCTGTGGCAAGGCAACATGAGGACAACAGCCCCTCTGTGACACCACCGCAAATGGCCATGGCCCAGCAGAGGCAACAGTCCCTCGACAAGTTAATCGTCCAACAGCAGCAAATGGCCACACTCCTCAAGGGCCATGCCGATGAATGTGGGGGCACCAAGGCAGACATAGAAACATCAACAGAGACACTTAGGGCAGAAATGGAGAGAGGTACAGAGACGCTAAGGGCACAAATTGAGAGTAGCACCGAGAGCCTGAGAGTCCAAATGGAGAGTAGCACCGAGAGCCTGAGGGGGGAACTGCATGCGACGTCCAAAGACGTATGTGCCGAACTTGCCGCAGTGCGCCGTGTGCTCACTGAGCTCTCGCAAACCCTTAGGGACATGCATGGACGTGAGCAGGCAGACACATCATCCGTTGCAAGTTCCGTCCAGGGCAGCCCCCAACGTAGATCTGGAAGGAACCTGCGCTCCACAGGCAGGGGTGCCCCTGATACCCGCAGAGGGGGCATGCAATAGCGACAGCCCACTGACAATGAGCATCTTTGGACACTGGTGTTCGGGGGGGAGGTAGGAGGGTGGAGGGGGTGTGTTGGGCTCACTTGGGTGGCGGGTCGATAGGGTGTTCAACATGATATCACATATGCCATAAAAAGTGCACGATCAACCAATGAGAAGTGTGGACATTGATCTTTGTGTACTAGGCCATCATAGGCGTACAGTCCATATTGTGCATGTCCCAGACACACGCAGTGCCACGAGTCCCGTGTCCATGTATCAGCCACCAGGCGTGAGTGCTAGAAGCATACATCAATGAGATGCTGACGAATGTCACGGGCCTCCGGTGCCTCGCAGACTCCATGAGGTGCTGCCACATCCCCACCCTCATCATGACCATCATCAGGTGCTTGCAGTTCTGCGTCAGGGGGCATGGGCACATTTCTACCTACGCACATGTTGTGGAGCATGACACATGCCATCACCATCTTTGCAACCTTCTCATGGCGGTACAGGAGTGCCCCGCCAGACCTGCTGAGGCAGCGGAAACGGGTCTTCAGTAGGCCGAATGCCTGTTCAATGACTACACGGGTACGTGAGTGGGCATGGTTGTAGTCCTCCTCATGCTGGTCCCGTGGGTTCCGGACTGGTGTGAGGAGCCATCTCTTCAGTGGATATCCAGCATCACCTGTATGTGGACGAGAAACGTATGATGTGGAATGCCATTGATACGTACGCACACCCCCCCCCCCTTCCTGGCAGGTCATTGACAATTCACATACCCCACATCATCATGCATGTAATGAGACTCACCGAGTAGCCAGGATCTGTTCCCTGCGTGTCGCTCCATGTAGCGTGGTATTGTAGAGTTCCTCAAGACCATAGAATCATGGGTTGATCCAGGGAATCGGGCACAACAATGTGTAATGATCCTGTTGGAGTCACACACCATCTGTACATTCAGGGAATGAAATTGTTTTCGGTTGCGGTACTGGGCCTCCATGGCATGTGGGACGACCAATTCAACATGGGTGCAGTCGATGGCACCAATGCAACCCGGTATGCCGGCAAGTGCATGGAATCCCACTTTTGTGTTGGTTATTTCCTGCTCCGAGCGTGGTAGAGAGATGTAGTCGTCTGCGTGCTTCAGGAGGGCATCGAGCACTTGCAATAGTGTCCGTGAGAACAGTGGCTGAGAAATGCCATGCAACTGTCCGACTGTGTGCTGGTGGGTGCCTGTGGCCAGGAAGTGGAGTACAGACACCACCTTCAGTAGGGGTGGGATGGCGGTTGGGCTATCTATCATGCTGACAAGGTCAGCCTGTGTCATGTCCACAATGGCGGCTATGGTGTCCCGGTCCAGACGGTAGAGGGTGTGGATCTGCTCATCAGTGAGGTTGAACGGATGTGCTCGGAGGCGTTGAATTGCGGGCTGCCTGCGTGGTGGTAGTGGCTGTGCTGGTGGGCCTTGCTGGCCCTGCCTTGGCCTCCTCCTCCTCCTGCGTCTCCTCCGTGCGGCTGGTTGTAGTTGGTGTTCGTCTTCTTCTTGGAGTCGGAGCACTTGCAGTGCTATCAGGTCCCCCAGGGCCAACATCGCGAGTCCTGCCGGTAGCATTTCGGTGTGGTTGTGGGAGGAGACTGGCTGTGCAATTTATGTGTTTTCAGGCTGTATGGCCTCCACCTGTGGTGATTGATTCCACCTGTGCAAACTGCTCTCCCCTTTGGCCGAGCACGTCCCGCGCACAACGCTGCAATTCGGGGAATTGTATCTTGCTATTGCAATCATGTATTTGTACCCGATGGCCGTGTAAGATTGGTTGATATGTTCATTCTGCTGTGGTCCCATTGTTTCACATACTATCTGTGCAGTCGCGAACAGACTTGTGAGGGGTCAGTGGGACGTAGTACTCGAGAAACGGTGGGCCCTCATGCATCACTGTACCGAGTTGCAACGACGGGCGGGGCGTCCCATTCGTGGGTGAAGGCAGTTGCCATTTTCACACACAGCCGCACTCGATGGAATAATTAGTGATTTCAAACGGCCACAGATGCCTTTTCGACGTGATGTTGCAAATGAGGAATTCGAAGGGCGGCGCTTTCGGTTTCCAGCTAGCGGCGAGGAGATGCCCACAGGTCTGACTGCAAATGTAACGTTCTATTGTTCTATGTCCTTGAGACAGGGCCCATGGCGAGGGAGCAATGATTGATATGAATAGTTTGGGATGCGCAATAGCTACGTGGGCGATGAGGCCGTCCGTTCCCTAATACATGTTACTTCACAACACTGGAATTACGGGCTGGGGCACTGTGGATTTAGCAGGCTGCATAACGCACAGACTCAATGGATGTTTCTAATGTTATGTGAGTAATTATTCAGGCATTTTGATCCCGGGATGAGGGAATGATGGATGGATGCATGGGCAGGTGATTTGATACAGAGTTTGCCATGTACAGGGCTTCTTGGGATCTATCCGCCTCCCCTACGCTATGTGATGCAGGGCTGCCATAGTGGGACCATCGTCCATCTGGCCTTGTTGAGCCCTCCCTGTCTCGAGGCGCCCTCAGACACTCGTTTGTGATGGTGTTTGCACCTCGATATAGATGGTTATGAGTCGCAAGTGGTTTTGGGGTGGTGATGTTCCTTTGGAGTGGGCTAGCATGCATATGGCTGTGGATTTCGTGTGATCATTGAAGTGAGTTGTTGGTATGTAGTTCTGATGGCCATTCTGTTCTTTTTCTTTTCTTTTGGTTGACAGGTATCTCCTCCCCTTTTGCCACTGCCATCTGTATGCCACTCCTGCAGATGGATTTTACTCCCGACACCTGCTGCTTCGTGTTAATCAGTGGAGCAGCATTACGATCTTATGGGACGATCGCCAATGGGCCACATGCCCTTACGCAGTACTGGTGGCTCGGAGCAACATTTCGGCCTTTCAGCTGGACTAGTGCCTCCCCATTGGGACGGCCCTGCGGTTCTGTGCGCTTCCATGTTGCCTTTTCGTACGTGAATGTGGCTCTGTGTACCATGGGGGAACAGGGCGACACACAGGTAGTGGCTGGTCATTTCTTGCGGAAGCAGCCCACAATGGTGATTAGTGTTTTGGAGTTCATGGCCTGATGGCTGTATGTGCTTTGTGATTTTGATGTGCATAAAATTTCTATTCTGATTTGGCCCGTGTAGCGTTTTTCTTTGCAAGTGATGTGGCATATGCCTATTTGGGGGGCGATGTATTGTGAGGAGATCTGCATTGGGTTCCAGCTTCGGGGTTTAGTTGCGTGGTACTGTGCTGTGCGCGTTTGCCTACGAAGCCCAGTGAGGTCAGGGATGGGGGCTGCCAATATGCCAGTTTGAATGTTGTCATGCTCAGGGGCGGGGGATTGGGTTTTGTGTAACAGATGCCGGTCAGCCAGGTGGACTGGTTGAATGATGTGGTTTTCGGAATATTGCTGGTCACAGGTGCCTGTGTTTGCGTGCGTTTCTTGGTGGGGGACTGTGGTCATGTCCATTGGGATGGCTTCTGTATTCGTGCCATCTGTGCCCTGCAGCTCCCATTGGCCCCTCTTGTGTTTCTTTTGTTCGTTGGCATGCATGGGTGACTTGTACATTTCAATGGTTGCATTGTGGCTTCATTGCACCTACGGGGAGTTGTACTTTGTGGGCAGGGAGCGGTGTACAGGCACTCAGTGGGGCCGTTTACGGTTGATTCGCGATGCCGTACTTCTCGCCATGGCGGAATGGTACATTCCGCCATGCCTGATGGCGTTAGGTACATGTCCGCTAGGGTCGGAATTGGCGTACCGTTGCACCATGGTGGTGTTTGCGGTTTGGCATGGCGCGCGCGCGCGTGCTTGGTGCAGTTAGCGTTGGCGTTCACTACGGTGTCGCTAATGGCTTCGTACTTTGCGGTGACGGGTCATAGTCGCACCGAGCGCTATTCGATGGCGGTATTGCATTTCCGCCATCGTTTTTCGATTTCCGCCAGGGTCGTAATGAGGGCCATTGTCTTTATTTATCCTATGTACTGCGCTTCCCCCTCCCCTTACCTCCAGCACTTTCCCACTTACCCCTCCCCTGCACTTTCGCAATCTCAATGTCTCCTGGCCTAGTAGGATCGTTGTCTCTGGCCCTCATTACGACCCTTGCGGAAAGCGACTGACCGGAGCGCCACAGCGTAAATAGCGTTTCCGCCATTGTACGAAGGAGCAAAGTGCGGCCCATTCCGACCCATCGGGCACGAGCACCACGCCACGGCGGAAGTGCAAAGTCCGCGATGGCGGAAATGACCCCAAAACGGCCCACACCGCCGCCGTACGGCGCCCTAGGTGCAATACCGCCACCCCTCTTAGCGGTCACCGCAGTGTGCGCCTACCGGAAAGTACGGTGCCCGGAAATATACGGAAACGGAAGTTAAAACATGGGCCCGGAACGGGAAACATCCCGGCGTACACCTATAAAAACACCAAAACCACACAACCACTAAAATCACTACCCTGAAACACACCCCAACCCGTCAACCACCCTAGCGAAACCAAGAAAAATGGGAAAAGTAGCGAAGAAAGCGTGCGACCGCAAGCGGCAGGTCCACTTCTCCCGTGAGGAACTCACCGTGCTAACAGAGACCCTCCAGGAGAATGCTGCCGTCGTCTTCTCCACGCAAATGACCAGGACGGCACTTGCAAACAAGAAGGCCATATGGGCTCTGGTGGCACAGCGGGTAAGTGCGGTGGGGACCGCACCCCGCACCCCACAGCAATGCCGCAAGCGATGGGACGACCTGCGGATACGCGTCCGCAGCATACTCTCTGCCAACCGCAACATTGCCACAGCCACCGGGGGAGGTCCTGAATCACCCATCAAGTTGACCCCCTGGGAAGAAATCTGTGCCTCCACCATCGGAATGGAGAGCATAGAGGGAGTCGGAGGGATGGAGAAAGGAGTGCAGACATCCGAAGATTCAGGTAGGTGGGCCAGATAAAACAATGCCAAATCCACACAGTCCATCCATGTGAAGTACCATGCGTCCACATAGTGCAACAGAAACACATGTCCAGGAGAACGTCCACACACATCGGCCTGAAAGCGCACGTCAAAACCCACAATAAATACATAAATAATTAAAAACCCCTAATACACGCACTACACGTGCAGCAGGCACACCCTAACTGCAGGCTGCCAAACAACTGCACCCTCACTCCACACACAAATCAAAGCACCTCCAAGACCCCGACCCAAATCACCCTCAGGTACCACCCCAATGCATGTGATACAATGCCATTCCAATTCCCACTGACCCATCAATAACCCTCGCCCTCCTTTACTCCACCACAGGGTCCGATCCAAACGACGAGCTACAGGACACCCCTACCAGCACACCTGCAAAGAGGGCCAAGACCAACGGCCAGAGACCCTCCACCTCAGCTGCACGCATCAAGACACGGCAGCAGCACAAATCAGGTGGCAGCACAGAGGAGGGAACATCAACAGGCACCCCAGCAGCCAGCATGGCCACAACACCACCACCACAGGTCCCCCCAATGGATGCCACAGAAGGCACTGCCTCTGGTGGCAGCAGCACCATAGGTGACACCCCATTGATGGCAGCATGCTCGGACACAGAAGACGGGGATGTCGAGGTCAGATCCATCCATGACCTGTCCCAATCCCCCTGTCTGTCCCCTCCCGTACAACATGAGGATACCACGCAGGTGCAGCCACAAGACGACGACTGGCCATCCCCCACAAGCCCTGTGGCAAGGCAACATGAGGACAACAGCCCCTCTGTGACACCACCGCAAATGGCCATGGCCCAGCAGAGGCAACAGTCCCTCGACAAGTTAATCGTCCAACAGCAGCAAATGGCCACACTCCTCAAGGGCCATGCCGATGAATGTGGGGGCACCAAGGCAGACATAGAAACATCAACAGAGACACTTAGGGCAGAAATGGAGAGAGGTACAGAGACGCTAAGGGCACAAATTGAGAGTAGCACCGAGAGCCTGAGAGTCCAAATGGAGAGTAGCACCGAGAGCCTGAGGGGGGAACTGCATGCGACGTCCAAAGACGTATGTGCCGAACTTGCCGCAGTGCGCCGTGTGCTCACTGAGCTCTCGCAAACCCTTAGGGACATGCATGGACGTGAGCAGGCAGACACATCATCCGTTGCAAGTTCCGTCCAGGGCAGCCCCCAACGTAGATCTGGAAGGAACCTGCGCTCCACAGGCAGGGGTGCCCCTGATACCCGCAGAGGGGGCATGCAATAGCGACAGCCCACTGACAATGAGCATCTTTGGACACTGGTGTTCGGGGGGGAGGTAGGAGGGTGGAGGGGGTGTGTTGGGCTCACTTGGGTGGCGGGTCGATAGGGTGTTCAACATGATATCACATATGCCATAAAAAGTGCACGATCAACCAATGAGAAGTGTGGACATTGATCTTTGTGTACTAGGCCATCATAGGCGTACAGTCCATATTGTGCATGTCCCAGACACACGCAGTGCCACGAGTCCCGTGTCCATGTATCAGCCACCAGGCGTGAGTGCTAGAAGCATACATCAATGAGATGCTGACGAATGTCACGGGCCTCCGGTGCCTCGCAGACTCCATGAGGTGCTGCCACATCCCCACCCTCATCATGACCATCATCAGGTGCTTGCAGTTCTGCGTCAGGGGGCATGGGCACATTTCTACGTACGCACATGTTGTGGAGCATGACACATGCCATCACCATCTTTGCAACCTTCTCATGGCGGTACAGGAGTGCCCCGCCAGACCTGCTGAGGCAGCGGAAACGGGTCTTCAGTAGGCCGAATGCCTGTTCAATGACTACACGGGTACGTGAGTGGGCATGGTTGTAGTCCTCCTCATGCTGGTCCCGTGGGTTCCGGACTGGTGTGAGGAGCCATCTCTTCAGTGGATATCCAGCATCACCTGTATGTGGACGAGAAACGTATGATGTGGAATGCCATTGATACGTACGCACACCCCCCCCCCCTTCCTGGCAGGTCATTGACAATTCACATACCCCACATCATCATGCATGTAATGAGACTCACCGAGTAGCCAGGATCTGTTCCCTGCGTGTCGCTCCATGTAGCGTGGTATTGTAGAGTTCCTCAAGACCATAGAATCATGGGTTGATCCAGGGAATCGGGCACAACAATGTGTAATGATCCTGTTGGAGTCACACACCATCTGTACATTCAGGGAATGAAATTGTTTTCGGTTGCGGTACTGGGCCTCCATGGCATGTGGGACGACCAATTCAACATGGGTGCAGTCGATGGCACCAATGCAACCCGGTATGCCGGCAAGTGCATGGAATCCCACTTTTGTGTTGGTTATTTCCTGCTCCGAGCGTGGTAGAGAGATGTAGTCGTCTGCGTGCTTCAGGAGGGCATCGAGCACTTGCAATAGTGTCCGTGAGAACAGTGGCTGAGAAATGCCATGCAACTGTCCGACTGTGTGCTGGTAGGTGCCTGTGGCCAGGAAGTGGAGTACAGACACCACCTTCAGTAGGGGTGGGATGGCGGTTGGGCTATCTATCATGCTGACAAGGTCAGCCTGTGTCATGTCCACAATGGCGGCTATGGTGTCCCGGTCCAGACGGTAGAGGGTGTGGATCTGCTCATCAGTGAGGTTGAACGGATGTGCTCGGAGGCGTTGAATTGCGGGCTGCCTGCGTGGTGGTAGTGGCTGTGCTGGTGGGCCTTGCTGGCCCTGCCTTGGCCTCCTCCTCCTCCTGCGTCTCCTCCGTGCGGCTGGTTGTAGTTGGTGTTCGTCTTCTTCTTGGAGTCGGAGCACTTGCAGTGCTATCAGGTCCCCCAGGGCCAACATCGCGAGTCCTGCCGGTAGCATTTCGGTGTGGTTGTGGGAGGAGACTGGCTGTGCAATTTATGTGTTTTCAGGCTGTATGGCCTCCACCTGTGGTGATTGATTCCACCTGTGCAAACTGCTCTCCCCTTTGGCCGAGCACGTCCCGCGCACAACGCTGCAATTCGGGGAATTGTATCTTGCTATTGCAATCATGTATTTGTACCCGATGGCCGTGTAAGATTGGTTGATATGTTCATTCTGCTGTGGTCCCATTGTTTCACATACTATCTGTGCAGTCGCGAACAGACTTGTGAGGGGTCAGTGGGACGTAGTACTCGAGTAACGGTGGGCCCTCATGCATCACTGTACCGAGTTGCAACGACGGGCGGGGCGTCCCATTCGTGGGTGAAGGCAGTTGCCATTTTCACACACAGCCGCACTCGATGGAATAATTAGTGATTTCAAACGGCCACAGATGCCTTTTCGACGTGATGTTGCAAATGAGGAATTCGAAGGGCGGCGCTTTCGGTTTCCAGCTAGCGGCGAGGAGATGCCCACAGGTCTGACTGCAAATGTAACGTTCTATTGTTCTATGTCCTTGAGACAGGGCCCATGGCGAGGGAGCAATGATTGATATGAATAGTTTGGGATGCGCAATAGCTACGTGGGCGATGAGGCCGTCCGTTCCCTAATACATGTTACTTCACAACACTGGAATTACGGGCTGGGGCACTGTGGATTTAGCAGGCTGCATAACGCACAGACTCAATGGATGTTTCTAATGTTATGTGAGTAATTATTCAGGCATTTTGATCCCGGGATGAGGGAATGATGGATGGATGCATGGGCAGGTGATTTGATACAGAGTTTGCCATGTACAGGGCTTCTTGGGATCTATCCGCCTCCCCTACGCTATGTGATGCAGGGCTGCCATAGTGGGACCATCGTCCATCTGGCCTTGTTGAGCCCTCCCTGTCTCGAGGCGCCCTCAGACACTCGTTTGTGATGGTGTTTGCACCTCGATATAGATGGTTATGAGTCGCAAGTGGTTTTGGGGTGGTGATGTTCCTTTGGAGTGGGCTAGCATGCATATGGCTGTGGATTTCGTGTGATCATTGAAGTGAGTTGTTGGTATGTAGTTCTGATGGCCATTCTGTTCTTTTTCTTTTCTTTTGGTTGACAGGTATCTCCTCCCCTTTTGCCACTGCCATCTGTATGCCACTCCTGCAGATGGATTTTACTCCCGACACCTGCTGCTTCGTGTTAATCAGTGGAGCAGCATTACGATCTTATGGGACGATCGCCAATGGGCCACATGCCCTTACGCAGTACTGGTGGCTCGGAGCAACATTTCGGCCTTTCAGCTGGACTAGTGCCTCCCCATTGGGACGGCCCTGCGGTTCTGTGCGCTTCCATGTTGCCTTTTCGTACGTGAATGTGGCTCTGTGTACCATGGGGGAACAGGGCGACACACAGGTAGTGGCTGGTCATTTCTTGCGGAAGCAGCCCACAATGGTGATTAGTGTTTTGGAGTTCATGGCCTGATGGCTGTATGTGCTTTGTGATTTTGATGTGCATAAAATTTCTATTCTGATTTGGCCCGTGTAGCGTTTTTCTTTGCAAGTGATGTGGCATATGCCTATTTGGGGGGCGATGTATTGTGAGGAGATCTGCATTGGGTTCCAGCTTCGGGGTTTAGTTGCGTGGTACTGTGCTGTGCGCGTTTGCCTACGAAGCCCAGTGAGGTCAGGGATGGGGGCTGCCAATATGCCAGTTTGAATGTTGTCATGCTCAGGGGCGGGGGATTGGGTTTTGTGTAACAGATGCCGGTCAGCCAGGTGGACTGGTTGAATGATGTGGTTTTCGGAATATTGCTGGTCACAGGTGCCTGTGTTTGCGTGCGTTTCTTGGTGGGGGACTGTGGTCATGTCCATTGGGATGGCTTCTGTATTCGTGCCATCTGTGCCCTGCAGCTCCCATTGGCCCCTCTTGTGTTTCTTTTGTTCGTTGGCATGCATGGGTGACTTGTACATTTCAATGGTTGCATTGTGGCTTCATTGCACCTACGGGGAGTTGTACTTTGTGGGCAGGGAGCGGTGTACAGGCACTCAGTGGGGCCGTTTACGGTTGATTCGCGATGCCGTACTTCTCGCCATGGCGGAATGGTACATTCCGCCATGCCTGATGGCGTTAGGTACATGTCCGCTAGGGTCGGAATTGGCGTACCGTTGCACCATGGTGGTGTTTGCGGTTTGGCATGGCGCGCGCGCGCGTGCTTGGTGCAGTTAGCGTTGGCGTTCACTACGGTGTCGCTAATGGCTTCGTACTTTGCGGTGACGGGTCATAGTCGCACCGAGCGCTATTCGATGGCGGTATTGCATTTCCGCCATCGTTTTTCGATTTCCGCCAGGGTCGTAATGAGGGCCTCTGTCTTTGTTAGGGATAATGTTCACCCAAGTGCTAATTCCCTCTACCTTATAGCCCTCCAGCTCTTTTGCTATATTTTGGGACTTTGAACTTTTCATTTTCAATGTGTTTTCTGTCTTTGTTTTTTTGGATATGGAATTTTTAGACAAACTCCATAGGCATCATGTTTTTCTTGTGTGTCACACAGCACCTTTAGTGCAGTGGCACAGGGATGTCTTTCAGACTTACCAAGGTTTAAATACCTTCTCTGGGACTGACTACTGTCTCCCAGTGAATGTAAAGTTAAATTGACTATACCATTCTTTTTAAATTCATAGACCCAGCACAAACTATCTTCCTATAGAGTGCTGGATGGGTTGCTTAGCATCACCTATGTCTAAACACTCATGTAACAGTCAAATGTTACCCTTTTTACTCTTGAAATGGCTGGTGGCAGGTGTTTTAGAACAAACTAGCATGATTTTTCCCGAACGCGAACATCGGTAGCTAAAAATCAGATCAGCCATGTTTTTCAATAGGACATGAAGTGGGAAAATGGGACAACACCCTTCCCCCATTCTCATCCAGACACTGGCCTAGAGGATCACGGCCCAAGCACCCCCCATGAGATGAGTTTGACCCATTCACTTAATTACCTGACAACATGGTACCATGTGTCCATGGTCCCCACAAACGAGGAGCATGCCCAATAGCAGGCCCTGGTCAAGCCGACACCTGCGACATGGACCAGCTCGACTAACGCAACAACCACGAAAAAACCCAACATCGTTAGAGATGCCATGACGACATAGCCAACTGACAAGAACACACGTGCCACCAAGCACACTGGTCACTCACACACCAACCTACACGAAGAACATACTCAGTGCTATGACGTAGCGGACTGGCACACCCACGGACGTGCATCGTTGTTATTTTTCACATAGGCCTCCTACCGCACCGCAGAAACGCAAGATGCCTGAAGAGCTTGTGTATACACTTGCCGATGCTTTGCCACCCCATACCCATAGAGACGCCATCATATATGTCTGCTGCTGCTTGTGACACTCTGTCATCCTGCGACACCCACATTATGGATCATGTACCACCACCCAGAAGCCAGGCCCGAGTAGGCCTCAAGCAAGAGTCCCCAGGCAGGAGCCTCTCAGACAAAATCCTCCCAAGGCAAAAAGCAAAGCGCTGATCATGCAGAACGAGCCCTAACGAGAGCTCACCGCCAAGGCCGCAATGTTGCAACCTACATGTCACGCTCTCAGTGCCAAGGTTACACCTGCCACCGCCAAGTGCCCCTCAGAGCCGAAATACAAATCAAATGCTCATAATTCTGCTCCAGCTACGGTCTCTCCACACGCGACCAAGCCGAACTGACAAAATGCCAAGCTCAAGAGACAGAAAGTCGCCAGGGTCCCACGTCTGGGACACAGGTTGCAACAACGAAGCGACAAGTTGGACACCTACACCGATGGGAAAGGAGTGATCATCAGCCACTAGCAAGACCTGTCCATTGTCCACCATTAACATTGTTGCCACCATCAGGTACATTGCGAGCTGGGAACGGCGATGGTCCCAGGATTGGAGCTCGCAAGGGAACCAATCAGAATACAAGGGGCACCTCACTGACGCCATTTCAGCTAGCCAATCACCAAGGGGCCCCTTCTAACCAATTTGTTGTAGCAACTTTTAGGGAAAACCCAAGTGTACCACCTGACCCGTCCTTATCCACTAATATTCCTTCATATAGTTGCCATACTAACCCTACCACTCGGGGAGCCAACCCGAAGTGGCGATAGGTTTTGTGACTATTTTTCCCAGGTGACGTGAGTAGCGCGTCATACTACGGTAAAAAGGGCCTGCAAGCCCACTAACAATGAGAGCGTCTCCCCGGATACATACGGGCTTAGAACAATCCCTGCCGTTATCCTAATAAACAGCAGTAATTACTTTGCTCTTGTGTGTGCCTCATACTTCTTTTGGGATGCAGGAGGAGTTGGGGCCTCGCCAGCCCCAGAGGTCCGCGGACGGCTCTGCTGGCCCCCAGGAAATCACTCCGACAAGTTGGAGGCACTGCTGAGATCTGTTTGAGGTCTACCTAACCTGAGGGCATTACTACCAGGCCTCTTGCAACGAGGCAGCCCGGCAACGTGGCCCCCCTCTGCCATTTCCCCCTTTTGAGGACTGCAGGACCATCACGGAACTGCGAGAAGACCGGACAGCGCAATCCAGACATTGGCCATCGAGAGCCGACTTGAAAAGTATCCCGTCCCCGGTTGGCGAGTGTGCAGACGTGGTCCAGACGAGGGGAGGTGGCAAGCGGCTGTGGAGGTGTGCCCGCAGTCGAGCGGCCCCAGCTCACGAGGACTTGGTGAGTATGGCACACCCAACCAGCAATGTAATGTTGGGCGGGAGGGGGGAGGATTTGTAAAGAGGGAGGTGGGTGGTTGTAGCAGTGTGTGGAAATTGATTTTGATTAATAAGCGGTGACTGAGGTGTGAGGCGTAGTGGGACAGGCACAAAGGCCGTCCCCTACAGCATCACGGAGCGAGTTGGGTGGGGCCCTAGGCACCCACGTACGACTGTTGGAGGGCGCAGATTGGTTTGAGATCGCGGACACCTGTGTAAGAGGGGGGTGTGGCTTTCCTATGAGTTGACGCTGTAGATCAATGAATAGATGAGGATCCCTACTAATTGACTATTGAAGCTCGTTAAGTAGATGACGTTTTCCCGCAGGGGGTAGCTAGGTTGTTTACCGAGTGCGGAAGATAATTGGCTGGTTAAGCTCCTCTGGAGAGGGGGCGTATCACACGCGAGGCGATGCAGGGTGCGCAGTCTGATTATAAAAGTTTATTGTTGATTACCTTGCTCCAGATGAGGCGAGAAGACAGCTGTGGGGTTAATGGGGGATAAAGGTGTGAGAAATAGCACGTATTCATAAGGGTTTGGAAATTGTACATACTTACAGGATATTGTAGAGTTTGGTGATGTCACCCGTAAGGCTTGTATAGAACCCCGCAACCATCTCGCGTCATTATGGGGCGAAAAGGGGTACGGGGAAAGGCGGCCGCGCACGGCGAACGCCGGCCACACTCAAAGGAAAAAAAAAGAGGGGGAGAGGCGGCTGCGCACGGAGAACGCCAGCCACGCTCAACAAGGGGTTGCATGAGAGGGGGAGCGGCCTGAACAGACAGCGGGTACAGGAGAAGGAGGAGCTGGGCTGGAGGTGTGTTGAGTAAATGAGGAGAAGGAAGGTGGGGCAGCCTAGAGGCACGCCGCACAGGACACAGAGCCTCAGGGGTCTCTGTGTGCCATGGCCGAAGGAAAGAAAGAAATAACAAAACAATATTCATGTAACATTAGAATTGCCTTTCCTTACAGCGGACAGTCGGAAGTCCCCATTTTACGGGGCCAGGTAAAGGTTAACGATTGAGAAAATAGGAGTGTAAAATGGCAACGTATTATGGGTCGGTGGCAGGATTAGGGTTCAGAGCAAGCGCTTTAACCACACCACTCCAACACATTTGCGCAACATTGTCACCGCATAGAGAAAAGATCATAAAGTATAGTATTGAATGGACTCAAGGAACTGACAACAAAATAAGGGTACCATGGCCGCCTAACGGCAGCTTCGATACATACACACAACACTATTTGCTGACATATTTGCATAATACTTACAAATGGAAAAAGTTAGCAAATCATCTAGCAGTTTTCGATCTTTGGAAGATGTTTCAGGGAGGGACACCGGGGGCCCCAGGAGTGTATGCAGTAAAGGAGGTGAAAGAAGAGAAGATGGAAGGAGGGGATGTGGGTAAGACAACACAGAAACAGCTCAGCACTGTAGACAGTGAGGAGGAGGCAGAAGGATCATTTGCGGTGGCAGAGGCGAAAGTTAAAAAAGAAGGGGCAGAGGACGTGCCAATGGCTAAGGTAGTGAAGAAGGAGGAAGGGGGTTGTACCCACTAACAGAACTCAGAGAAGCGGCGCGGCAGCAACTAACGGCTGCTGAGGGATACTCCAACCCCGCGTACAGCCCCCCACCATACGCACCCCCAGACGAGTGTCAAAAAAAACGAATGGGGGCGGCAGGTATGGTAGATTCCACCACACTTGTAGGAACGGGGGGCGACAAGAACACCCTGGGAAGCTTTGCAAACATAGGGCAAGATGAGTTGATAGCGGCACAGGTACTTCTGAAGCTACGGGGAACACTAACAAAGGAAGAGGAGGATACAGTGAGGAAGTCAAAGAAGGAAGAGAAGGACGACACACAAAAGGAGCACGAGGTAAGTGTCACGCTCACCTGATTCCCACGGAGGCGCAGGTCTGGCTTCGAGTGCTGATGCTTCTTCATTGGTGAAGCGCAGGACTCTGAAGATGGACAGGTAGGGCCCCTCTACTCTGGCTTCTCTGGCTCGCAGGAATATTCCCCTGTGTGTGAAAAGGGAGTATTACCTACTGACGGAATAATGCTCAAGCCTCCCACTCCCTTCCAACCCTCCACGATACCCATCCACGATTCCCCGTGAAGTCTCACCTTAGGGTCTGGAAGGATGAGTTCTCCATCCTGCTTCTGATGCAGGGGCGCGTTGAAACCCAGTTGCTTC
Source organism: Ambystoma mexicanum (assembly GCF_040938575.1). Lineage (NCBI taxonomy): Eukaryota > Metazoa > Chordata > Amphibia > Caudata > Ambystomatidae > Ambystoma > Ambystoma mexicanum. The sequence goes on from NC_090924.1 coordinate 903,905,074, forward strand.
ACTGGATTGAGGTTTGATGGAAGTTCAAATAAGCTTGACTATTCAGGTAAGGCACTGTAAGAGTTCTGTTGCAAGTTCAAAAGTTCAAGCTTAATAATAATGTCCATTGTCTTTTTGCAGCAAGCGCTAACGCTTATGTCTTTTTCCCCTTAGGGGCCGGGGTTCGGAATGCCGGAGATATGGTGCCGACCCGAAGTGAAACGTGCAGTTCCAATAAATGACAGGTAAGTTCTGGATGAGCGTTCGGGTAATGTCTTTGCATTCGCTCATTCAATGTCTTTGTCTTTTTTCCCCATAGGGGCTGGGGTCTGGAATGCCAGGAAGCGGCAGGACCCGAAATGAAATGGGAATGACCCAACAGGTAAGTATTAGAAGGAAACTGAGCTTTTCCTATTCCCTTCCTTCTCTCACCTTGTGTTCTTGTCTTTTTCTCTCTAGGCTCTGGGAAGTGGCTGCGGATCCGGATGATCGCTGCTGAAGGTGGAGGTGCCCAGGAAAGGTGAGTGAAATGCAGCGTTGCAGCGATCAAAGCGAAATGCTTTTAAAAATGATGTCTTCCCTTTCAGGATCGTCGGTGTGATGTCTCTGTGATACAGCTTTAGCAGGTAAGGTCTTCTTTCTCTCCAATTCTCTCTTATCTCCCTTTGCAGGTGACCCAGGATGCTGACAGGCGTGGTTGAAGTCCAGATGCAGGAGCTGACACGGTGAGCGTCCAGCTGCGAGGAGCAGAACAACGCGAAGCGTGAGTTGCTGATCGGGCGTGGTTTAAATAGCCTTGGAAGAAGTTCCAGGTATGTATCCTTCCACCGATCAGGTATGTATCCTTCCCCGACCACACCCAGGTGGGAAGTAGTCCCACAGGTAAAGTAGTTCCATTCAGGCCTCAAGAGGGCCTGGATGTAGCAGCATGGTCTGCATCAGGTAAGTGCACATTAAAACATTTGAACACATGTCTAGCTTTATGAGCCTGGCGCCTAAGGCGCCAGGACAGGGGTCCAACATGAGCCTGGCGCCTAAGGCGCCAGGACTGTGTCCAAAGGGCCCCAGCTTGGGCCCGCTGGCACTTCCCTGGGGGGAATGATGCCTGCCTCTGGGGTTGCTGGGTCTGACCTGGCTCCTTGGAGGTAGGCATCATGACAGTACCCCCCTTAAGGCCCCTCCCAAGGTTGTTCCCTCCGGGGGTTTTGGCTTGTTCGGAAATCTCCGGTGGAACCTTTGTATTAATCGAGGTGCGTGAACATGGTTACTAGGCTCCCACGATCTCTCCTGAGGTCCATATCCCTTCCAGTCAACAAGATAGAAGAGTTTTGACTTTAACACCTTGGAGTCTAAAATGTCTTTAACTTCGAATTCTAATTCCCCTTCAATTTGAACTGGGTCTGGAGGCTTGGACAGTCGGGTCCCTGGTTGTACTGGCTTCAAAAGTGATGCATGAAAAACTGGATGAATACGCATGTTGGACGGTAAATCCAGTTTAAAGGCCACGGGATTGATTATAGCCTTGATGGGATAAGGTCCTATGAATCTGGGATTGAAGGTTCGCGGGCCCTTGAGGGGTAAATGTTTCATTGCTAGCCATACCTGGTCTGCTACTTGGTAAGGAGGAGTTTTACTTCGGTGCAAATCAGCATTTTCTTTATACTTTTTCTTGGCTTGCTGTAAATGAGTTGCAGCTTCTTTGAAGGCTTGGGTTATTGTGGAATGCAAATGATTTACTGTGGCCATTTCCAGGGTCAGAGGTGGATCTAGGTCAGAGGTCCGAGGATGGTGACCATACAAAGTATAAAAAGGAGTCTGTCCGGTTCCAGAATGCACTGAATTGTTGTATGCATATTCTGCGATCCAAAGGATGTCTTTCCAATTTAACTCGTATTGGTGTAACATGCACCGAAGATATTGCTCGAGAGTCTGATTGGTTCTCTCGGTTTGTCCGTCGGTCTGGGGGTGGTGGCTGGTGGATAACCGCACATCTATTTGTGCTAGTTGGCAACACTTCTTCCAAAAATGGGAGATAAATTGACTTCCACGATCCGAGACTAATATGGAAGGGAAACCATGTATGCGAACTATATTCTCCAGAAATTCCTTGGCCAAGGTGGAAGCTGTAGGCAAACCTTTTAAAGGGATAAAGTGGGCCATTTTGGAGAATAGATCCACAATTACAAGAATAGTGTTGTAACCAGCACAAGGAGGCAGGTCAGTTATAAAGTCCATTGACAAGGTGTGCCATGGTGCCGGTGGAATATCCAAGGGTTGAAGTAGGCCGGCTGGCCTTTTCTTTTGACCCTTGTTTTGGGCGCAAATTCCGCAAGACAATACAAAATGTCTTTTCTCCAAGAAGGCCACCAGAAGTGGCGTTTGATTTTTTCCTCCGTTTTAGAGATACCAGGGTGTCCTTCCATTTAAGATTCATGATGATGGGCAATAACAAGTTCTTGCAATTCTTTACTTGGCAGAAACAACCGCTCCTGGAAGTAGGGTAAATCATCCTTAACGGTGTAATGAGGACCCTTTTGACTCCATTCCAGTAAGGCTGAAGAGTCTAGAAGTTGTTTTACTTGCGTTTGGATGTCCTCAATAGTTTGCAATGAAGTTAGGCCTAAGATTCTTTGTTCAGGTATGATTGTCACAGGTTCTAAACTCGAATTGGGTTCTTCCATGCCAATCCGGGATAAGGCGTCCGCTTTACCATTCTTGCAGCCAGGGCGATAGGTAATTACAAAATCAAATTCCGCAAAGAATAGAACCCATCGGAGTTGTCGTGAAGATTGAGCTTTGGCCGTCTTTAAATACTGTAAATTTCTGTGGTCCGTAATTACGGTGATGGTGTGTCTTGCCCCGAGAAGGTAGTGACGCCAAGCCTTGAAAGCAGATTTAATAGCGAGTAACTCTTTGTCGGTAATTGCGTAGTTTATTTCAGGAGGAGAAAATTTCCTGGACCAAAAGGCCACAGGGTGTAGTTGGTTAGTTTCTGGGTCTCTTTGCGACAGGACAGCTCCCATGGCCGAACTGGATGCGTCGGTTTCCACAATGTAAGGGAGATCTGGGTGCGGGTGCTTCAATACAGGTGCAGAGGTGAATTTGGTTTTCAGGTCCTGAAAGGCTTGTTCGGCCTCAGGAGTCCATTCAAAGCGTTTGTTTTTCTTTAGGAGAGCTGTGATGGGTTGGACTGTTCGGGAAAATTCCGGGATGAATCTTCGATAGAAATTGGCGAAGCCGAGCATGCTCTGAACTCCCTTCACCGAGCTAGGAGATGGCCATTTGAGGATGGCGTCCACCTTTCGCGAGTCCATTCGGACTCCTTGTGGTGTCAGGATGAATCCGAGAAACTCAACTTCTGTGGTATGAAAAACGCATTTTTCGAGCTTTGCAAATAGTCTGTGCTGGCGCAATTTCTCAAGAACTGCCCTAACATGTTTTCTGTGATCGGATTCTGAAGAAGAGTACACCAGGATGTCGTCAATATAAACAATGACACAGACATCGATAAGTTCCCGAAGAACATCATTCATAAAGTACTGAAAGGCGGCAGGTGCATTGCACAAACCGAAGGGCATCACCTGATATTCGAAGAGCCCAAATTTGGTGCGGAATGCAGTCTTCCATTCGTCGCCTTCTTTTATACGCACCAGGTGATAAGCTCCTCGAAGATCTAACTTGGTGTACACACAAGCGTCTTTCACCTGGTCGATAAGCTCAGGGATCAGGGGCAGAGGATAACGATTCTTAATTGTTATTTGATTTAGGGCGCGATAGTCTATACATGTTCTAAGGTTGCCCTCTTTTTTCGGCACGAAGAACAGAGCTGAGGAGACAGGAGACTTGGACGGGGGAATAAAACCATTGGCTAGTGTAACGCTCACCTGATTCCCGTAGAGGCGCCGGTCTTGACTGGGCGTATACCGTATCTTCAAAGGTGATGTGTAACACAAGGCTGGCTCTTTGGGCTGGACCTCTGTGCACTGTATGTCTGACTCGAAGGGTAAGATGTCTGCAGATAGAAAATATGGGATTAAGGAACTGGGTTATTGAATGTCTCTCTCTTCTTCCCTTTCTCTTCTCCTGTAGAACCCCAAAGGTTAACGCTCTCACCTTAGGTAAGTGAACGCCGTGCTCTCCATCTGCCTCGGGGCAGGGTGCTGTAACCAGTTTCTTCACTGGATAAGGGGAGCAGGCCTCTTGACTTCAGAGGACTGCTGTCCGTCGTTTACTGCACGAACGGTAAGTTTCGAGTAATTCTAATGTCTTTAAAGTCTTTAGTAATGATGTTTCTTGTTTTGCAGGGTTCCGGCGATGGCGGATGACGGGCTGAAGTGAGTTGAAGATGGAGCCCGTGTGATGAATAGAAGCGCCTGGAAGCACGTAAGTAAGCGCTTGTTGCCTGCTTCACGATGCGCTCTAACTGTCTTTTTATTTTGCAGGTACAAGTTCGGAGCGGCTGCAGGGTGCCGGAATACCCACTGGGTTAGATGTGGAAAGGAGTAATGGCACGTGAGTATTAAAGTTCCCCAATGTCTTTAAACGCACCTTGTTTTGTCTTTCAGATGCGGGATGCAGCACCGAAGGCCTCCGGAGCGTGCGAAGAGTTGGTAAGCTTTTGTCTTTCAGATGCCGGAATGCAGTGTGAAGACCTCCGGAGCGCACGAAGAGTAGGTAAGCCTTTGTCTTTCAGATGCCGGAATGCAGCGCGAGGCGTTGGTGACAGCCGATGGACCAGGTAAGTGAAGAGCTGTCACTGAAGACCGTAATGCTAACCTGTTCTTTCTTGTCTTTATAGGTGTTGCTGAAGACTGGATTCAGGATGGTAAGCCTTTTTCCTTAGGCCCAGGATCAGATGCAGAAGACACGATGAGCGTTCTGCTGCAGAGGATGCAGAATAACGCAAAGCAAGATTCATCCATCGGGTGTGGTTTAAATAGCCTCCTGTAGTGCTTAGGTGTCTCCTTCCACAGCCACGCCTAGGTAAGAAAAGAGTTCCTGCTTTCCAGAAGAGTTCCAGTGTTCTGAATCTAGGGAGTGGCTCCTGCCCCACCCAACAGGAAAAGTAGTTCCAAACAGAAGAGGATCAGAGGCTCACTGGCAGGCAAGTAAGCAGCATGGTCGGCTGCAGGTAAGTCCACCCAAGCATTATGAGCCCGGCGCTTCCAGCGCTGGGACTGGGCATATTTATGAGCCTGGTGCCACTGGCGCCAGGACTGGGTCCAAAAGGTCCCAATTGGGACTGGTTGGCACTCGGAACCTGGGTTATGGATCTGCTTCCAAGGGAGTTGGGAAAACCCTGACCTTTTGGAAGCAGAGATCATGACAGCTAGGTACTGATCTAAATACTGACGCAAATGCAGGTTCTCAGGTTCCGTAAGAGCATAAATCCTACTGCAAGGTAGTTGAGCATTGGGTACCAGATCGATTTGGCAATCATAAGACCGATGGGGAGGTAACGTGTTAGCCTGTTCCTTCTGAAAAACGTCTTGGAATTCTTGGTATTCTGACGGTAGCTGTACAGGGGTGGAAGTTGCTGAGGCTAGACCCATAACTGGATTTCTTGGATAACAAGTTGGTTCACAATCAGGAAAACATATCTTCTTTGCTCGCCAGTCAATTCTGGGATTATGTGTTTCTAACCAAGGAATTCCAAGAATTACTTGAAATTGTGTGGCCTTGATCACATCAAACACGATTGCTTCCCAATGTCCATCCTGACCCACCAGTGTCATTTCAACAGTGGAATGCGTTACAGGCCCTGAGGCTATTTCGGTTCCATCTACTGTAGTAATGACATCTTGGGTTACTTTCGGGCGGAGAGGGAGCTTAATCCTGGAAGCCAATTCACGGTCTATGTAATTTCCAATAGCTCCACTGTCGATGTATGCTTTTATCGCCACACAAGGGATACGCACTCAAAGGCATACAGGGGACAAATGAGTGACAACATTAGCACACAGAGGGGAGTCCCCCAAATGAACCATTTCAAATCAACTGTAATGGCCTAGCTCTAATTTAAACTAGGTCACATTTCGTGAAATGTATACATCACCTCACAAAATGAAGATTACACAGAGTACCAGATTTTTCATTTAATAAAAATTGTTTTCATAATTTAATTACGTAGGCCGTAGGTCCTACGTGCAACAGTCATAAAAAACATCACACAAAGACATGTATCAAATGTGGAAAGTATGTACAGTGCATCAATTAGCATTTACATATGTAATTGTAAAAACACGGATGGCACCGCCAAGGTTTTGTGTCACTGAGCTGGGAGGGCACATATTCTAACTGCCTACCCCTATCTGGGACCCGGGATGTGTGTGTTTTGGTCAGACACAATTTTTATGTGCCATGTCTAATTAGTTGTAGCATTGTCATCGGGTGACACTGCCACGCAGAGAATATCTGTGACTTGTTAGCCAGATAGGGATAGGCAGTTAGAATATGTGCCCTCCCAGCTCAGTGACACAAAACCTTGGCGGTGCCATCCGTGTTTTTACAATTACATATGTAAATGCTAATTGATGCACTGTACATACTTTCCACATTTGATACATGTCTTTGTGTGATGTTTTTTATGACTGTTGCACGTAGGACCTACGGCCTACGTAATTAAATTATGAAAACAATTTTTATTAAATGAAAAATCTGGTACTCTGTGTAATCTTCATTTTGTGAGGTGATGTATACATTTCACGAAATGTGACCTAGTTTAAATTAGAGCTAGGCCATTACAGTTGATTTGAAATGGTTCATTTGGGGGACTCCCCTCTGTGTGCTGATGTATGCTTTTATAGCATGCAACTGCTGAGGCTGTTTTGGGTCCACGAGCACCATTGGCATGACAAAATGCGAGGTCAAAGAATTTGTTTTCAAGCTCGGCAAGCGGACCCCTACGCTTGTCGGGCTAGGTCGTTTCCCGAATCAGGTGTCAATAAATCGTTATCAGTGGCTCCAACCACCTTCTTAGGTGGTTCAACCGGACAATTTCGAAGAAAGTGACCGGAAGTCCTGCAATACAGACAAAGTTGCATTGGCCGCCTTCTCTCTCGTTCCTTCTGCGTTAATGGTCCTTTAACACCGCCGATTTGCATAGGTTCGGATACGTCGGTACTCTTGAAGTTGGCGTGGGTTTTGATCGGTACTCGGGTTTCGTACTTGAACCGATCTGCTTTTCTATTTTGAAGTCTGTGATCAAGTTGAACCACCAAGTCTATGTAGTCTGCGCAGACCTGGGGTGGATCTACTATCTGAGCTAGAACATCCTTAAGCTCTCCGCGCAGGCCTCGATGAAACAATGTGATCCTTTTGTTTTCTGGCCATCCAGTTTCCACAACCAGTCTATTAAAGGTGGCAACGTAGGACAGGAGATCCTGATTACCTTGTCGTAAGGATAGCAGTTCGTTATCAAGGGCCTGTCCTTGAGAGTGTCGAGCAAACAATCTTTCCATGCTGGCCTGGAAACCCTGAAAATTCTGGAGAAAGGGATCATCCTGATTTACCAATGGAATAGACCAATCGGCAGCACTGCCACTGAGGTAAGATAGTATAAAGGCTACCTTGGTCTGGTCGTTAGGGAAGGCCCCGGGTCTGCATAGAAAGTGTAAACGACATTGGTTCATAAAGACGGCATATTTCTTGGGATCCCCCGCAAAACGTTCAAGCGGGGCCAAAGGCATGTGTCCAGGTAGATTGATTTGTACCGGGTTATTCAAACCCATTGATGTGGAAGTACCTCCGGAATTAGGTAAAGGAGTGTGCCCTGCCTGGGCCTGCAATAACCTTTTGGCCAGGTCATCTGTTCTTTCCTTGGATAGGATCAGTTCTCATTTGAGAGCGTTAGTCTCCTGGCGGGCTGAGTGCACTTCTGCCCGTAATTCCCCCAAAAGGTGGGCCAGCTGATCTGTCTCGGAAGTCTCCATAGCGCCCGGGTGGGAAATTGTGGGTAGGCTTCGCGTTCTGTCACGCTCACCTGATTCCCACGGAGGCGCAGGTCTGGCTTCGAGTGCTGATGCTTCTTCAATGGTGAAGCGCAGGACTCTGAAGATGGACAGGTAGGGCCCATCTACTCTGGCTTCTCTGGCTCGCAGGAATATTCCCCTGTGCGTGAAAAGGGAGTATTACCTACTGACGGAATAATGCTCAAGCCTCCCACTCCCTTCCAACCCTCCACGATACCCTTCCACGATTCCCCGTGAAGTCTCACCTTAGGGTCTGGAAGGATGAGTTCTCCATCCTGCTTCTGATGCAGGGGCGCGTTGAAACCCAGTTACTTCACTGGATTGAGGTTTGATGGAAGTTCAAATAAGCTTGAATATTCAGGTAAGGCGCTGTAAGAGTTCTGTTGCAAGTTCAAAAGTTCAAGCTTAATAATAATGTTCATTGTCTTTTTGCAGCAAGCGCTAACGCTTATGTCTTTTTCCCCTTAGGGGCCGGGGTTCGGAATGCCGGCGATATGGCGCCGACCCGAAGTGAAACGTGCAGTTAAATAAATGACAGGTAAGTTCTGGATGAGCGTTCGGGTAATGTCTTTGCATTCGCTCATTCAATGTCTTTGTCTTTTTTCCCCATAGGGGCCGGGGTCCGGAATGCCAGGAAGCGGCAGGACCCGAAATGAAATGGGAATGACCCAACAGGTAAGTCTTAGAAGGAAACTGAGCTTTTCCTATTCCCTTCCTTCTCTCACCTTGTGTTCTTGTCTTTTTCTCTCTAGTCTCTGGGAAGTGGCTGCGGATCCGGATGATCGCTGCTGAAGGTGGAGGTGCCCAGGAAAGGTGAGTGAAATGCAGCGTTGCAGCGATCGAAGCGAAATGCTTTTAAAAATGATGTCTTCCCTTTCAGGATCGTCGGTGTGATGTCTCCGTGATACAGCTTTAGCAGGTAAGGTCTTCTTTCTCCCCAATTCTCTCTTATCTCCCTTTGCAGGTGACCCAGGATGCTGACAGGCGTGGCTGAAGTCCAGATGCAGGAGCTGACACGGTGAGCGTCCAGCTGCGAGGAGCAGAACAACGCGAAGCGTGAGTTGCTGATCGGGCGTGGTTTAAATAGCCTTGGAAGAAGTTCCAGGTATGTATCCTTCCACCGATCAGGTATGTATCCTTCCCCGACTACACCCAGGTGGGAAGTAGTCCCACAGGTAAAGTAGTTCCATTCAGGCCTCAAGAGGGCCTGGATGTAGCTGCATGGTCTGCATCAGGTAAGTGCACATTAAAACATTTGAACACATGTCTAGCTTTATGAGCCTGGCGCCTAAGGCGCCAGGACAGGGGTCCAACTTGAGCCTGGCGCCTAAGGCGCCAGGACTGTGTCCAAAGGGCCCCAGCTTGGGCCCGCTGGCACTTCCCTGGGGGGAATGATGCCTGCCTCTGGGGTTGCTGGGTCGGACCTGGCTCCTTGGAGGTAGGCATCATGACAGTAAGTAAAGAGGGAGAAGGGCGGCTCTCGCAGGAAGAGGAAGAGATATTAGAGGAAAGGTTGGCGGAATTGAGGAGAGTACGAAGCGCACTGATCAGACAGTTCGAGAAGGAAACACAGAAGAGACAGGAAGAAAAGAAAGAAAATAAACAAGAGGTGGTGAGAATGAAGGAACAGGCGGAGGGAAGGAAGAAGGAAGAAGAGCGCATACGAGCAATTGCAGGAAGAATGGCACGCGCAGAAAATAGGGAGATGAGAAGGAAAGAGGAGGAGAGGGAAGAGAATGATAGGGAAATGGGAATGTGGAAAAAGGAGATAATATCTGAAAGCACACGAAAATATGAAAATATGAAGAAGGTAAAGTTATAGAAAGCATATTAAAAAAAAACATGGGGGAGTAAGGAAGAATAGGAACGGATAATATCAAGGGTGCGTGAGGAGGTATTGGAAGAGCTCCACCGGAAATGAGCGGAAATAGGTGGCAAGGTAGTGGAGAAGAAGAAAGAGGAGAGAGGTGACAGGGGGATGGAGAGTGGAGAAAGGAAGCACACATGCAAAGACAAGGAGGTGGCATCAACATCAACGCAGGGGGCTGAGGTTGAAGAAGGTGAGTACGCAGATGTGGATTTAATAGATTTAAGAACAGTGACCTTAAGGGGGAAAAGCACAGAGTGGGGATTGGACTTTTCAGATGGATTTTGCAACGAGGAAGAGAACGGTTCGAGCACCACCGGGAGGGATGGCAATAGGGAAAGTTTAGACAAATTGTACATAACGCGCACTAACTGCGAGTCACCCCGCGAGAGGCGGGGACAACAAAGCACAGGAGAAACAAAGGTGTGGGAGGCATCCAGGAAAACACTGCATCCACTAACACCAACACCTGCACCAACACCGCGCCCACTGACACCAACCCCCGTGCACACCCCATATGTTGGCAGACTTAGGGACCTCTCAGGGCGCAGGCAGGAATGATAGGACAAGAAGGTAATAAGAAGGGCAGGAAGGATGTATGAGGTGCAAGGACAACCCCCGGTAACATTGACAGTGTTGAAGAATTACCAGATGTGGAGGAAGATGATGAATATACTAACATACCCACCCATAGGAGGGTAGGGGAAGAAGAGAGGGAGTACAATCTAATGCCACTATTAGAGAGAGGAGGAGCCAGACCACAATATATCCCCTGGAAACATGCCGATAAGGAAAATATAAAATGTAGGCTTCCGTCATTGAGCACTGGAGCTGGGAAGTGGATATATGAGATGGAAAAACAAACTGCGGGGCAAACGTTAGCGGTGGGTGACGTGAAGGGCCTCTTGATTTCCATACTGGGAGATGCTGCTGATGACATTTGGAAGAGGACGGGATTCCCAGGGATGACAATACACGACACGGCACATGACAGGGCCCCATTCGCCAACTGCAGGCATGCACTCTGGCAGGCATTGAGGGTCCAATATCCAGACACATCAGACATAGGAGGAGCAATAACGTCACGCAAGATGCGTGACAATGAAGATCCTGTTGGTTACATCCAGGAGATTCAGGAGAAGTGGCGCTTGGAAAAGCGGGAACAGTGGGATAAAACACCAGCAATTTTCTACCACATACTAGTACAGGGGCTCCCGGAGCAAGTACAGCGACAATTGAAGAAGTTGGTGGGAATAGAAGCAAAAGCATGGCCAGAAATATAACTGACAATAGTGCAGTACTGTAGGATGTGGTAGGAAAAGATGAAACAAAAGGAGGAAGATAGGAAGGTAGAAGAAGCGAAATTGGTCCAAAAGAAGTTATCAAAATATGCCATGGAGGGAGCAATGATAACAGCACCTGCCCCCACACAGGCCACAGTGACGCAAAACACAACACAACAACAGGTATCGCTGATGCAGCAACCACAAGTAATGACACAGCAAATGCCTCTACCCCCACCATATACGGGAGGGGGATATATGAAAATGGGAAATGGGTACTCAAACAACTACAGAGGGAGGGGCGGGCAAATGAGAGGAAGAAGATATGGTCCACCCATCCAACAACAAAGGGGAGGATTAGGGGGTTATGGTCAACCAGGACAACAGGGGTACCAAGACAATATGGGGGGACTTCAATGGCAAGCACGGGAACCACCGACATGCTGGATATGTGGGTTGGTGGGACACATATCACGCACATGCAGACTGAGACTGGCACAGACAGCTTTGGGGGAGCAAGAACAGCAAGTATCAATGGGGGAACAGCAAGTTTACCAACACCAGGGGACACAGCAACAACTGCCACCACAACAAGCACCGATGCACCAACAACAACAACAGGCACTGCAACCACAACAGCAACAACAAGCACACATGCAAACGTACACGCAAACGCACCAGCAGCCAATTGCAAACTAACAACAGCTGGTCCAAACAGTGCAGCAGCTCACACAAATACAGGACAATGCAATAACATCCACTGGCATGCCTGTAGCACAGACACAGCTAGTGAAGGTGAAAATATTGGGTCACAACCCATACACAGGAAATGGCCAGTCACTGTACCCACAATAGGACAGCCCACAGATGTCTTTGATGTGTCCCATCCTATCAGTAACACCTAACCCTGCGGAGGAACCACGCATACAGGTTACGATAGGTGACCGAAAATGTTCCTTCTTAGTTGACACCGGGGCCACTAGGTCATGCATAAGGGAGGGAAAGTTTCAACTGTCAGGCAAGGCCATGAACACTCAAGGATTTTCTGGGGCCTGAGGGTTGGTTCCCTTCACTGATAACATCACCTTATCTGTAGGCGATCATGATATGTCCCTCCCGTTGCTATACTCAAAACAGTCACCAGTAAACATACTAGGTAGGGACATCATGAGCAGATCGAATATGACTATCTCCTTTACTGACAAGGGGATAATATGCTCCAGGCATAAACATGCTCACAGCACGACAAATACTACAGGCTCACTGCACAACAGTAGCCAGACCAGAGCCAGTAGATGGAGAACTTTTCCAATACGGGACAGACATGGCAATAGCATGGTTACCAGGGATTGAAGGGAAAATATGGAGGAGGCCAGCAACTTACCTTTTCAGGCCCGAGACACCAGCCAGTGAAAAGGAAGGGACAAGGATGTCACTGAGCATTGAGAGCATTTTAGCAACACAAGACTACATTTCAGTACACGCCCAAGACAGGGAAGGGAGAGCATGGAGAGCGGTAATAGCACTGGCAGAGGGGTGCCGACTAACCCAGGTATCTGATGAGGAGCTCTTCTCGGATGATAAAGGTGAGGGGGTGATGGTGTTTGAGATGGGCGTTGACATCTGGGCAACAGTGACATACAGAGACGTAGCACAGAAGATGGCATTGGCGCTAGAGGCAGCAGCCACTACCACTGTACCATTTTTCGAGGAGGATTTGGCAGCAGTCCCTGCATCTCTATGGACCACTAGTCCATATGACGTGGGCTGCATAAAGAGCAATGGAGGGGTGAAAATAAAGTTGAAAAAAGGAGCTGTACTGCCAAGGGTAAAGCAATACCCCCTATCAAAAGACGCAGATGAGGGGATATACGAAACAATAACAGCACTAAAAAACAGAGGCATATTAGTACCATCAGAGTCTCCATTCAAAACTGCTGTGTACCCTGTGCGCGAGGCTAAGGGAGGGTCATCCAGGATTTAAGACCCCTCAACCACATAGTGGAAGCAGAATACCCTATAGCGGCTAACCCTGCCACTATGCTATGTGGGATACCAGCAGGGGCATCACGGTTTACCGTGATTGACCTCAAAAATGCATTCTTCTAAATACCTTTACACCCTGACTCACAAGACTTGACAGGTTTCACATACCGCAATACAAAATGGAATCACACCAGGTTGCCCCAGGAGTACTGCGAGTCACCATCTATCTTCAACAGGGTGATACAAATGGACTTGGGTAACATTGAAATGGAAAGCACGGTGCTGCAATATGTAGATGACATAATCATCTGCAGCACCACAGAAGAGAAGTGCAGGAGAGACTCCATCAAAATGCTTACAGTACTAGCAGAACAGGGGTACAAAGTAGACAAGGAGAAGCTGCAGTACTGCAAAGAACAGGTGCTGTACATAGGCCAGCTCATTTCACAAAATGGAAGGAACATTGCACCACAAAGGGCACAGGCCATAACCAACACACCCCAAAACATGCCCTATCAACAGCACCAGTACTTGCTACCCCAAATTATGAAGCACAATTTTTCATCTTCTCACATTGTAGCTCAGCAGTAATAAGGGCAGTGCTGACACAAAAAACTAGTATGGGACACAAACCAGCAGCCTTTTACACCTGGACCCTGTAATGTTAGATCACTTCCCGTGCGAACAGGGCCTGGCTGCCGCTGCCTTTGTATTAGAAAAATCATCATCGATAACAATGGGCTGTCCGATAAAACTGTATGTAGAGCATCCCCTTTTTGCAATATTGAACAAACCAAAATCAACCTTGACCACTCAGAGGGCATCAGGGTATGATGTTATCTTGTCCAGGCCAGAGTTAACAATTGTAAGGTGTAACAACGTCAACCCAGCGAGGTTCATAGCAGAGGTAGTGGAAGATGACAAATACTCTCATGATTGCACACAGGCCATTGACACTTACTCCAGCACAAGAAAGGTTGAGGAAAACGCCCTAGAGGGGGGAGAGATACTGTAGATTGATGGGTCTTCAACAATTGACCAAGGTAATGGGATACGCAGAACACGAGCGGCAGTGGTGAGACTGACAGAGGATTTAATATATGTTCCAGTGAAATGTGTTCAGTTACCCCAACACTACTCTGCCCAAGCAGCAGAATTAGTGGCCCTAATTTAAGCACTAAAAGAAAGCACTGACAAGAGAGTAACCATATATTCCAATAGCGCGTACGTCACATCAACTGTACATTCTGGGTTAATAAAATGGCAACGAAGAGGGTTCAGAAGAGCAGATGGCACACCAGTGCAACATGCCCTACTACTTGCTGAATTAATAGAAGTAATTTAAGATCCCAAAGAGATAGCCTTGGCGAAGTGTCAGTCCCATACAAACGGGGATGACCCTATTTCCAAAGGTAACGAAACAGCAGACGCACATGCTAAACATGCTGCGTATTTCGGTGAGATTTGGACCCCCCCAGAAAAAGAAAAAGAAAGGGGGAGGGCGGAGGCAAGACAGATGTTGTTGAAGGATGGGTACACTCACATCCCTGAAAATCTAATTATGGAATTACAGGCAGCAGCACCCATGGCAGAGAAGGAGCTATGGGTATAAAGGGGATGCACAATGTCCCTCACAGACGCATTATGGTGACAAAACAATACAGGCAAAATAGTGATGCCCCTGGCCCTATTGAAAACAGCCCTGGCCCAACTACACCAACCCACACACACAGGAAAAGAAGTGATTGCAGCAAGGATAAAGGAAGGGTGGTTCTGTCCCGAGCTAAACTCGCATGTTGCAAACTTCATCAGTAATTGTCTTACTTGTCAACAATTTACGGCTGGTCACATGCTGCAAGTGATCAAAGGTGTTATACCCCGACCGGAAGGTCCCTTCCTACACCTCCCCATTGACTACGTTGACATGATCAATTTATGTCAAGGATATAGGTACATGATTGTGGTAGTATACACATTCTCAAGGTGGATTGAGGCCGGCCCATGCTCCCATGCTGATGCCTTCAGAGCTGCAAAGTTCTTAGTGAGGGAAGTTTTCCCGAGGTGGGGGGTATGCGAAGTGTTGCGGTCTGACACTGGTCCGCACTTTGCAATGAAATGTTCCAAAACATCACTGCCCTCCTTGGCATAAAGCACAAGTTTGCATGTGCGTATCACCCACAGGCGAATGGTATTTGTGAACGCCTCAATGGCCTCCTAAAAGTAGAAATAGCAAAAATTCAGCAATCTACCAAGAACAGCTGGCTGAACTGTCTCCCCTTGGCCCTATTTGAGTTAATAAACGGGCCAGGGTCGGATCATCACCTCACACCCCATGAGGTGGTGACCGGACACCAAATGCACCTCCCATTGACACCTCCATCAAGGGCTATAACAGACAGTGATTTGTCTCAAAATGTTTTTGGTGATGAAATGTACGAATATTTATCTTCCTTGATTACTAGTGTAGCCTTTATCTCTCAACAGCTCGAGCGGACGCGGGGCGGGTCGAAGAACATCCAGCAAGAAGAAGGAGAAAATTAACAAATGGAACAAGCAACAAAGTGGACAGTAAGTGAAGGGGATAGGGTGCATCTGAGGAATTATAACCGCCGGTTGTATAGCCCCTGATTCACAGGGCCCCCTCTGGTGGAAAAAGCAGCTCTTAAACCGGTCAAGCTCCAAGACAAGAATGTATGGCCGCATCTGCATGACATCAAGACCTACAAAGATAAGACCCGCCCTTGCGTCAATGACAGGGCCAACGCAGCAGCAACAGCAACAAGTGACAATGGCAGCACAGCCCCTGACCCCTCCCAAACCCCAGACTGTCAGAACCACAAGGAGATCTTTATGGATGCATTGGAAAAAGCATCACCCCACTTACACTCAGAAGAAACAAAGATGGCGCCTTTTTTGTTCCGTTCTTCCAACTCCAGCGCAGCGGTCTAGTTCTTTTCAAGATGGTGACCGCCACCTACCCGAATCTACTTAGTTCCTTCTGAACCTCGGGTAGGTGCGTTGCTACTTGCTACTTGCTTGCTACTACGCTACGCTCCTGAGTTTTCCGTCTCTTCTTACCTAGCCTTCTCAGTTATATCATCCTTTCATCCTTTCTTTCCTTAGCGCACCTCGTAGCACTCCCTGCTTCTTACCTCCTCGGTACTCAGGTGCTGTTCCGCTCCTGTTTTGCTCTTTCTACTTTTCTGCTTGCTTTCTTTGCGGAAAATCATTACGGAAGGAGTCCTTCTCCTTCACCTTGTTGCTGTTGCTGCAGCTGCTGATTTCTCACGGAAGGATTTCGGCTCCTCTTCTTTGTTGCTGTTGCAGCCGCTGCGGATTACCTACAAAAGGAATTCATCTTACCTTCATCTCCGCTGATAAACATTGGACACCGCGAAGGCATCTCTACAACACGTTTTTTTCCCCTGAGGGTTTCCTGTGGTTGCAGCCCTCCGGTCTCTGTGAGTCCAATCATTGGCCTCTTTAGAGACTTGAGGGAGACATACCTATTTCTTCAAACAAAGGCAAACTTCATATCACCAGAAACTATGTGAGTAACTTCAATCTATCTTGTATTGTTACAGATAGCGACGCCAGTAAAGAAGATAGATCAGCAAATGCAACAGCTGATATCCGCGGTTCAAACATTGAATACAGAGATGCAAACCCTAAAAAATGAAAACCAATTGTTACGACAATTGGTTACCTCACGTTCCGAGATACCACCTGGATCATTACCCATGGGAACATTTGATGGTAATCCCAAGAAACTCAAGGAGTATCTGGACTCCTGTACGGTGCAGTTTTCTCTCAAACCTACATTTTTTCCTACAGACAGAGCGAAGGTTAGTTATATGATATCAAACATGTCTGGGAATGCTGTGGCATGGGCTACGCCCCTGGTCACAACCTACAATCAGCTGATGGATTCACTCACTGGATTCAAAAATAGTGTACAAGCAATGTTTGGTAGACGAGAGTTAGTGGTCACGGCCCAAGAACAGTTACTAGACCTACGCCAAGGCAACACAGAGATTCTCTCCTTCATTACTCAATTCAAACAATTAGCAGAAGAAACTGCATAGCCTGACGATGCCCTGATCATTATATTTCAGAGAAACCTTTGTGATGAACTTAAGGATGAAATTTCTCATGTTCCACGACCCCCTAACCTCGCAGAAATGATCAGGCTTGTACTTTAGATGGATAACCGTGTTCAGGAGAGAAATCAAGAGAAATGCAAATCTCAGAACCGTCCGGCTCCACAGCCAAGCCATCCTGATAGACCTTCACGAGGTCTAGAAGATGGAAAACCTATGCAATTGGGAGCAACCAGAGGTCCACTAACGCCGGAAGAAAGACTTCGACACAAGCCGCTGGGTCTTCGCATGTACTGTGGTTCAGATAAACATACCATAACCAAGTGCAATCTGATTCCTCCAAGACGCTCGGGAAACGCCAATACTCGCCCATGAAAGGGACCATGAGCGGGTATCACGCAAGTAGTTCCCTAGGCTGTCTTCCTACGTCTCAAAATATGATAGTATTCCCGGTTACTTTAGTACTTCATGACAAAAGTCTTACCGGGATACCGGCTCTTATTGATTGCGGGGCTGCAGGAGTATTTATGGATGCTGAATGGACTGCTCATCATTCCATTCCCAGGAGAACCAAGGAGGTGGCCGTTCCCGTCGAAGGAGAAGACGGAACACCACTACTACCTGGTCCTATAAAAGAGAACTCAGAGGTAGTCATTCTAAAAATCAACTCCCATCAAGAAAAGATTGTCTTTGACCTAATTAAGGCTGCTCATTATCCTCTCATCCTTGGACTTCCCTGGTTAGTCAAACATAATCCCTTCATAAATTGGACTACAGGTACCCTCTTTTTGTGTTCTGAACATTGTTTGACAAACTGCCTTCACCAAGGGGCTATAGGATTATTCACTTCCTCTTCTAAAGACAGTGCTCCTTCTGATACGTCAGTGATATCCAATCTCAATCTATTACCAGAATGTTATCTTGAATTTCAAGACGTATTTTCTAACAAAGAATTCAAAGAACTTCCACCTCATCATCAAGATGATTGTTCTATCGACCTAATTCCTGAGGCACAAGTGCCGTTTGGGCGAATGTATACTCTCTCTGGATCAGAAAAGGAAGCGCTGAAAGACTACCTTCAAGCCAATCTTCGGCATGGACTTATTACTGAATCTAAGAGCCCTGCAGGAGCTTCATTGTTCTTTATTCCAAAGAAGGACAGCAAGGAATTAAGACCATGTATTGACTATAGGGGGCTGAACAAGATGACCTGCAAAGATCGCTACCCTCTTCCATTAATCCAGGACATTCTGGAAGAGGTCAGAGGAGCTACCATATTCACTAAATTGGACCAAAGAGGGGCGTATCATCTGATCAGAATTAAACATGGTGACGAATGGAAAACCGCCTTTCGTACACCATTTGGACACTACGAGTATCGTGTAATGCCCTTCGGGCTATCAAATGCTCCTTCCGTCTTTCAACGCTTTGTCGCCCACATATTCTCGGATATTTTGTTACATTCTCTCCTCGACTATCTTGATGATATACTCATTTTTTCAAAGAATCACCACAAACATGTTAAACATGTGACAGAGATTTTGCGGAGATTGCAAAAGAATCATCTCTTTGCCAAAATCGAAAAGTGTTCAATCCATCAATCCAGGATCCCTTACTTGGGTTTCATCCTTTCCTTAGAAGGAGCTGCAATGGATTCCCAGAAAAGTTAAGGCTATCATTGACTGGAAACCCCCACATAATATCAAAGAAGTACAAAGATTTCGGGGATTTTCTAATTTTTACCGGAAATTCATTCCAAGATTCTCTGCAGTAATCAAACCCTTCACGACTTTATTGCAAAAAGGGAAGACATTTTGTTGGAACCCTGAAGCACAACATGCCTTTCAGGCCCTCAAAATCGCCTTTTCAACAGCCCCTATCCTAAGATTGCCAGACCAAGGCAAACCGTTCATACTGGAGACAGATGCTTCGTTTTCAGCAATAGGAGGAGTGCTTAAACAAACATCATCCAATGGTATGGAACACCCTGTTGCCTACATGTCAAAAACCCTCACTCCACCCGAATGTAATTATACCGTACTGGAAAAGGAGTTACTGGCCATGAAGAAAGCATGTTTAGAATGGAGACATTTGTTAGTAGGTGCTCGATACCCCATACTAGTCAGAACAGACCACCGAAACTTAAAGTCTCTCCAAAACTTTGAATGTCAAAATTCACAGCAGGCCAGGTGGGCTCAGTTTTTTTCTTCCTATGACATGGTCATTGCTTTTATCCCAGGAACTAGCAATCAGATCGCAGATGCGTTGTCACGTAGTTTATATGAAGACAGATCTCTTTTAAAGAGTGAAAAGATGTTCCCGCAAACTCCTTTCATTTACTACATCTCCTCCTTCTTACAAGAAGTTAAGAAGGATAGCAACAACATCACCCCTGAAAAGATACAGCAGTATCAACTGGTACAGGAAAAGGAGCTTTGTTACCATTCAGGAAGATTGTACATACCGTCCAAGGGCATACGGAAACAAATCCTCCAGCTTTGTCACGACCACAAAACAGCCGGACATCGCGGACAGGCCACCCCCTATGAGTTAATCCATCGATATTTTTGGTGGCCTCTTATGCACAATGATGTAAAAGATTACATAGCATCCTGTGCCATTTGTATCCAGGAAAAAGACCTCATACACGACCTATGGGGAGGCTACTGCAGCCTTCATTGCCGTCTCAGCCATGGGAGAAAATCTCAGCAAATTTATTTACTGACCTACCTCCTTCTTCTCAATACACCACCATAATGGTGACAATAGATTCTATGACGAAGCTGACACACTTCATTCCCTTAACACAACTACCCTCTTCAGCTCAAATGGCTTCCTGTTTTTTGCAAACTATTTTTCGTTTGCACGGGTTACCCAAGAGCATTCTGACAGATCGTCGACCACAATACGTCTCAGCGTTTTTGAAACTTTTGTGCCGCTCCTTGGGAATGCAGCGAAATCTAACATCTGTCTTTCTAACTACCATCCCTTTCTCTACAAAGATCCCTTCGGTGGACTCTCTGGTTAAAGAAATTCAAGAAAACCACGTGAAAGCCATTACCACCCTCAAAGATACTAGGGCCAAAGTCAAGCTACAAGCAGACAGAAGACGTTCCCAGGAATTCATTTTTAAACCTGGAGATCAAGTATGGCTTTCTTCCAAACACTTGCCAAAACATCTGTCCCCCAGTAAACTCTCACCCCGGTATTTTGGTCCTTTCCTAGTGCTCAAGGCGATAGGACCTGTTGCCTATAAAATACAACTACCCAAAACCTGGCATCGGATACATAATGTATTCCATGTGTCTCAACTTAAGGAAGACGTTGTTGTAACGCTCACCTGGTTCCCTCGGAGGCGCTGGTCTTGACGGGGCGGTGAAAACGTCTTCAACGTTAGGCGTAGGATTCGTCTGGCTCCCGGACTTGACCCCTTCCTCACCGAAAGCTTGACCTGCAGTGTGAGGTGTCTTAAGTAAGTGAATGCTGAGCTCTCCATCCTGCGTCTTGTGCAGGGGCGCTGGATCCAGTTACTTCACTGGATGTGAGTTCCGCCTCTTGATTGCAGAGGGTAGTTGAGAGCGAAGCCGCCGTTTGCTGCACGAGCATGACTTGTAAGTATTAAAGTTCTCTTTAGATTGCTCTCTTCAAATGTCTTTTCCCCTAATGTCTATGTCTTTTACTTTTCAGATGCTGTCGATGCCAAAGGAGATGCTCTCCCCGATTCGTGGCAGAGAGCGTAACAAGAAGATGATGAATTCGAAGGCACGTAAGTAGGAAGGCTGTTTTTGGGGCCGTAGAATGCACCTTAATGTCCCCTTTTGTCTCTACAGGTGCCGGAATGCAATGCGAGCAAGGTTGAAGCAAGCGCAACACAGGTAAGCAGTTTTGTACCCAAGCGTTACTAACCAATGTTCTTTGTCTTTGCAGGCCCGATGCCGAACGAGAAATGCAGAAAAACGTCTTGGATGCTGCTGATGGATCGGGTGAGTCGAAGCGCTAACTTTGCCTTTGTCTAACCTGTGCCTTTTGTTTTGCAGAAGCCGCTGAAGATTGAAGATTGGTTCCCAGCAGGTAATTTTCGTAATTACAGGGTCCGGAGCTGAAGATTCGCTGGAGCTGACACGGTGAGCGTCCTGCTGCAGATGCAGAATAACGCGAAGCATGTGGTACCAATCGGGTGTGGTTTAAATAGCCCATAGGAGTGCTTAGGTGTCTTCTTCCACAGCAGCCTCACCCAGGTAAAAGAGTTCCTGCTTCCAGAAGGGTTCCAGCAGCAATGATCCAGGGAGTGGTGCCTGCCCCACCCAGAAGGAAAAGTAGTCCCTGCCAGAAGAGAGTAAAGCCTCATCTTGCTGGTAAGTAAGCAGCATGGTCTGCTCCAGGTAGGTTCACCCAAGCACCTTTACACTTGATATGAGCCCGGCGCTTCCTGTGCCGGGACGGATCCTTACTATGAGCCTAGCACCACCGGTGCCAGGACAAGGTCCAAAAGGTCCCTATTGGGACTTGCTGGTGCCGATAAGACATGTTATGAGCCTGCTCCCAAGGATGTTGGGTAGGTCCTGACTCCTTGAAAGCAGTGGTCATGACAGCACCCCCCCTCAAGGCCCCTCCCAAATTCGTCTTCTCTGGGGGTTTTGGTTTATCAGGAAAAGTTCGATGAAACTTCTTAACCAGACGGGGTGCATGAACATGTTCCGACGGTTCCCAAGATCGTTCCTGGGGGCCATAACCTTTCCAGTCAATCAGATAGTATAATTTAGATTTGGAAATCTTGGAGTCTAATATGTCTTGTATTTCGAATTCTAGTTCTCCGTCCACAAGAATAGGGTCTGGAGATTTTGTCAAACGGGTTCCAGGTTGCATGGGTTTCAGTAGTGAGACGTGGAAAACTGGATGTATCTTCATATGGGCGGGTAGGCCCAATTTAACCGCCACTGGATTGATTATGGCAGTGATTGGGTAAGGCCCCAGGTATCGTGGATTGAAAGTACGCGGTCCTTTTAGTGGTAAATGTTTGGTGGATAGCCAGACCTGATCTCCCACAAGATATTGAGGAGCTTCCTTTCGATGTAGATCCGCACACTTCTTGTATTGCTCCTCGGCCTGCTTGAGGTGAGATTTGGCCTCTTTAAAGGCTTGAGTGATTGTCGAATGCAGATGATCTACAGCGGGTGTTCCAAGAGTCTGAGGTGGGTCAAGATTTGAGGTGCGAGGGTGGATTCCATATGAAAGAAAAAACGGAGTTTTTCCAGTTCCGGCGTGGACTGAATTATTATAAGCGTACTCCGCAATCCAGAGAATGTCTTTCCAAGTGCCCTCTGATTGTTGTAACATGCAGCGTAGATACTGTTCCAAGGTTTGGTTGGTCCTCTCAGTCTGCCCGTCGGTCTGGGGATGGTGGCTGGTCGAAAGCCTTATGTCAATTTGGGCTAGGCGACAACAACTCCGCCAGAAGTGGGAAATAAATTGACTCCCTCTATCTGAGATTAAAACTGAAGGAAAGCTGTGCAACCGAACGATGTTTTCGAGGAATTCTCGGGCCAAAATTGGAGCTGTAGGTAACCCTTTCAATGGGATGAAATGAGCCATTTTCGAGAATAGGTCCACAATCACTAAGATTGTATTAAATCCGGAGCATGGTGGTAAATCCGTGATGAAGTCCATGGAGAGAGTATGCCATGGGTGTGGAGGAATGTCTAATGGATGTAGGAGGCCTGCTGGTTTCTCCTTCTGGCTTTTGCTTTGAGCGCATACACCACAGGAATTAATGAAATCCTTAATGTCCTTTCTCCAAGACGGCCACCAAAAATGTCTTTTTATCTTTTCCAACGTTTTGGTAAGGCCGGGATGTCCTTCCATTAAGGAGTCATGGTAACAAGAGATCACTTGTCTTTGTAAATCGGTACATGGTAGATATAATCTTCCTCGAAAGTATAGTAGGTTCTTATCCATTGTGAAATCATTTCCCTTGCGTTGCCAGTCTTGCACTTCTGCTGGAGTCAGAAGATCTTTAACTTTAGCTTCAATGTCTTCAATGGATTGTGCATCTATCAAACCCAGGATTCTCTGTTCCGGAATTATGGGTACTGGTTCAGGGTTGGTCGTGAGTTCATCTACTCCAATTCGGGAGAGAGCATCTGCTTTTCCATTCTTGTTGCCTGGTCGGTAAGTTATCACAAAGTCGAATTCGGCGAAAAACAATGCCCAGCGAAGCTGTCTAGAGGATTGAGCTTTGGCTGATTTAAGGTACTGTAAATTACGATGATCCGTGATGACGGTGACTGTGTGTCGTGCTCCCAAGAGATAATGCCGCCAAGCTTTAAAGGCGGACTTGATAGCCAAAAGTTCCTTATCTGTAATGGTATAGTTGATTTCAGGAGCTGAAAATTTGCGGAACCAAAATGCCACTGGGTGTAACTGATTTGTTTCCGGGTCTCTTTGCGAAAGTACTGCTCCCATTGCGAGACTGGAAGCATCAGTCTCTACTATATAGGAAAGTTCCGGGCGAGGATGTTTTAGAACTGGAGCCGAGGTGAATTTTGTTTTTAGTTCCTGAAAAGCTTGTTCAGCCTCTGTAGACCATTCAAAACGTTTATTCTTTCTGAGGAGGGCTGTAATGGGTTGGACTACTCGAGAAAACTCTGGGATAAATCTTCGATAAAAGTTGGCGAAGCCCAACATGCTTTGAACTCCTTTCACTGATGTTGGTGAGGGCCACTTAACGATAGCGTCCACTTTTCTTGAGTCCATGTGGACTCCATTAGGTGACAAAATAAATCCCAAAAATTCGACCTCCGTGACGTGAAAAACGCATTTTTCCAATTTTGCAAAGAGCCTGTGTTTTCGGAGCCGCTCCAATACTGCGGTGACATGTTTTCGATGTTCCGCCTCAGAGGACGAGTAGACCACAATGTCATCAATATAGACAACTACACATACGTCAATGAGCTCTCTGAGGACGTCATTCATAAAATACTGAAAGGCTGCCGGAGCGTTGCAAAGCCCGAAGGGCATTACTTGATACTCGAACAGTCCATATTTAGTACGAAAGGCCGTCTTCCATTCATCGCCCTCTTTTATTCGTACTAAATGGTAGGCTCCTCTGAGGTCCAGCTTTGTGTAGATAAAGGCACTTTTAACCTGGTCAAGAAGTTCAGGGATCAATGGTAACGGATATCTGTTCTTAATCGTAATCTGGTTCAGGGCACGGTAATCTATGCATGTTCTTAGGTCTCCCTCTTTTTTTGGCACGAAGAACAAAGCTGAAGAGGCTGGGGACTTCGAGGGACGGATAAATCCATTAGTCAAGTACTGGTCCAAATACTGCCTTAGGTGAAGATTTTCAGGTTCTGTGAGGGCATAAATTCGACTGCATGGAGGAGTGGATCCTGGAACCAAGTCTATTTGGCAGTCGTATGATCTGTGAGGAGGCAGTGAATTAGCTTGATCTTTCCGAAAAACATCCTGAAATTCCCGGTATTCAGGAGGCAGGTGAGGACTCTCAGAAGTAGTTGCAGCTAGCTTCGTGCGGGGCTGCGGATAACAGGTAGGTGCGCATTCTGGAAACCGGATTGTCTTTGCTCGCCAATCAATTTGAGGATTGTGTTTTTCCAGCCAAGGGATTCCCAGGATAACTTGAAACTGTGGAGCCTTGATCACGTCAAACACGATCTTCTCTTGATGTCCATCTTGGCTTACCAACGTCACTTCCATGGTGGTGTGAGTAACTGGTCCGGAAGCTATTTCCGTACCATCCACGGTGGTGATAACGTCTTTCACCGACTTAGGACAAAGAGATAGATTCATCCTGGCGGCCAATTCACAGTCCACGTAATTGCCGATTGCGCCACTATCTATGTATGCTTTAATGGCATGCATACGATTGGGTTGTTCCGGACTCACGAGGACCATGGGCATGGTAAAATGCGAGGTCAAAGAACTGGTTTTAACGCTCGGCAAGCGGACCTCTACACTTGTCGGGCGAGGTCGTTTTCCGACTCTGAACTTTTGGCACCCTTATCGGAAGCTCCTACTGTCTTCTTCTTTGGTTTCACTGGGCAGTCTTGGAGGAAGTGCCCTGAGTTCCCGCAATAGAGGCACAATTGCAGTTGTCTTCTCCTTTCTCTTTCCTTTTGGGTTAGAGGTCCTTTCACCACCCCAATCTGCATGGGTTCCACAGTATCATTTCCTTTAACGGAGCTCTGTGGTCTTGAAAAAACTCGATTCTCAAACCTGGAACGATCGGCTTTTCGATTTTGTATTCTATGATCCAGTTGCACCACCAGATCAATGTATTCGGAACAGTCTTGTGGAGGATTCACCACCTGGGCCAGAACGTCTTTAAGTTCTCCACGAAGGCCTCTATAGAAAAGGGTGATTCTCTTATCCTCAGGCCACCCGGTTTCAACCACTAGTCTGTTGAATGATGCAATGTAGGCCAGAAGATCTTGATTGCCCTGTCGTAGTGAAAGAAGTTCATTGTCCAGGGCCTGTCCCTGAGAATGTCTTGCGAACAATCTTTCCATACTAGCTTGGAAGTCCTGGAAATTATACAGAATAGGGTTATCTTGAGTCACTAAAGGAATAGACCAATCTGCGGCACTGCCGCTAAGATATGAAAGCACGAAGGCCACCTTAGCCTGGTCCGTTGGAAAAGCGGCAGGTCTACACAGAAAGTGCAAACGACACTGATTGATGAAAACAGCAAATCTTTTCGGATCACCTGAAAAGCGTTCGGGCGGAGCCAAAGGTACATTTCCTGGTAGATTAATTTGCACCGGATTAGAGGAAGCTGTTGGGGCATGGCTACCACCAGGGGTAGGCAGAGGAGTCTGTCCCGCTTGGGCTTGTAACAATTGTCTAGCCAAGTCGTCTGTTCGCTCCTTAGAAACCACTAGCTCTCTCCTTAGGGCATTTGTTTCCTGGCGAGCTGCATGTACTTCTGCTCTCAACTCCCCAAGCAACTGGGCCAATTGGTCTGTGTCCGAAGTCTCCATTGCGCCTGGGCGGGAAATGTATGGTGAGGCTTCACGTTCTGTAACGCTCACCTGGTTCCCTCGGAGGCGCTGGTCTTGACGGGGCGGTGAAAACGTCTTCAACGTTAGGCGTAGGATTCGTCTGGCTCCCGGACTTGACCCCTTCCTCACCGAAAGCTTGACCTGCAGTGTGAGGTGTCTTAAGTAAGTGAATGCTGAGCTCTCCATCCTGCGTCTTGTGCAGGGGCGCTGGATCCAGTTACTTCACTGGATGTGAGTTCCGCCTCTTGATTGCAGAGGGTAGTTGAGAGCGAAGCCGCCGTTTGCTGCACGAGCGTGACTTGTAAGTATTAAAGTTCTCTTTAGATTGCTCTCTTCAAATGTCTTTTCCCCTAATGTCTATGTCTTTTACTTTTCAGATGCTGTCGATGCCAAAGGAGATGCTCTCCCCGATTCGTGGCAGAGAGCGTAACAAGAAGATGATGAATTCGAAGGCACGTAAGTAGGAAGGCTGTTTTTGGGGCCGTAGAATGCACCTTAATGTCCCCTTTTGTCTCTACAGGTGCCGGAATGCAATGCGAGCAATGTTGAAGCAAGCGCAACACAGGTAAGCAGTTTTGTACCCAAGCGTTACTAACCAATGTTCTTTGTCTTTGCAGGCCCGATGCCGAACGAGAAATGCAGAAAAACGTCTTGGATGCTGCCGATGGATCGGGTGAGTCGAAGCGCTAACTTTGCCTTTGTCTAACCTGTGCCTTTTGTTTTGCAGAAGCCGCTGAAGATTGAAGATTGGTTCCCAGCAGGTAATTTTCGTAATTACAGGGTCCGGAGCTGAAGATTCGCTGGAGCTGACACGGTGAGCGTCCTGCTGCAGATGCAGAATAACGCGAAGCATGTGGTACCAATCGGGTGTGGTTTAAATAGCCCATAGGAGTGCTTAGGTGTCTTCTTCCACAGCAGCCTCACCCAGGTAAAAGAGTTCCTGCTTCCAGAAGGGTTCCAGCAGCAATGATCCAGGGAGTGGTGCCTGCCCCACCCAGAAGGAAAAGTAGTCCCTGCCAGAAGAGAGTAAAGCCTCATCTTGCTGGTAAGTAAGCAGCATGGTCTGCTCCAGGTAGGTTCACCCAAGCACCTTTACACTTGATATGAGCCCGGCGCTTCCTGTGCCGGGACGGATCCTTACTATGAGCCTGGCACCACCGGTGCCAGGACAAGGTCCAAAAGGTCCCTATTGGGACTTGCTGGTGCCGATAAGACATGTTATGAGCCTGCTCCCAAGGATGTTGGGTAGGTCCTGACTCCTTGAAAGCAGTGGTCATGAAAGTTGTAGACACTTTTCACAGGCGGCAGAAAACTCATCCTCCTCCGCTATTAACATCTGACGGACCTGAATATGAAGTTGCTGCGATTTGTGATTCGAGATACTACAGAGGTTCTCTACAATACCTTATTGATTGGAAAGGTTATGCTCCATCTGATCGTTCTTGGGAACCAGTTTCTTCTGTACAAGCTCCAAAACTCTTACGCAAATTTCACCATATGCACCCCTGGAAGCCGGGACCTAATACCCTGTGGGGAGGGCATACTGTCAGAACCACAAGGAGATCTTTATGGATGCATTGGAAAAAGCATCACCCCACTTACACTCAGAAGAAACAAAGATGGCGCCTTTTTAGTTCCGTTCTTCCAACTCCAGCACAGCGGTCTAGTTCTTTTCAAGATGGCAACCGCCACCTACCCGAATCTACTTAGTTCCTTCTGAACTTCGGGTAGGTGCGTTGCTACTTGCTACTTGCTTGCTACTACGCTACGCTCCTGAGCTTTCCGTCTCTTCTTACCTAGCCTTCTCAGTTATATCATCCTTTCATCCTTTCTTCCCTTAGCGCTCCTCGTAGCACTCCCTGCTTCTTACCTCCTCTGTACTCAGGTGCTGTTCTGCTCCTGTTTGGCTCTTTCTACTTTTCTGCTTGCTTTCTTTGCGGAAAATCATTACGGAAGGAGTCCTTCTCCTTCACCTTGTTGCTGTTGCTGCAGCTGCTGATTTCTCACGGAAGGATTTCGGCTCCTCTTCTTTGTTGCTGTTGCAGCCGCTGCCGATTACCTACAAAAGGAATTCATCATACTTTCATCTCCGCTGATAAACATTGGACACCGCGAAGGCATCTCTACGACACGTTTTTTTCCCCTGAGGGTTTCCTGTGGTTGCAGCCCTCCGGTCTCTGTGAGTCCAATCATTGGCCCCTTTAGAGACTTGAGGGAGACATACCTATTTCTTCAAACAAAGGCAAACTTCATATCACCAGAAGCTATGTGAGTAACTTCAAACTATCTTGTATTGTCACAGATAGCGACGCCAGTAAAGAAGATGGATCACCAAATGCAACAGCTGATATTCGCGGTTCAAACATAGAATACAGAGATGCAAACCCTAAAAAATGAAAAACAATTGTTACGACAATTGGTTACCTCACGTTCCGAGATACCACCTGGATCATTACCTATGGGAACATTTGATGGTAATCCCAAGAAACTCAAGGAGTATCTGGACTCCTGTACGGTGCAGTTTTCTCTCAAACCTACATTTTTTCCTACAGACAGAGCAAAGGTTAGTTATATGATATCAAACATGTCTGGGAATGCTCTGGCATGGGCTACGCCCCTGGTCACAACCATCAATCAGCTGATGGATTCACTCAATGGATTCACAAGTAGTGTACAAGCAATGTTTGGTAGACGAGAGTTAGTGGTCACGGCCCAAGAACAGTTACTAGACCTACGCCAAGGCAACACAGAGATTCTCTCCTTCATTACTCAATTCAAACAATTAGCAGAAGAAACTGCATAGCCTGACGATGCCCTGATCATTATATTTCGGTGAAACCTTTGTGATGAACTTAAGGATGAAATTTCTCATGTTCCACAACCCCCTAACCTCGCAGAAATGATGCTGCTTGTACTCCAGATGGATAACCGTGTTCAGGAGAGAAATCAAGAGAAATGCAAATCTCTGAACCGTCCGGCTCCACAGCCAAGCCATCCTGATAGACCTTCACAAGGTCTAGAAGATGAAAAACCTATGCAATTGGGAGCAACCAGAGGTCCACTAACGCCGGAAGAAAGACTTCGACACAAGCCGCTGTGTCTTCGCATGTACTGTGGTTCAGATAAACATACCATAACCAAGTGCAATCTGATTCCTCCAAGACGCTCGGGAAACGCCAATACTCGCCCATGAAAGGGACCATGAGCGGGTATCACGCAAGTAGTTCCCTAGGCTGTCTTCCTACGTCTCAAAATATGATAGTACTCCCGGTTACTTTAGTACTTCATGACAAAAGTCTTACCGGGATACCGGCTCTTATTGATTGCGGGGCTGCAGGAGTATTTATGGATGCTGAATGGACTGCTCATCATTCCATTCCCAGGAGAACCAAGGAGGTGGCCGTTCCCATCGAAGGAGAAGACGGAACACCACTACTACCTGGTCCTATAAAAGAGAACTCAGAGGTAGTCATTCTAAAAATCAACTCCCATCAAGAAAAGATTGTCTTTGACCTAATTAAGGCTGCTCATTATCCTCTCATCCTTGGACTTCCCTGGTTAGTCAAACATAATCCCTTCATAAATTGGACTACAGGTACCCTCTTTTTGTGTTCTGAACATTGTTTGACAAACTGCCTTCACCAAGGGGCTATAGGATTATTCACTTCCTCTTCTAAAGACAGTGCTCCTTCTGATACGTCAGTGATATCCAATCTCAATCTATTACCAGAATGTTATCTTGAATTTCAAGACGTATTTTCTAACAAAGAATTCAAAGAACTTCCACCTCATCATCAAGATGATTGTTCTATCGACCTAATTCCTGAGGCACAAGTGCCGTTTGGGCGAATGTATACTCTCTCTGGATCAGAAAAGGAAGCGCTGAAAGACTACCTTCAAGCCAATCTTCGGCATGGACTTATTACTGAATCTAAGAGCCCTGCAGGAGCTTCATTGTTCTTTATTCCAAAGAAGGACAGCAAGGAATTAAGACCATGTATTGACTATAGGGGGCTGAACAAGATGACCTGCAAAGATCGCTACCCTCTTCCATTAATCCAGGACATTCTGGAAGAGGTCAGAGGAGCTACCATATTCACTAAATTGGACCAAAGAGGGGCGTATCATCTGATCAGAATTAAACATGGTGACGAATGGAAAACCGCCTTTCGTACACCATTTGGACACTACGAGTATCGTGTAATGCCCTTCGGGCTATCAAATGCTCCTTCCGTCTTTCAACGCTTTGTCGCCCACATATTCTCGGATATTTTGTTACATTCTCTCCTCGACTATCTTGATGATATACTCATTTTTTCAAAGAATCACCACAAACATGTTAAACATGTGACAGAGATTTTGCGGAGATTGCAAAAGAATCATCTCTTTGCCAAAATCGAAAAGTGTTCAATCCATCAATCCAGGATCCCTTACTTGGGTTTCATCCTTTCCTTAGAAGGAGCTGCAATGGATTCCCAGAAAAGTTAAGGCTATCATTGACTGGAAACCCCCACATAATATCAAAGAAGTACAAAGATTTCGGGGATTTTCTAATTTTTACCGGAAATTCATTCCAAGATTCTCTGCAGTAATCAAACCCTTCACGACTTTATTGCAAAAAGGGAAGACATTTTGTTGGAACCCTGAAGCACAACATGCCTTTCAGGCCCTCAAAATCGCCTTTTCAACAGCCCCTATCCTAAGATTGCCAGACCAAGGCAAACCGTTCATACTGGAGACAGATGCTTCGTTTTCAGCAATAGGAGGAGTGCTTAAACAAACATCATCCAATGGTATGGAACACCCTGTTGCCTACATGTCAAAAACCCTCACTCCACCCGAATGTAATTATACCGTACTGGAAAAGGAGTTACTGGCCATGAAGAAAGCATGTTTAGAATGGAGACATTTGTTAGTAGGTGCTCGACACCCCATACTAGTCAGAACAGACCACCGAAACTTAAAGTCTCTCCAAAACTTTGAATGTCAAAATTCACAGCAGGCCAGGTGGGCTCAGTTTTTTTCTTCCTATGACATGGTCATTGCTTTTATCCCAGGAACTAGCAATCAGATCGCAGATGCGTTGTCACGTAGTTTATATGAAGACAGATCTCTTTTAAAGAGTGAAAAGATGTTCCCGCAAACTCCTTTCATTTACTACATCTCCTCCTTCTTACAAGAAGTTAAGAAGGATAGCAACAACATCACCCCTGAAAAGATACAGCAGTATCAACTGGTACAGGAAAAGGAGCTTTGTTACCATTCAGGAAGATTGTACATACCGTCCAAGGGCATACGGAAACAAATCCTCCAGCTTTGTCACGACCACAAAACAGCCGGACATCGCGGACAGGCCACCACCTATGAGTTAATCCATCGATATTTTTGGTGGCCTCTTATGCACAATGATGTAAAAGATTACATAGCATCCTGTGCCATTTGTATCCAGGAAAAAGCCCTCATACACGACCTATGGGGAGGCTACTGCAGCCTTCATTGCCGTCTCAGCCATGGGAGAAAATCTCAGCAAATTTATTTACTGACCTACCTCCTTCTTCTCAATACACCACCATAATGGTGACAATAGATTCTATGACGAAGCTGGCACACTTCATTCCCTTAACACAACTACCCTCTTCAGCTCAAATGGCTTCCTGTTTTTTGCAAACTATTTTTCGTTTGCACGGGTTACCCAAGAGCATTCTGACAGATCGTCGACCACAATACGTCTCAGCATTTTTGAAACTTTTGTGCCGCTCCTTGGGAATGCAGCGAAATCTAACATCTGGCTATCATCCCCAATCTAACGGGCAGACAGAGAGACTCAACCAATCCCTGGAACAATACCTCCGCTGTTTTGTGTCCGCATCCCAAGACAATTGGAGTATACTGCTACCATATGCTGAATTCGCATATAATAACGCACCTCATTCAGCCATCCAAATGTCACCATTCTACTGTTCCTATGGATTCCGTCCTCCTGTCTTTTTAACTACCATCCCTTTCTCTACAAAGATCCCTTCGGTGGACTCTCTGGTTAAAGAAATTCAAGAAAACCACGTGAAAGCCATTACCACCCTCAAAGATACTAGGGCCAAAGTCAAGCTACAAGCAGACAGAAGACGTTCCCAGGAATTCATTTTTAAACCTGGAGATCAAGTATGGCTTTCTTCCAAACACTTGCCAAAACATCTGTCCCCCAGTAAACTCTCACCCCGGTATTTTGGTCCTTTCCTAGTGCTCAAGGCGATAGGACCTGTTGCCTATAAAATACAACTACCCAAAACCTGGCATCGGATACATAATGTATTCCATGTGTCTCAACTTAAGGAAGACGTTGTAGACACTTTTCACAGGCGGCAGAAAACTCATCCTCCTCCGCTATTAACATCTGACGGACCTGAATATGAAGTTGCTGCGATTTGTGATTCGAGATACTACAGAGGTTCTCTACAATACCTTATTGATTGGAAAGGTTATGCTCCATCTGATCGTTCTTGGGAACCAGTTTCTTCTGTACACGCTCCAAAACTCTTACGTAAATTTCACCATATGCACCCCTGGAAGCCGGGATCTAATACCCTGTGGGGAGGGCATACTGTCAGAACCACAAGGAGATCTTTATGGATGCATTGGAAAAAGCATCACCCCACTTACACTCAGAAGAAACGAAGATGGCGCCTTTTTAGTTCCGTTCTTCCAACTCCAGCGCAGCGGTCTAGTTCTTTTCAAGATGGCAACCGCCACCTACCCGAATCTACTTAGTTCCTTCTGAACTTCGGGTAGGTGCGTTGCTACTTGCTACTTGCTTGCTACTATGCTACGCTCCTGAGCTTTCCGTCTCTTCTTACCTAGCCTTCTCAGTTATATCATCCTTTCTTCCCTTAGCGCTCCTCGTAGCACTCCCTGCGTCTTACCTCCTCGGTACTCAGGTGCTGTTCTGCTCCTGTTTGGCTCTTTCTACTTTTCTGCTTGCTTTCTTTGCGGAAAATCATTACGGAAGGAGTCCTTCTCCTTCACCTTGTTGCTGTTGCTGCAGCTGCTGATTTCTCACGGAAGGATTTCGGCTCCTCTTCTTTGTTGCTGTTGCAGCCGCTGCCGATTACCTACAAAAGGAATTCATCTTACCTTCATCTCCGCTGATAAACATTGGACACCGCGAAGGCATCTCTACGACACGTTTTTTTCCCCTGAGGGTTTCCTGTGGTTGCAGCCCTCCGGTCTCTGTGAGTCCAATCATTGGCCTCTTTAGAGACTTGAGGGAGACATACCTATTTCTTCAAACAAAGGCAAACTTCATGTCACCAGAAGCTATGTGAGTAACTTCAAACTATCTTGTATTGTTACACAGACACCTCCTAGGACTCAAGTGGACAATTGTCCCTAGCACACCCCATGGACACAAGATCACAAAATAAGAAGAACACTGCCCCGATAAACCCCGTCCAGGTGCAAGAGTAAAAGGGAAGAGGGTTAAACGTAGCACAGATATTGATAATAATGGGGTAGACACATATCTTACAGAGTCCGCACATGTCTCAAACAACATGTGGTACCAGCACATGTCCAAAATTGGTAGAGGGACAATGAAGGACAACTGCTATGTGTGCTCGCTGGTCCCATACGGTATGAGCGCATCCAGAACATTTGTGGCCACTGACGTACCTGCAACATCAGTAGAGTGCCTGATATACCTGGCCCTGTTCCAAACAAAAGGACGATTTCAAGGAAGAATGGCAATAATACAGTGGAAGACGAGGGATACATACCCGCATGAAAATAATTTCATCAAAACACTGCCCATGTACAATCACTACTGGCAACTAACACAGGGGCTCCAGTATGTGACGGATGGACCAGAAAAAGGGGAAACAAAGGAAGTAACATTGAATTACCTACCATGTGAATGGCGTGCAAAAGAAGTTTCTGGAGAACTTGGATGCTGGGAGAGACCACTGCTAATAATATATGGAAAGGTGTACACGAAGGAAGGGTGGACGGATGGAGTAGTGGGGAGTAATATGGTAACATTTACAAAGGCAACGATGGAGAAGATGGATGGAGTAAATAACAAGTGCTACGATGGATGGATTAAGAGCGCAGGACTGGTGACATGGCTAGAGCAGGATGAGGATCCAGTAACAATACTCCCACTAACTGCACCTACACTTTGTTATCAACACAATGGAGAGGTTCATGTTGGAAGGAACAGCAACTGCAAAAGAATACTAATGATAAATGAAGAGGGTGCCGGTACAGCATTATTAATGGATCACTATTGGGCTTGCGGAGAAGAAGCATACCACAGCTTGCCGCCATCGTGGGATGGAATATGCACTATGGTACACATAAATGTACCATCCCTAGTAGTGCCACAGAAACATGTTAACATGGGGAGCTTCCCTAAGATGGACGAAGGGAATAAGAGGAAGAAAAGATTGGTGAAAATTGAAGAAGGACAGGGGAAAAACGACACAATAATATTGACAAGAGTGAAAAGACAAGGAGAACCACTGACGGGGACCTATCTGTGCCAAAGATCGGAAACTGCACTTAGTGACATTCCACCGGGACACAGACTATTCAGCAGAGCAGCAATGTTCTTTTCATCTATAATACATCCAGGACTGCAGGCGTATGCAAATGCGAAGTGGCTCCAGATAACAAGATGGGAGCTAATGATGACAATAAACTCAACCGTCAATGGGTTCAATGCGATAAAAGAAGAACTGAGGGCAGTACGAATGGTGGCACTCCAGAATAGATATGTGCTGGATCTCCTTACAGCAATGGAAGGAGGGGTTTGTGCAAAAATTGGAAGATCATGTTGCACATTTGACCCTGCCAACTACGCAGATAATGGTAATCTTTCTGAGGCAGTATCACAACTGGCCAAGATGCATGCCAAGATGGAAGAGGAAACAAAGGGTGTAGAGAGAGATGGTAGCTGATTTTCATACCTATGGTCATGGATGCCATCTTGGCTGTCAGATGGGCTCAAGATTAATAGCTGGGTGCATAATATTGGGAATGGCCGCCCTGTTAGGTCTGAGGTTGTGGAGGGCAAGGACAGCACGCACAACTGACGAAATGATGGAAATGATTGGTATGCACACCCTAATGCCAGCAGAAGACGACAAAAACACAGAGATCATCTTAAATGAAAGGGAGATATTGCACAAGCAAATATTGGAAACAGACTCACAGCCGCCATCAGTGAAGGGGGAGAACCCGAGGAACCCGAAGAATTATGGTGGGAAGTGGGTCTACTGCACACCCGGTGGTGGATGTGTGTATATGTACTGGTCATTTGAAGACCATGTGAACCAGTATGGACACCTAGCTGGAATAACAAAGGTTTGGAGACCACGCAGAGAAAAGAGAGGAGATAATTTTGTGGTCGACAAGTCGACCAGAGGGGGGACTGAAGTGGGAAAATGGGACAACACCCTTCCCCCATTCTCATCCAGACCCTGGCCTAGATGATCACGGCCCAAGCACCCCCGTGAGATGAGTTTGACCCATTCACTTCATTACCTGACAACATGGTACCATGTGTCCACGGACCCACAAACGAGGAGCATGCCCAATAGCAGGCCCTGGTCAAGCCGATGTCTGCGACATGGACCAGCTCGACTAATGCAACAACCACGAAAAAACCCAACATCGTTAGAGATGCCATGACGACATAGCCAACTGACAAGAACACACGTGCCACCAAGCACACTGGTCACTCACACACCAACCTACACAAAGAACATACTCAGTGCTATGACGTAGCGGACTGGCACACCCACGGATGTGCATCGTTGTTATTTTTCACATAGGCCTCCTACCGCACCGCAGAAACGCAAGATGCCTGAAGAGCTTGTGTATACGCTTGCCAATGCTTTGCCACCCCATCCCCATAGAGACGCCATCATATATGTCTGCTGCTGCTTGTGAAACTCTGTCATCCTGCGAAAGTCACATTATGACATTATGAATCATGTACCACCACCCAGAAGCTAGGCCCGAGTAGGCTGCAAGCAAGAGTCCCCAGGCAGGAGCCTCTCAGACAAAATCCTCCCAAGGCGAGAAGAAAACCACTGATCATGCAGAACGCGCCCTAACGAGAGCTCACCGCCAAGGCCGAAATGTTGCAACCCACATGTTGCGCTCTCAGTGCCAAGGTTACACCTGCCACCGCCAACCGCCCCTCAGAGCCGAAATACAAATCAAATGCTCATAATTCTGCTCCAGCTACGGTCTCTCCACACGTGACCAAGCCAAACTGACAAAATGCCAAGCTCAATAGACTGAAAGTCGCCGGGGTCCCACGTCTGGGACACAGGTTTCAACAAGTTGGACACCTACACCGATGGGAAAGGCGTGATCATCAGCCACTAGCAAGACCTGTCCATTGTCCACCATTAACACATAGTTACACATTGTTGCCACCATCAGTACATCGCGAGCTGAGAACGGCGATGGTCCCAGGCTTGGGGGCTCGCGAGGGAACCAATCAGAATACAAGGGGCACCTCACTGACTCCATTTCAGCTAGCCAATCAGCAAGGGGCCCCTTGTAACCAATTTGTTGCAGCAACTTTTAGGGACAAATATGCAGATCAAGGGGTGAACCTCTAAGTATATTTACGATACAAAAGCATGCCTTTCGGGGATGAATTAAAAACGCGGAGGGGTTTAAAGAAAAACGGCCGTTTAATGTTGAATAGAGCAAAAGAACACATTCTGCATGGTATTGCTAACGATAAAGAATGGGACCCTAGTACTCGACTGTGGTGACACTTGTAATATCAATACCTTAAATAATGAAATATAGTGCGCATTAATAAAACACGTTATGCTTTGGCACTAATTGCATTATCAAACTCAGAAATAGGAAAATGAATGGAATCTGAGATTTATGAGCAGGGTGAAATGGCCAATATAACTATAGCGCAGTATGTAAGTAATCACGGAAATGTAGGGTAAACGTAACACAAGGAAATGGCATTTTCTGGCATTTGAAATATGCCAAGAACATTTACTTTACATTAGGACCAACACACTGTATTTACTTTTAGGGATTGAACCCATTTATTTGTGAACAACAGATCGATAAACATATGGGAACTACTTAACTCAGGTAAACACTTAACCTACTTAAAAGCAAGTAACTAATTGGTGCAAAATATGTAAATACATGTCACAACTTCTTATCTTATGTTTGCTAATTTGCTTTTTCTGTTTCCTTTCCTTTGTATTTGAATATGTATTTGCAATTTGTTTTCCATTCCCTATGGATCCTCCCGATTACCCATCCTTGTTTTTCTGTGATTGTAAAATGAAATACTTGTTTGAAATGTATTGCTAATACTTTACTACTCTACCCCTAACCCTCTCCCCTCACTCTCCTCTACTTATTTTGACAATTTGCTTTAAATTACCATCAACATTTATTACTATTTGTCTAAAATCCATATAACCTAAGAGTGATTATGCCCTCATTTGAAAAAGGCTTTCCAATATAGACCAAACACGTGTCTTCAACAAGGGAAACCTTAACAAAATAAAACACATTTTTTTTGGTTTTTGAAAAATTGAACTTGGCGCTGTCTTTAGTCTGAGCTTCTTTGTAATACAGTATTTATGTAAAATGTACTTATCAAGGGTTCATTTTGAGTATATGTGAGAAGGGATCAGAATTGAAAAGTGAGAAAATGTGGTCTTTTTTTAATGTGTTTTGTGATGAAGAATTCATACTGTTCAAGTAAACATTTACCTGTCAATCATGGCATGGTTACATGAAGGGAAGTATGGGTGGATTGTTTTGTCTTCATTCCCTGCATTTCATACTGCACTGAGATTTTATTTATGCATATATACGAAACATGTCTTCACGCTAGCACCTGATACGGTTAAGAAGTCTCTGTAGAGTTTTAGAAAATAACTTTTCTAAATAACTTTTGAACCCTTGTATGAAAGCCTCCAAAAATATTTGTCAGTCATATTTTGGGGTAGCCGTCTGTAAATACACATTTTCAGAAATGTACATTAACCACTTCAGTTTAAAAAATGTTACTTTAATCAAGTTTTTAACAGTTTATAACATTCAGTTTTCCCGTAGGAACAAAAGTAATTTTTCAGCCCAAATATCTCAGATTTGACCGCTTCGATTTTCGCATGCACCTAGATTTCATCAGTGATTGGTGCACTGAAAATTTATTTGAAAATCGACTTGGCCAATTTTGAGTTATTAATGTTTTAAATGTATCTCTATATCGTGCGTGTCCAGAATGAACTTGCATTTTTCATATGGAGAAAACACTTTTCTGAATAACTTTCAAACCCTTACATGAACAAATCTGAAAACATTGATCAGTAATATTTCGAGGAAGTGGCCTGTGCATGTACAATTTCAGAATGGTACATTAACATCTTCATAGTTTAAATCGTTTTTACATTGATCACGTTTTGAACAGCTTTAAGCATGAGGCTTTCTCATAGGGAAAAAAGAAATCAGACGAAATATCTCCAAATTGGCAGCATCTATTTTCTCGATTTTTGGCAGGCGCCTAGCTTTCCTCAGTAATTTTGAGCACTGAAAAAAATAATCTGAAAATCGACCTGACCAATTCTGAGTTATTAACGTTTTAATTGTATCTAAATATTGCGCATCCCCAGAAAAAACGTGCATTTTTCATACAAACTGTGCTACAAAGGTATACGTTTCACAGTTCTTACATTATGCAATTGCATTTTATGAAAACACATGAAAGTCAAGGCTGACATTCATGTCAGTTTTCATATGTAATTGCATACTGTATGAATTGTAAAACTACTACGTCTGAATTTTTCATACAAACTGTGCTAAGAACTTATGAGTTTCACAGTTCCTACATCACATAAAAGTGAGAGCTGACTTTAATAACAGTTTTTAGATGTCATTAATGTACACAAACTACAAACAGGTGTATGAGTTTAACTGTTCTTACATTAAGCAATTATTAATCTCCTGAAAACTCACATAAAAGTGAGGGCTAACCTTGATCTCAGTTTTCAGGTGATTTAAATTGCATAATGTACGAACGGTAAAACGCAGATGCCTCGTTGTACAGTTTCTGCACATTAATTCAAGTACTAACTGTGAAAGTCATATTTGCCTCTTCTATGTATTAAAACGATCATCAAAGTACAATTTTACTTTAATGTGAGCTCTCATACATGCAGGAGGCATACAATTTATGAGCAGAATAAAGTAAAATTGTATGTTTAAAGCCTATGTACACATGTGAGAAAAACATTTAGTTTATATCTACACAAATAACACACTCTTACTACTTACGCTCCTACGACACACGCACCTACCACACCAGGTCCTACGTGTCATGCGCCACCCTGCACGCCATTTACTAGCATAGGGTCTGTATCCCCACTGGAGGTGGAGGTGGTCAGCAAAGGATCCGGTCGGTGGCTACAGGCAGCGGAGCACAGCGGTGCACGGGCCGGGAGGTTCCTGAAGGCCGGGTGAGGCAGTCCCAGATGGGAGTGGGGCTGTCTCCAGGAGCTTAAGGAACACAGCGCAAGTGACCGTGGTGGACGGAGCCATCTTGTCAACAGCATGCATTCGCTGAAGACTCCCCGGCTCTGCGCATTCACGGAATGAAGAGCATTCCCCTTAGCCTTGGCAACTGGCAGAGGGACACTCCAACCTAGTTCCGGTGCTGGTAGGATATTTGAACCCCAGGCACAAAAGCTTGGACAATCTTATCACTCTAAGGGATATGTTTCCTTTCCTTGGCTTGTTCCTGTGCCCATCCTGCCTCGTGGTTTTTTCCTTATCCAACTCGTGCCTTGGCAGTCCTGACCTGCCTATCTCGTGGTTTTTCCCTTGTCCATTTTATGTCTCTCTAACCCTGACCTGCCTACTTCAAGCCTCCTAGCATTTCACTTGTCCATCTTCTGCCTCATGAGTCCTGACCTGCATGCCTCCTGGTTTTTCCCTTGCTCATTTTGTGACTCATCAGTCCTGACCTGCCTGCCTCCTGGTTTTTCCCTTGCTCATTTTGTGCCTCGTCAGTCCTAACCTGCCTGCCTCCTGGTTTTTCCCTTGCTCATTTTGTGCCTCATCAGTCCTGACCTGCCTGCCTCCTGGTTTTTCCCTTGCTCAGTTTGTGCCTCGTCAGTCCTAACCTGCCTGCCTCCTGGTTTTTGCCTTGCTCATCTTGTGCCTTGCCAGTCCTGACATGTCTGCCTCCTGCTTCCAGACTTTTTCCTTGTCCATCTTGTGTCTCGCCAGCCTGGAGCTGCATGCCGGTTATGCTACAAGGTGCTCCTACGACAAACGCTCCTACGACACCCTCTTAGCACACACTCCTACGTTATGCCCACTTATGATACATGGTCCTACAACATACTGTTACAACAAACACTCTCATTGTGTACATGCTTACAACACACCCTCTTACGACACATGCTCCAATGACGAGAGCTTCTACGAAACAGGTTCCGATGACACTCCCTCCTATGACACACTCTCATGATAACTACTCCTGTGACACCTACTCCTATGGCATGGTCTCCTACAACACCCCCCTACAGCATTCGCTCCTATATCATATGGTCCTACAACAAGCGATCCTACGACGCAAGCTCCTATGACACACGCTCTTATGACACCCTCTCACAAGACATTCTCGTGTGACATGTGCTCCTATGGCCTGCGACACGCCCTCCTATGGCACCCTC
Source organism: Ambystoma mexicanum (assembly GCF_040938575.1). Lineage (NCBI taxonomy): Eukaryota > Metazoa > Chordata > Amphibia > Caudata > Ambystomatidae > Ambystoma > Ambystoma mexicanum. Next base: position 903,946,011 of record NC_090924.1, read on the forward strand.
CTATGACACCCTCTCCTACGACATGTGGTCCTACAACAAGTGGCCCAGGGGTATACACTCTAATGACACACATTCTTATGAGGCATGCTCCTACGACATGTGCACCTATGACATGTGCACCTACGACAACCCCTCATACGGCAAGTGCTCCTCCAAATAGTGCTTGCACAGTAAGGGCTCCTTTGATAAGTGCTCCTACAACACCCCCCCTTGCCACACTCTCCTACATCACATGCTCCTATGACACATGCTCTTATGGCACACAATCGTACAGCATGCTTTTTGTACACAAGCTCCTACGACGTTCGCTCTTAGGAGACATGCTCTATATATATATTTGGTGCATGCCCACAATGACTAGGCATCTGTCATACAAAATGTGCTCAGATCGTATACAACATGCTGTTACAAACTGCCACTCCTGATCTCTGTGGTTGGCTTGGAAACACGTCCCTCACGTTGCGGGTGCCATTTTTCCTCCCAAGATGGCACCCTCGATCATGTGCAACTGCACTTTGAGCGGTCTAGTTTTGGACCGCATTCATCCACGGTGCTGGCTCTTCCAGTTTCGTCAAATATCAGTGACAGAGATGCCTGGATCAGCGCGTCTCAACGCAGGTAATGATTTCAACCCTGCTCAGCACTCCTGGTATTAATTCACTTTGTTTCCTCTCCTGAGTCCCTGCTTGCTATTTGATTCCCCTCACTCTCCTGGTTCTCTCCTTCTTCCTTGACTCCAGTGTTGCTCCATCAGGCAGTATCCCCTGTTCCTTTGATCTTGACTCTCTCCAAATTCATTGCTGCTTCTCCTTCCTTCATCTTAGACTTTAATGTGTTACAACCTCTTCTGCAGCAGCAATACCTTTCAAAGGAATTCGGCACAGGTTTTCCCTTCCCTTCAGGGCACATGTTTTTCTCCAGTGGTTGTCTTTGGGTTTTGTCCTCTGGGGGTCACCCTGCCTGGGCTCACACTATTGAGGCAGCGTGGTGTCAGGGGAATTTTGCTCCCGTCTCCATGACTTACGTTCTCAGAAGAAAAAGGATAAGAAGTCTCCCGATAAGAAGATCTCCAAAGTGAAGGCACAGGTGAGTGCCAGCTCGACTTCTGGCAGTTTGAGAGGCCCAGCAATCACCAAATATAAGAATATGGATCAGTTACAAGACTTGTAAAGAGGAATTCAAGAGTGAGCAAAGAGATGCAGTCTCTGAAGGCAGAAAACTCTGTGCTTCACCAGCTGGTGTTAACTCGTGATGTCAAGGCTCAAGAGAACCCATCTCTGGGAACCGTCCTTGAAAAATATGATGGATCACCAAAGAAACTACTCCCTTTTTTGGATTCTTGCCTGGTTCATTTTACTTTTAAGCCAGTCATATACTCAGTAGACAGGCATAAGGTTGGGTTTATAATCTCCCACCTGACTGGCAATGCCCTTTCCTGGGCAACACCTTTGGTATCATCAGGGTATGCACGGCTAGATGTTTATTTCACATTCTTGGAAGCCTTCAAGTTAATCTTCGATAGACCCAATGTGGCCTTTACCGCCCAATAGAAGTTACTGGACTTTAGCCAAGGAACTCAGGACATGCTAACGTATGTTTCAAGATTCAAACAACTGGTCAAAGAGGCTGATTGGTCTGCTAATGCCTGTTTCACAATATTTTGCTCCTGTCTGCAGGAAGACACCAAAGACGAGTTGGCCAGGATAGTCAGACCGGATTCCCTACAAGAGCTAATTGACCTTGCTAGGCATATTGACTACACTGTGTCAATGTATCAATGTCAACTCCAGGTATTGACTTTAATTTATCATGACGTATCTACCAGGATTGTCATACCTGTCAATTAAATGAGCAAGGAAAACATTGTTAAACTGAAAAATTTGAAAATTCATTAACCCAATAATTAGAGTATTGACTGAATTTAAGTCAATACCTGGAGTTGACATTTATTTATTTACTGTCCATTTCTCTGATTGTTACTTCATTGTGATGAGCAAAGTGACTGTTCAAACTTACTGTTTTCTGATTTTTTGTTTGATTTTTAGTTGTTTTTGTTTTACTTCAGGCTTGTTTAATTATCTACAAGACTGTTTTATATGTTCTTTGAAATATAAGCAATACATTTCTTCTTTTTTCTTACCATGAGATTATCTTGATTGCTCTCAGAGTTTGCTACAGCCATCAAATTGTCATTTTAGTGATATCTGTTTGATACACTTATTAATTCAAATTACCATCAAAACTACTCTCAAATCAATCTTATAGCAGTGTGGACTCTATTGTTTTTGTCTAGTTGCAGTCCCATTCCACCACTGCTTTTGGGACACTCCCCCTTTTGCTTTTTAAAAGAATAACACCCATGACATTAAAGATGACATCACAAATATGATTGATGTCCGGCATCCCGGTGTAGTAAGGAAAATCCTTTTCCAAGATGGCCACCATGGAAAGGGAAGGCAAGGTTCCATACAGGGCCCCTCTTTGCTTTTCATCGCAGCCTGCAGAAGGCGGAAACAGAACCCTATGACCATATTACCACAAGCACATTTTTCTTCCCTTTCAAACCTATCCCAATTTCTAATAACTTTACCACAAAGTCAGTCCCAGATGGACATGGTCACTTTAACCCCATGCGTTGTCCCTCTAGGTCATGGGCAGTAGCCAGATTGTCCGGATCATCACCTTATTCCATGACCCGGACAATCTGGCCACTGCACATGGCCATAGGCTACACCTCAGTCACCAAAGGTATATCACTATTTTTAGTACCTACATTATGACACTTCTCAAAAAATAAAACACAGGCACATTTGCAAAACCATGCTTTCCGGTCCTTGCCAATGTTCCTTACACAAGTTTGCTGAAATCCACCCACGTTTAATTTGTTCAAAAGTGTCAAATGTGGGGGGGCGTGGCTTGGAGCCATGGCAGTCGGACGTGCTCAGTGAGAGCTCCCGGCTGGTGTCACGTCGCCACGGAAAATGCCCGGTGAACAATAGATCTTCTCGATCCACTCTTCAGCGATCGACAGCTGAGATGCTGCGGAACACTGGGGCGGCATAGCGGAGCCCTACAGACGCGGATGGCAAAGATCCGCCGCCTGCGACACACCAAGAGGGAGCGCAGGACGTAGCAAGATGGCGGCCGCCCACCCTGCCCGGCACTAAGCCCGGGGCCTAGGGGCTGGATCGGAGCACCCCAGCGACTCGGCCACTACATCGCCCCGGAGGCTCTCCGGCTCCCTTCGGGGGCCCGGCTGCGCCCGAGGGTGGTTCCGGCTCTGGGGGCCCCTCCCCCGCTTCTCCTGCTCCGGGAATCGGCGGTCTGCCGTTTTACGCCAGCCCCACACACCAGCCGATCGATCGGGGCCGCGGTGCCTGGGCGGGGGCTGGGTGCCCGGGGGGCCTCCTGGTTTCCTCCCTCCTCCCTCCTGGATAATTACTTCGGCGACCACCGTCTGCCTCCCGCCTCCTGTGGGGGCAGACCAGCAAATTGAGCCGATCCGGAGGGCACCAAGCAGCTGCGGGCCGTCTGGGGACCCGGCCTCCAGACCTCCGGACCAGCGGTCCTGCGGAACGATCGGGGGGGGCCCCCCGGCCTGGACAGACCTGGACAGAGGCCACAATTGAATAGTCGCCCAGGGGCTGATGCGAGCTCGCCGCAACAGCCCCCGCCCTTTCCTCCTCACTTCGGCCACAAAGCCTCAACTTGAGTTACGCAGCCGCCTGGATCTGCCCGCTTCAGTGTGGACGGGGCCCATCCACCTCAGGGCCACGGAGGCCCCATCACCCAGCATACCTCCCAGGGGGGGCTCATCTCCGGAAGCAAGGCGAACCCGGCAACTAACGACCCCGGGGTCTCCCCACGCTTCCTACCCTGCAGGTTGGGCCCGCGCAGGGGTTCCCTTCAGCTTCTTCTTCACTCTCCTGAGCCCCTGGACTTCCTTTCGCCGCACGGTTCGGGCACCTCCAGGGAGGGAAGGTAGCCCCCCCTAAAGCACTGCCACAAGGTAAGGCGGCACCTGCCGCATCTCGCCCTAACTGGACGCTCTGCTGACCCTCGGGCCTGGCTGGTGGCCCCTCCGCCCCCGTCGTAGCTGCAGGGGCGTCCCCGGGTTACCATGTCCAAATCGGGCAAAGCCGCCAAACAGTCGGATATTTCCACTCTATTAACAATGCCTCCTGCGGGGGAAAAAAGCAAGAGGGGTGAACGCATGGACACGGGGATGGGGAACGGCCTCCCCGGTGACCAAGCATCACAGGCGGTCACGAAAGCAGACCTCCATGAGCTTCTATCGGCCCTCACTAGGGAATTCCAGAAGGGCACTGAGGAGGTCAAGACCCAAATTACCCAGCTAGACAAGAGAGTGGGGGAGGTGGAGGCCAGAGCCGAGGAGATTGAGTCTACATTATGTGAGCAGAACTTTGAGATCGGAGAGGGGGCGGACAGGATCAGGGCCCTGGAGTGCAGGTGCGAGGCGCTTGAGGCCAGACAAGAGGATGCTGAAAACCGCTCGAGGCGGAATAACATTCGAATCCGGGGAATCCCAGCTGCAGTCTCGGAGAAGGAGCTCCCATCCTACGTCTCCGACCTTCTCCGCCACATTATCACCCTCCCAGACAACTCTCCCCTGGAACTGGACAGAGTACACAGGGCTAGACCCAGGCAGAGGTCAAATGGGGCGGCCGATGTCCTGGTCAGGATTCATTTCTACAAACTCAAAGAGGAGATCATGCAGGAGGCCAGGGCCATGGGCCAGATCCACTTCCGAGACTCGGAGATCGCCCTGTTCCAAGACTTAGCTGCTTCCACCCTAGCCAAACGAAGAGCTCTCAAACCTATGACCGACTGGCTACGAGAGCGCAAAATCCCCTACCGCTGGAGCTTCCCTTCAGGTCTCTCCTTCACTTGGGAGGGAAAGACTCAGCAAATTCCATCCCCGTGGGAGGCTGCAGTGTTTATGAATCCGGACCTGGGGGGGGAGGTCCCGGGGGACCCGGCCCGCTCCCCCGAGGGGGTCGGGGGGGGCCTCTTGCTCCTGGTCCCGGGTGGTTGGCCGACGCAGGATGCGCGGCCCTCCTGTTAGGGGGAATAAAACCAACACCAACTGAGAGGCCGGTCTCCCCGGTCCCATGCTGATCCTCTCCAGAACTTGTCAACACACACTGGCCCGCCTTCCTGGGGGCCAAAAGGGCTACCCTAAATACTCACACTTATATGGCCTACCCGGGGCGGCGCCAACCTACCCTTTGTCCTCACAGCCGGGTGGGCCAGAGCTGCCGGCGGAGTGCTCTCTTGATTTGCAAGAACTTCACCACTACAGCATGAGACCCCGTGGTCTCCGACACAATTGGCGTCCGTGACCCAGCCGACAGCCCCGTTGGTAGAAGGCTGGTCTGGATACCTGTACATGTTAACTGTTTTAAGTTATGTTTTAGTTTATGTTGTTGGTTCTCCTTGGTCGGGGGGAAAATGAGATTCGGAGTCTGGGCTCGGGCGGGAGGTGACGTGGAAACGAAGGTCAAAATACAAGTAATCGGAGCGCCCCCCTCCCCGCACGGCGGCCCCAAGGCAGTGGCGGAGGGTCCACTCAGCGCTGAGGAGGCCCCAGCTCTACAATCCAAAAGATGCCACATAAACCCGCTATCAATCCTACCTAATAATGTCTCAACCGGATAAGGAACTCTCAATGCTGACCTGGAACGTCCAGGGTCTAAACTCCCCCCGGAAAAGAAAGTCTGTGGAACACAGGCTCGCTCAACTGGCACCTGACATTGCTTGCCTACAGGAGACTCATCTCCTCAGGAGCGACGAACGCCGCATTGCCTTCCACCGATACAACAAAAGCTTCTTCGCTTCAGCAGATCTCAAAAAGAGGGGGGTGGCCATCCTGCTAAACCGGGACTTACCTTTGACCAATATAACCACCAAACGGGACCCCGAGGGCCGTTATCTCCTGCTAAAAGGCCTCCTGGTAGAACTACCCATCACCATCGTCGCCATATATTGCCCAAACACCGGGCAAAGCAAATTCCTGCGGAATCTCCTACCAACTCTGTCTGCCTTCAGAGAGGGTCAATTATTCATAGGGGGTGACTTCAACTTGACTCCCGACCCAAATCTTGACAAATCGCTCCCACCATCGAATGATGATTTCAGCAAAGCCCTGGCCATGGCAGAATTCTTAAGGGAAACCGACACCATAGATGTATGGAGACTGGCCAACATGGGGGAGAGGGACTACACTTTCTTCTCTCACGTGCACCTGGGATACTCACGGATAGATCTCCTTCTAATCGCAAGTAACCTCATTCCCTGTGTCGAAGCCATCCAAATCGGGCTCAGAGCCCTCTCAGATCATTCTCCAGTCACATTGAACCTAAGGGTATCCTGCCTTCCGGAGCCACCCCAGAGGCAATGGAAACTCCAAGAGCACATCCTCTCAGACATCGCAACCAGAACTGAAATTGCGGAAGCCCTTAAGAATTATTTCAGGGAAAACACTACCAAAGACTCATCGTTGGCTATGATCTGGGACGCCATGAAACCCGTCATCAGGGGCACGGTGAACGACTGCACAGCCCGACTCAGACGTCGGGATAAAGTACAACAAGACGCACTCGAAGCAGAGGTGGCAGAAGCGGAAAACACCCTTAAACGAGGCCCAAACAGGAAAGCTAGCCGCATCCACCAAAAGGCGAAACGTTCCCTAGAAATGCACCTGGCCGACAAAGCTGTCAGAGCGCTAACTTACACAAAACAGTTTTATTATGTGCACAGCAATAAAGCAAATCGGCTCCTGGTTCACAAACTAAAAAAGCTACAAACTAGAAACCTCATCCACAGCCTCGCTGATGAGCAAGGGACACTTCGCTACTCCATCAAAGAGAAAATGGAAATAATGGCTTCTCATCATAGATCGATTATGTCGGGTGCTCCCACCTCCGAAGCAGCACAAGCCAAATACCTAGCTGAAGTACAACTTCCCCTCCCAGGTCCGCAACTTGAGGCCCTGGAAGCCCCCTTCTCGTCAGAAGAAGTCAGTGAAACCATAACCAAACTGAAAAACTCAACCCCCGGCCCAGACGGGCTCACGGCCCAATTCTATAAAAAGTTTGCATACATCCTAGCCCCCCACCTGGCTACCCTATTTAACTCATTTCTATCCTCAGGCACAACCACTCCTTCCATGGAAGAATCAATCACAGTGCTACTGCCGAAACCTGGAAAAGACCGGAGCCAGTGCACCTCATATAGACCAATCACCCTCCTGAATTATGACGCAAAAATTTTCACTAAAACCCTAGCGAACAGACTGGCCCCACTGCTCCCGGCTATCATCCACCCGGATCAGACGGGATTTATACCCGGCCGTAGCACCCACGATAATATAAGAAGAACTATCAATGTCATTGAATCAGCCAATAGGAGGGGGCAGGCAGCGATGGTACTATCCTTGGACGCACATAAAGCTTTCGATATGGTTGACTGGGGCTACATCCGAAATTCACTCGTTCATTACGGCTTCGGCCCAAACTTTATAAAATGGACACTAGCTAATTATCAACACCCCTCCACCAGTCTCAGAATGAATGGAGTCAGATCCGACACGATCAAAATCTCAAGGGGCACTAGACAGGGCTGCCCCCTCTCCCCCCTGGTATTCGCCCTCTCCATGGAGCCATTCGCGACCAGAATTCGCCGCAATGTAAAGATCCAAGGGCTGTCAATCAAGGCCCAAACATATAAAATCGCCCTTTACGCCGACGACGTCCTTCTCACCTTAGTCAAGCCAGAGGAATCCATGAAGGCCTTATGGAAAGAACTGCTAGAATTCGGGGACGCCTCAGGCTTTAAGGTCAACCTTACCAAATCTACAGCACTGAGCATCAACCTACCGAGCCAGCTAGTAGCAGACCTGGAGGAAAAATACCAGATCCCCTGGGCCAAGAAGAACCTCCCATACCTGGGGGTCCAGCTCCCCGGCGCTCCCAGCAGACTATACAAAGCAAACTTCCCGGCATTCCTGAGAGAACTCAGAGCTGATATCAGACGATGGCAAAAGCAGGAGATCTCATGGTTCGGAAGAATCACGGCCCTGAAAATGAACCTCATCCCCAGACTCCTTTATCAGTGCGCTGCCATACCCACCATGATCCCGAAACAGGAGATCCAGAAGCTACAAAAATATGTCATGAGCTATATCTGGGAGGGGAAACAGCCACGCATTTCGCGAAGGATCATGCTCCGGGGCCGTGAGACTGGAGGCCTGGGAGCGCCCGATGTGGCAAGATATGTGCTGGCTGCTCAGCTCTCGTCGGCGTTCGCCTGGCTCCCCACCACCTCCAAGCCCCGCTGGCTGGAGCTGGAGGAGGCCTGGAGCTCAAGTCCAATAACTTTGCTGCCACACCTAAAGGAACCCAGTGCAATCGGGGACATGGGTCCTCTAACGGCGACGGTAAATACTGTAAGAAGCTGGAAGACAGCAGCGCGACTCTGGAATCTACGCAGCACGACGGGCCCCCTCACCCCAGTCTGGGGAAACCCAGATTTCACCCCGGGCTGTAACCCCAAGAACTTTGGGAGATGGAAGAATGGAGGGCTGGAGAGACTGCAGGATTTTTATGAGGAGGGAAACCCCCTGGACTTCGAGGCCTGCAAGGAAAAATTTGATGTGCCAGAGAGCGAGAGATTTAGATACACGCAGCTCCGCCACTGGCTCTCGAACAGGGAGGTGAAACGCCATGGAAGCAGAGCCCTTACCGCCCTGGAACTCACCCTCACCGGTCCCCCGCCAAAGGGCAGAATCTCCACCCTCTATAAGCTCTTGGACAGAACCGACCCAGCACGCAAAGAGCCATACATGCTAAAGTGGGAAAACGACATAGGGAGACCTATCGAGGTGGAGGAATGGAACCACATCTGGGCTAGAGCGAACAGGAGTTCGAAATGCGTTACCAACAAGGAAGGTGCATTTAAGGTATGCTTCAGATGGTATCGGACCCCAGAGATACTCAATAAATGCAATCCCGCAATTCCCCCGGCCTGCTGGAGAGGGTGCCCAGACAAAGGCACACTCTTTCATCTACTCTGGACATGTCCCAGGGCCACGGAGTTCTGGAAAACAGTGCTGGACCACATCAACAAAATCACAGGCCTCACCATCCCTTGGGACCCAGGCATTGTCCTACTTGGATCAAGCGGGGCAGACCAATTCCCCCTCTCCGGGCATAGAGCAGAACTATGCTCCCATCTGCTCACGGCGGCAAAAATCTCCATAGCCAGGCTGTGGAAAAACCCAGAGGGCCCGGCAGTGCAAATGTGGTGGACAAAATGTTGGGACATAATTGCAGCGGAGAAAATCACTGCCCTACGACTCGGAAACAGAGATAAATTCTTCCAAACGTGGGCTCCCTTTCTAGACTTCACCCAACAATTTCCAGGCCTAGCACGACAACCCCCTTCCCTGCGTTGGATGGACAAAACCGACTAAACACAAAGGGGCCAAGGCTGTGCGGAGGTACAAAGAGGTCCAGGGTCTGGCCTGTCAACGAACCCAGGAATGAGGCTCTAAGGCCTAAACAATCCCACGCACTGCGAGCTGAAATCGATCAAGGGCCTAAAAGCTCACACAAAGTCCCCTTGTCACCCACATTTACCCCATTTCGGCCCACCAGGGCTAAACTAATCGCTGTCCTCACCCCAGAATCCCTCCCCTGACCTGTTGTTGTTATGACTGTTGTTCTGTTATGAAGGACATTGTCCTTGTTGATTTAACACTTGCACAACTGAACTCAAGCGCGCGGCGCGCAGCGCCCAGCGCTATTTATGTACCTGCAAACATCCAACGCAATGCATGTATAAAACCAATAAAAATATATTTGGAAAAAAAAAAAAAAGTGTCAAATGTATGCACATGCAATAGTCATATAACCGTGCCCCCACTTGACAAAATCCATTCTGACTTTACGAAAACATTTAAATCTAGATCTATAATCTTTTTACCAATCTTTGTGTAGATTTCTCAAATGGCACCTCCTGCATAAGCCTTTACATTATTTTGGGACCCCCCTCTAATTTTGCCCCCTCTTGACAAAATCCCACCAAACTTCGCAAAAACATTTATGTATAGATATGTTATCAGTTTGACAAATTAAGTGTAGATTCGTCAAATGGCACCTCATTTATAAATGTTTGCATTATTTTTGGACCCCCACTCTAATTTTGCCCCCTCTTGACAGAATCCCACCAAATTTTGCAAACTCATTCAGAGAATTAGGTGGAGAATAAAATTGCAAAATGTCATGCAGTTTCATTAAAGGAGTAGAGCACTCAAAAATATTATTGTCCCAAATGTTCGGGCATGTGTATTTAAGCATACGTTGCTCGATCGTAAAAACTTTTCATATGCACCTTACTGTGGTTTTCCTCACTTTTACAAATGCAAAATCAGGTCGAAGGGTGTGGCCATTTTGTTGTAATCTTATCCGTTGCCGCATCGCCCTAAGCTCTAGTGTCCTTTTGCCATTAAATCATAGTCCCCGCCCATGAAGCTGACATCACCATTCCTAGCAATATTCTCTGCCTATATCCGTGATGGTACTGTGCAGCGTAGCCAAACGCATCCAATCATCACCTGCGTCCAGACATTAGTTGACACAAAACCGGAATATCAACACACATCCTTTCATAGCACAGTGCGTCCCAATTCTGAATACAAAACACTTTGTTTAAAGGAAACCGCAATACTCTGCAATTTACAATGTGCGTTTAGTTCACAATAAACGCTCCTAGAACATCCGCTTATTTCCATATTGAACCAAATTTTCTGTTGCTTTCTTTGTTCTTGATACAGAAATGTTTATCGTGAGTCACACAGTGTTCCTTTCGATATAAGCTCAATGGATGGAGGCATTGTGATTCTCAAGGCTTCGGCATCAGCTTGTTGCTACACCACCGTAAACGATGTCAAGGTACTCCTTATTGCTGGTACCGCGAAAGGGCATATAGGCCCGCCGCGATCATCCCAAAACAGCGTTATGCTCATCCAACCATTGAGGTGTATCATCAACTGGCGGCTGAAGAAGCCATCAATTGGTATCTGGAAATTATGACATTCGCAGTAGGGCAGGATGTGGCTGTGTAGAAAACATAACAGAAATGTGTCTCAGTACCGGTTCTTAATTCTATTCTAATGGTTCCATTTCTCATACACTGTGTGAAAACTAAGGATGAACACAAACTAGAAACAATGTAAACAAAGGGAAAACAACGTGCAATGTTGGAGTCAACTATGTGATTGAGAGGTTAGTGCTATGCAGTGTGTTTAGCTCGCAATGGGAGGCTGATGCGGAAGTTGACTGAAGAAATCGAATAACACATACACAGCATTTTAACGTAACATTAGCCTAGCATTGGGCGTTGGTGGAACCTGTGTGAACACTGATGTGGACTCCATGCATTTCGGTGCTGGACTGGCCATGTGCCATGTGACAAATACAAGTACACACCGGTTGTTTCTGAGTCTCCTCACCAATTCCCAAAAACAACAAACCATTGCAATGCAAGCCCGCAATCCATACCGGTCATAAAATGAAACCTTGACTCCTTTGTCTACAAATTCGTGTACAGTAAAACTTACATAACAATTGGCATTTCCATTCTCTTAGTGTAACGCGAAGTGTCTGTTCAGATCCTGAGATTTTTCATCAAATGAAATGAAACTTTACCTTGTCCAGTTTTGGAATGCTGACCCTTATCATGTTTGGCGTTTTTACATACCTCATCATATTCCTTTTCTTTTACTTACGAATCCTCCCTTTATTTCCAAGGACAAAAAACAATACAGGCTTATGCCTAGCTTGCTTTTGCTACATGGAAGCAACAAAATAACTCGGCAGGACACAAGGGAGTAAACAGCTGAAGGCATTAACCTTAAGGTCCATGGCAGCGATTCCCACGTGCACCACTGTAGCATTAGGAATACTTATGAAAAACAAACCAATTGTTTGCTAGCATACACCAATGCTGCGCAGAATTTCCAGATATTTACCCGTTTTATGAAAACACTTGGAAATCATAATCCACCTGTCAGCTGAGTACATCTCCAGTTTTCAGATAGCGACCTCCACGCACAGAGCGCACCAACAGCCCCCAACTTGGCAAAGGCTGCGCAGAGCGAACAGTGACTACCTCCCAACTTTTTCCTACAGTGCCTGTGTCAGACTAGTCTATTTGTCACAGCTGGTCCATCGCGAAGTGTTATAATTCAAACAGTGTATTGGTTTTGCTTCCGCAATTTATACTTTTGATAGCTTTTAAATTCAAGTTACATATGTTTTCCATTGGTCATGTACAATGTATCAAAATTGTTGAACATACAAATAGCTGATAATCATTTGTATCGGGATGCCAACTGTTCCATGCGTTCTGCTTTCAGTGGACAGAACATGTTTGCAATGTTTAGTGGCAATGTATGTGTCCTAGGAACCAAACTACAAACGATTCCATGAGTATGCATGTCCAACACACTAAAATTCAGATCTTTCGAGAAATCGAAATCCATTTCCTGATATGTTGGCTTGACCACCCACTTTTTGGATCTTTTTCCAAAGGCCACTTCGTATCTAAGCCAGGGGTGCCGAGTACGTGGGTACTCCAGGGCCCAGGCACCCGCCGGCAGAATTAAGTGGGGGCTGAGCCCCCCCCCGAGCCGAAGAGAAGAGACGCAGTATGGATGGCCCTTTGTTCCATCCATACTGTGTCTCTATCTGGCCCGGGTAAAAAACTATTTTTAGAAATTGAACGACAGATGCAAAGCAAGACGCTTTGGCCTTGCATCTGTCCCTCAATTTCTAAAAAAGGTTTTGGGTTGGGTATACTTCTACATGTAGAGGTACACACAACCCAAAACGATTTTTAGAAATTAAGGAACAGATGCAAAGCAAGAGCCTCTTGCTTTGCATCTGTGCCTCCATTTCTAAAAATCATTTTGGGTTGGATGTATTTACACATCTGTGCACTCCTCTTGACAAGAGCTGTGCACAGATGCAGATGTAGAGGTACACTCAACCCAAAACGATTTATAGAAAAGGAGGCACAGATGCAAAGCAAGAGGCTCTTGCTTTGCATCTGTCCATCAATTTCTAAAAATTGTTTTGGGTTGGATGTATGTGTACATCTGTGCACCCCTCTTCTAAAGAGGGGTGCACAGATGTAGAGGTACACTCAACCCAAAATGATTTTTAGAAATGGAGGCACAGATGCAAAGCAAGAGGCTCTTGCTTTGCATCTGTCCATCAATTTAAAAACATCGCAGTGAAATAAAAATTTCTTAACCAAGTGTGCCTTCAGCTACCTGGTATATACACAACTGGTATGTCCTTTCATCTGCTTCCTGCACTGAATTCCTGTTAAAAGCAAACATGTGTACTGCCTCCTAGGAACAGATAGCATGCATACATTTTGATGAAAACAGTTTAATTTTAGGATGTAAAAGAGCTAATGAGGGCACATGTAATGACACAAATGATGAGGAAAAATTTTCAAATATTATGATTCAATGAGGGGAATGCGGGAGTGCAAAAGGAAGTGAGTGTTGGGTTGCACATGTGGGAATAGTAAATAACAAATGGCAGAAATGTATGTCACAACTGCGGAGCATGTTTGACTGAAAATATTGGGCATAGAGGTCAAATTCTGGGCATATGGTATGCAAGTGAGGAATATGGTGTGCAATAGAGGGCTATTGTGATGTGATACACGATAGAGGAGAGGCCAGTAATGGTGAAAAGTACTATTATATTTTCAAAGCTCCTTTCAATTAAGGTTTTGGGAATGGTCATTTTACGAGCTGTGATAAATGTATTATTGAAGAGGGTGTATTATGTTTCCAGCGTGGAATATTATGTCCGATTATTGATACACTTTTATGATCCCAAATATTTACAATGCAATTGTAGCTGGGTTTATGCATAAGAAGAAAAGCATGTGTGGGTTGGCTGCAGGAGAAGCAAACCTTGACAAAGCCAACAGTTTTTTTCTTTTGTGAAGGCACTGGAGAGGCATTTGTCAGGCCCTCTGGTATTCGCTCGATTTTCCAGCTGTCTCCGCATTTATGACCAAGTAGCAGAGTTCCATCATTGGCTGTGTTGTCATGAAATGCTCATGTACTCTAATATTGCAGGCATTTTTATTCTATTCCATTATATCTCTCTGATAGTCCAGCTCATCATTCTATGATACAATGAAGCCGTCCCATGCCACCCACTCTTTGTGTTGTGGAGGGGACCATCCCTACACTGCTCCAGGATCTCCATCATGAAGTGGGTGGTGGGACCCGACCCCCTGAGGTACCCTCACACATGCACCAGGGTCCTGACAGGGCACTCCAGTACAGGCCATATCAGATTTTGGAGACATCTTAAGAAATGGGTGTTTCCCGAGTGAACAACCCTCTTAAAAGCTTAATGAGAGTCCACAGTTGCCCACACTGCCCTTAGAAATAGTCCTTTAAGAGTAGGGTACAGTGTTTGACATCTCCATCAGTGTGACTGTAGTGGACAGCGCTAGGTAACCTCTTTGGCGTATCTGAGCACTTTATAAACATTACAACAACCACCAACCAAGAAGCACCCTTTAAGTTTATTTGGGCCTCAAAATTTGTTTATTTGGGCCTCAAAATTTGCACTTCCCACTAGCTAGTATCTATTGGTAATTTGCTAGTGCTGATTAAGAAATAGTGTGTGGGTATGTGTGGGGGCGAGTGGCTTTTTATGCCTGGCTAGTTTGTTTGTTTATTTATATAGCGCTCCAAACTCGCAGGTATCTAGTAATTTGCAACTTGAAGTTCTTTCCCCTTGTTTATTAATACACTCATTTTAGGTGATGCATTGATCCCTTTAGCTATCTTGTTTATTTTACTCTGGTACCAATATCCTTACCTAACTTCATTAGGGAGCTTAGAGATGATATTGTATTGTATTTCGATTTATAAAGCCTGAAACCAAGGCTCGAATACATCTGGGCGCTAAGGAGCAGGACTGCCGAAGATCCCCTAACCGAGAGATTTAAATATTAAGGAATGTCTTTAAGGCCTTAAGAAAATGGAGGTGGTCAAACAGTTGAGATGGGAGAGCATTCCACAACTTCACAGTCAAAACAGGATGGCATGGTTGGTTGTGTCAAAAGCCGTGGAGAGGTCAAGTAAAATGAGAACTCTGCGATACTGGAGCATGGCCATGACATCAAGAACAGAAATAATCACAGATTCCATTCATCTAAGAAATCTAAAGCCTGCCTAGAATACATGCAGAAGAGAGTTTGACTCAAAGTAACATGAAAGTTGTGGGGTAACAATGGATTCCATAAGCTTAACCAAGAATTAAACAACACTCAGTTAGCAATAGGATACTGTTTCAAAGAAATTGGCACATTTTTGGAGTCGCAAAAGCATTACACTTACATGCAGAGTGTACCCCAACTGGCAATGCCAGAGCTGCTTGTCGAGGGATGTTGAGCTATCCTTTGGAACCCAAAGACCAGGGAAAAAGCAGCGCCATCATAGCTGCATGTTTCATGCCTGCTCCTACCACAAACCCTAAATGGTCTCCAGCTTCATGCTTGCTTTGTCATTGTGATTAATGTTTTGTGTGCCTATACCCTTTTTCATGTATTAATTTTCTTCTGGCCCTTCCGTGTTGGTTTCTTATGCCAGAAATATCTCAAACAGTATATAGTGCTACTTTTTTTTCTACCCAGAAGCATTGTATTTTCACTGTATTAAAACAGTACTATGCATGTTGTTTTCCAGTATATATTACAAGAATCAAGCATCATAAAACAGTTGAAAGCCCTAACATTAAAATGCATCATCACCTATTCACAAGACACTGGCAGTGCTTGTTTTTTCATTTTACTGCACTGCGCAATTTCTTATACATTTTTGTTTGAGCCAGATTTACTACTACTTGGAGATGCAACATACCTCAGCAGAGTAAACAATTTGTCCCAACAACCTTAGTTTACCACAAGTCAAGGTAATGTGACAACTAGAGAAGTCTTTAAAGCTTTAATTTCAATAACATTTTAATTTCAACGACCACAAGGCACTACTACTATAGGTTTCCCAGCACTCAAGTAACCAAAAAGGGAAAGAATGAAAATAAGAACTGGCAAAGCGAGATAACTTGAATTGGGAACTTCTTTTTGGTGTTGGTGGTGGTATTCCACCTTATAGCTGTACCTTCTGTTTAGTGTTCTCCCATCCTAGTTGTGTTGCACTGCCTTTTGAGGACTACTACAACCTGGATGATTATATAGGGGTGGAGAAGGGGCAGTGATGGCTTACTGGATTGCAACTGGAAGGCTTAAACCTCCTTTTTACGTGACTTCAGTATATGCAGTACATGCTAGCCAATGTTTCCACTGTTTTGCACCCCCTAGGCCTCCTTGCACCAAGTTGGCGACTGCGTGCAAATGTGGTCATAACTGCTGGTCATGTCACTTCCTATATTTGGGCACCCCCCCAGGAAATTCAATGGTCGGCTCCTCTGATCGAAGCATCCCAAATTTGCCAGCAGTTCTAGATTGCTTTCTGCCTATGTTCTCGTTATGCAATAATAATGCAAGTAGTGTGTGAGATTCCATACCCTGTATACCGAAATGCAATCTCTTGGATTGGTACTTTAGGCACATCTTGTGGAACACCTCCAAATCTCCTGTGTGACAGAATTATGTGAGTCCCTTCAGATCTCTTGATAGAGTTTTCTCAAACACAATCTTCAAAAGAGTTTTGTGTGCAGGTGAAGATGGAACCAACCACTTCTTCTTGCAATCCTGCTCCTCTGTTAAAAGTCCATGTTCACATTTCTGAAAATGTTGGTTTTCTGTCTATGAGCGAACGTTGGAGCAGTGGTGCATCAATGAGCGCCATTTTTCAATTAGAATTTGCAATTGCTTTTCACCAACCCTGTAATGCTGAGGTGTCCGTGAACTTCTCACGGTCTTTTGCGGTGAAAAACACTTGTTTTTTTTTGCATCTTGCAGCCATATCCCATCCCATCCTCATCCCCCCTCACCACCCCAGATATTAGTTGATAAGTTTGACAAGTGCAATGTTGTGTTTTTTTATAGATTTTACCGCGATGTCCGCGGACACTGGTTGCTGTTCACGGATCCAAGATGGAGGGTGTTTCCAAAAATCTGATGCACTTCACGCTTTTCACCACCCAAACCAGCGGTTTGGGCTGTAGACGTGCGCAAAGTTTTTCTCCATTCAGTCTATGGGAAAAAAAGAAATTTTGGGACCCCCTCTATAACTTTGCCCCCCCCTTGACCAAACCTCACCAAACTTTGTTCAGAGTGGGCCACATACTTTTTCTGCAACGTTTGGTGAGGATTCGTCCAGGGCGAGTGAAGTTATAAGCCGCCCAAAAAGTGCTCTTCCTATGGGTATATCAACTTAACCATAACTACATGGTCGCTACCGCAGGCCATGTAATATATCTATATCTATATCTATATGTATATCTATATCTATATCTATATATATATATATATATATATATCATCACTGATGTCATGAATGAGATGTGTGATGGCATCTTTGATGTCATGGGTGTTAGTCCTTGCAGTGCACACTGGAGGCACGAGTTATGGTTGCTTAGCTTACCTGTAAGCATAACGTCCTTGTAACAATGTTTTTCCATTGAATTTCATAGGTTTTTGATAGTGTAACGTAACCATAACGTCCCTTTAACAATGTTTTTGTTAGTGAATTTCATAGGTTTTTAGTAGGGCACTGTAAGCAGAACATTCCTTTAGCATAGCATTCTCTGTAAAGAGCATAGGTATTTGGTACAGCAACATAACCATAATGTCCCGTTAACAACGGTTTGTTACTGATTCCTTGGCTGCCCTCATGATAAACGTGTGGAAAGGGCAAATTATCTGCTGTATGTATCCATTTGCGCTACCCCTTACTTTTCCGACTACTGTTGGTGTATCGTAGCAATTACAGATGTACATAGTAAATGTTGTTTAGCGTGTCAGTAGCTACAACTAGGGGGTTGTCCTACCCTCTATGAGACAAAAGAATGCAGTATAATTAAAGTGCAGACTGGCTTTTAGAACATTGTGGGTGCTCGTACAGCTGGGGCAACCATTGTTAGAAACAACACTTTTGCTACCGATAAACACATATCTCTTAACATGCTGAAATGTCAGCTTTTTATTATTAATAAGCTGGTGCTTTTTCTTTTTGCAAAATCTTTAAATATTTATATATACATGACAATACATGATGACCATTGTGGTGAACAGGAACATTGTTATGTTGCAAATTCAATGCAACATGTTTACAGATGTCCTAAGGTGTAAACCAACCACTTATACAGTTAACAGATAGCTTGCTAGTAAGTGGAATGTGCCTTGTGGTTAGGTACAGAAAACACAGGATGGAAGTGTAGATTGAAGGAGACGTTGATTGTAGGTCTCCTATACCTGGCTAAAGTCTGACCTCATATTTGGTCGTGTCAGTAGGCTCTCTTTTTGTGTTAATAGTGCATGATAAATCTGTGCCGCACACTACTGCCCGAGATGACTAAAGATGAGGAATATGGACGTTTCCTAGGGAGACAGCACCTAATTGGCGTATGTGCAATCACACTGCAAGTATCCGTAGGACTCCATTTGTATGTCTGCATCTTCAAATGCACTTTTAAGTAGTTGTGGAAGTGCACGTGTTTCCGTTACACACCTAGACCCATGCATAGGTCATCCACTGTTTGCAGGTAACACCACCCCTGTCTCCAGCCCTACGGATTCATGCAGTAGGCTATCACTTTCAAAGAACTGCTGCCGACTTCGCGGGTGGCTCTGCAAACTTACCAATGTGTGGCTAAAGTACTCCTAACTGTATAAAGGCCACTGCTAAACACGGAACAGCAACCTGCGGTGTCACGTGGGCGTGTTAAATGTCACATTACTTTGATTTATCTGCTGCTTGCCTTTCCATGACCCGTGAAACAGATACATTTTGTCTGCACTCAACAGTATGACGGAAAGTATCAAGAGGTCACCTGCCGGTCGTACAGTTGAAGAAAACATGTAACTGCAGGTGGGACAGTTTGTAGTAAGTCTGCAAAATGGCAAAGCTGGTGCACCTTCCTCACACACATACTAGTGCATGTAAAGGCAAGTAAGGAAACAGCAGAATATGCAGAGTGCAAGCAATCGTAGTGGTGGTTAGAAAAGCGCTGTAGCTGAATGGGTTGCACCAATAAATGGCTTCCTGCGGCACGTACTGAAACTCTGTTTCGCGTTGTTGTAAACATTCTTGTATTTCCCAATGTATGTATAACCGCAAATGCTACCCCTATCACTAATGGTGTAGCATAAACTGTTTGTACTGCATGTCACGACAAAGGAAATGAAAGCACAAGAGACCAGTGGGCAGGCTACCGCCCTTCCAACAATTACATAGGGTACTTTCATGTACAGCATTTGCCACATCTGCTGCGGACAACAAGAGGGGCACTCCTGTAGGGCATCAGAGCTGTAAAACAACCTTTGCAAACCATATGCCGTGCTACAGACCCTTACCCGGCAAAGGGCATTTGTATTGTGCATATACTGCAACGCATTACTGTGCAGAGGGAAGGTACTTGGAAGTGCGTGGGAATGGTCCTTACGGGAGCATTACAATGACTGCCTCCTATGTAGCTGAGGGCCACCCAATAATTCCATCTCCCAGCACATCCCCTATAGTATCCATACAGGTGCTGCCCCTTCTGTACTTGACCTTTCCTGCGGTTCCTTCTGTAGCGTGTGTGAGAACACCATAATAAATGAAAATGAACTGGGAACTGAAAAAAGGTAAATAAAGAAAGCACCTTTCACAAATCAACAACTGAATTGCCAATGCACGCATGCAGGGGGGGTTGAGTGGCAGTGTGGTAAACACTGTAGTTAAATCGGTTAGATAGGGGGTAGCGGTACCAAGAGGTTTCTTTATGTGTTGCAGAGTGTTTTCAAGAGAGTCAGTGCGCAACAAGTACTACAAAAAAATATAATTTTTTCAAGAAGGGGACCAAGCCAATTTAGATGAGGTGTGCAGAAATCGGGATGGCTGGCATAGTAAAATGAACGTTGTAGCTGGGGAAAAGTATTTGTGCTGTGAAACGTCATATTCCCATGGCCGAAGTATGCCATAGGCAAATGTCGAACAAAGGCACAAATACACTTCTTTACAATGTACAGCGCTGTCTGCATTCATGGACCAAATAGAAAATGATGCTGCCGTATCGGTGGCTGCATAATGCGATAGAAACGTATGCAAGAGATTGGAAACAAATGCATGAACTGGGCAAGTGCCTCCTTCATCGCAAACGGCACTGAAACTCATGTAATATGTTGTGCAATTTTCCCTCTACAATGAACAATAAGAATAGCAGCATGATTGCGTGTCACCAAAGTGTCACACAGAAAAACCAAAATCAGGCACTTCATTGTAGCTACTCCATAGCACTACACATGCACATTATAGATTGCAAAATGAGTAGCCACTGCACAGTGTTTTCCATTCACTTTCAGTCAATGTATGTCTGAATCCCCTAAAACCTGCACACTGTGCCTCGTGAAACACATAGCCATAATTGCACCCTCAGAATTTCGGTTGACAAGTACACTGTGTAGCACAGTCTGTCCGTACACACCACACCCACAAACTTTATTGCCCAATCCCGTAGCCTCTGCAGGCCCATTTCTATGGCCATCATCTTCAAAAGGGGCATATGTAACACGTGCCACCATGCAACTATCGCAATATTCGCTGACTTTCCGTGCTGTGCGCGCGCAGGAGCTGGGGAATAACTTTCAACCAGGGGAGTGGATGTAGTTAGTTGTGGCGGCTCTTAAAAGAGCTAATGGGGGGCTTTTTTCTTTTTAAAAGTGCTTCCCTAGAATTCATTTTTTGCGGTTTTCATATGTAAATGTGTGTTTTCAAGGTCAGCTCACATTCTTACAATAGGGTCTTCCGTGCAGTTTGTAGATTGTGAAACAACATTTGATTGCCACTGTGCGACAAAGACATGCCATTTGCCTTGAAAAGGTGTATGTATCGCGAACCAATGTTCTCATTGTCACAGGAGAGCATCCCAGCAGCACTCAAAAAGTCACACATGCTTCTGTTGATGAGACCCTTTCCGACCTCTGGCTGGCGACAGGAATCACTGGAATACTGTCACACTATTCTCGGGGGTATACATGAGAAAAGTACCTTGGCAATAGGAAAAATGTGCTGCACTGCTTTCATCATAACCTTCAGTTGACGGAACACACAGGAACAAGGCATGTAACCCAAATGGAAGGCTCTAAAGTTCACAATCACAAAATGTACAGTTGCCAAAGAGGCCACGCGTCAACATTCTACAAGCAGCCCGCTGAAACAGCATGATTCGACAATACACCACAAAGCGTCCACTCCCTCCAAACTGAAATTGCCAGACAAGTCTTCTTGGAGGGCATACACACACAGATCTTCCACAAAGCCATCACCCACGATGAAAACTGTGCGCCTCGCTATGTTTGCCAGCTGTCATACAAAAGTGAATGTTGCCCTTTCCTGTGACGCACACCCAGAGCACCTGATTGGCCAAAGGCCATAGTCCCATTACCATTGGCCACCATGGTAAGAAGCGCAAAATGTGCCACGTACCTTTCCCCCCCAATGACCGTGAGGGCCGCGCCCCGGTGAAGAAGGAGGACTCCTTCTCCCTATTGGTGCTCTTACCTGTGACGTACACCCTGAGCACCTGATTGGCCAAAGGCCATAGTCACATTTCCATTGGTCAGCATGCTGAGAAGCGCCGAATGTGACATTTGCGGGTCCCCAAGTATGTCGAGGGTAAGCATCTGATTGGACAATCCCCACAGTTCCATTTTCGTGGCCGCCACCCACAATATCCATGGATGTGGCTTTCGTGCTGCGTGCGGGCATGGGGGAATAACTTGCAACCAGGCTAGGGGGAGTTCGTGGTAAGGGTCGACTCTTAAAAGAGCCTGAATTGCCAATGGGTGACAACAAAATGCAATTTTCTTGGAAAAACTCTGCATTTCCACAACTAATGAGGTCATTGTTGCAGACAAAAAAGTATACATGCTTCTGTTGATGAGACGCCTTCCTGCGTCTGGCTCGGAACAACATCTGTGAGCAGTGGGTATTATGGACGAGAAAAGCACTTTGGCGGTGGGAAAAACCGTCTTCACCACATCCAGCAATCTCCTCATTCTACGGAACAAATCTAAGCAAGCCAGGTAACCCATATGCATGCCGCCGTAATGGATGACGATAACATCTACTACTGGAAAACTGGCAAGGTCTTTACAAAGTGCGTGCATATCGGCGAAATTGCACTCATACACAGCGTTCCACAATGCGTTCACTCCTTCCAAACCAAAATTACAGTCAAAGTGTCTTTGCAGGGCATAGTTGTGCAGATCTATTACAAAGGGATTACCTACACTCGACACAATGCGTTTCGCCATGTCAGCCACCCTCAGTAAGCAGTATATAATGTACAACAGTTTCACCTCCCCTTTCTATTAACCACACCCACACCTCCTGATTGGCTAATCCCCACACTGCCATGGCAATTGGGCAAAGTGGTGTAAAGGGCAGATTTTGGCATGTGCGCCTCCTAAAGTAGCGCAAAGGCTGCACCCCTGTAAAGCTGGAGCAGTCCTTCTTCCCTTTGCACTTCCCTGCAGCTCTACTTCATTGGGTTACGCGTAAATAGGTACACAAGCATCCACCAATCGCATCAAAGCCGCCATCATCCAACACTGTCACTCCTGTACAACACTTGAAATGTGCCTTTACAAATTTACAGTACAAATGTGCCATTCCAAAGCACGCCCACTACAAAGTTCAATGAAAGTATGCACGATTTCTCCATCCGCATACATCCACATAGCCAGCCAGGATGGGGCACGTACAATCCTGAAAGTACCACATAATCCACTACCTTTTTGTGATAGTGAGGGGGTGGGGGGGTTAAACAATATCAAACTGGGTAGGGGATTCAGTCATCCTTCGTAGATGTATAAAGGTTTTTTTTTTGATGTGCGTGCAAGCAACTTTTTTTGTATAGTCTACTCTCAGCTCTCTGCGTTTGTTACTAACTTTTCTCTCCTTCCCCCCTTTCAATCTGGCTTTCGCCCTAAACACTCCTCTGAGACTGCCCTCACTCAGGTTCTCAACTCCCTCCTCATTGCTCGCTACTCTAAGCAATCCTCTGTCCTTATCCTCCTTGATCTCTCTGCAGCCTTTGACACCGTTGATCACCCCTTACTGCTCAACACTCTTTCTTCTTTAGGTTTCAAAGGCTTCGTCCTCAACTGGCTCTCTTCTTACCTCTCCCACCGCTCTTTTACCGTCTCCTGGAGTGGTCGTACCTCTTCTACTCTTCCCTTGGACTATGGTGTATCCCAAGGCTCTGTCCTTGG
Source organism: Ambystoma mexicanum (assembly GCF_040938575.1). Taxonomy (NCBI): domain Eukaryota; kingdom Metazoa; phylum Chordata; class Amphibia; order Caudata; family Ambystomatidae; genus Ambystoma; species Ambystoma mexicanum. The sequence continues at coordinate 903,969,516 of NC_090924.1, forward strand.
CCCTTTTCTTTTCTCTCTTTACACCTCCCTTCTCGCCCCTATCATCTCTTCCTTCGGTATTTCTCACCAATTCTACGCCGATGACACCCAGCTTTTCCTCTCATTTTCTTCCTTCACTCCTGTCCTCCATCTCAAACTCTCTTCTTGTCTTACTGCCATTAAAAACTGGATGTCATTCCACTTTCTATCTCTCAATACAGACAAGACTGAAGTCTTATTCTTTCCCTTCAACACTATTCCTCCTCCTTCTCCCCCTCCTTCTATTCTCTTTCCTCCCGCTAATCTTCCTCTCTCTGCCCATGCTCGTAATCTAGGCATTTACTTTGACTCCCCCCTCTCCTTCACCCACCATATTTCTCTCACTTCCTGTGCATGTCGCTACCACCTTTTCAATATTCGCAAAGTACGCTCCTCTCTCACCTTCCACGCCACAAAACTTTGAATCTCCTCCCTTTTCTTCTCTTGTCTTTTCTACTGTTCTTCTCTCCTCTTTGGACTCCCTGCTTCTCGTCTTGCCCCCCTGAAATCCCTCTACCACTCTGCCATTCGTATCCTCTGTCTTCTCTCTCCTCATGACTCCATCTCCTCCTCGCTCTCACATTTTGGCTGGCTTTCCTTTCATTCCCAACTCAAATTCCACTTCCTGTCTTGTCTTTAAATCTCTTCATGATCTTGCTCCCCCATATCTCTCCTCTCTCATCTCATTCTACACTCCCTCCCGTTCCCTCCGATCTGCAGATCTCTTCCTTCTCTTTGTTTCCCTTTCCCCATGTGCCTCCTTTTGTTTTCAAGCCTTTCAACTCCTTGCCCCCCTCCACTGCATCTCCCTTCCTCTATCCATTCCATCCCCACCTATTCCTCCTTTCGTGTATCCTTAAAATCTCTTCTTCTCCACTCCCTTCCCTGATACTCTCATTCCCTCCTCCACCTTCCCCTCTCCCTCCTTTTTTTTATCCTCCTCTTCTTACCTCTCTCCCCCTGCTTCGTTTCCTCTTAAGTCCCCTCTCCTCCTCTCTCGCCTTCAGCTTATTCCACTTCCTGTTCCCCACTTCCTTCCCCTCTTCACCCCCTCTTACCTCATTTATCTTCACTGGCAAATTGTTCTAATTGCGTATTACTGGTTTGACTCATATTTTGTAATTGCTTCTACTGTTATTGTATTCTTGTTGTTAGAATGTAAAGCGCTTTGCCGTAAAGCGCGATATAAACACAATAAACAGATAAACACATAAACACATATTGTCTTACCCACTTCCACTCAGAAAGTATTGTGTCACTGTCAACTTAACCACAAAATGTTTACAACAGTACCCATACTGCAAGCATTGTGCACACAGCACACTATCAAAGCACATATAAGCTGCCCTTCAACCATACCCTCTACCATACTGACAGTATGCAAACACTGCACCCAGTGCCCACACTGCGTGTCTTTTCACTGCAGCATCTCCAACGACAGCGCACCGCCATGGAGCTATGCAGCAACAAATTGCAACAGTTACCATAATGTACAAACAGAACACTCTCTCCTGCATCCCTGTGCACTTTCAATCACATACTATGGGCGTACCCAATTCGATTCACAAAGTATTTTCCCACTGCCAACCTACACACATTCTGTTTGCAACATTGGCCTATAACGGCTGATATGTGCTCCACAACCATTCCTTACATGTCACCACCCTCTAACTGATACACCATAAAATATGCATTACTGTCGTGGGTGTCCTCAAGGCCTAGGCTCTTGAGTGCATGCCCTACGGCCTATGGTCTTCGGCCATGCACCCAATAGTCTAGGCCTTGAACACACCCACAGCAACGTAATGCCACCATGCATGTCACCATGTCAGCAACTACGACAATCCACATACACACCACTGCCACCAGCACTCCTACCCAACTGGTATACCGCCATGCCGCTATTCAGCAATACATTGCAACATTTAACATAACGCCCAAGAGGGCAGCTAACATTATGCACAAACGTAACATACATAGGTAGCAGCACTTCACTCCAACTCCACCATACCATAAAACACCCATTCACAAAAACAGGTCGCAATTAGCAGAATCCACAAACATACCACAGCCTCCACCAAACAGCCCTTCACAAAGTATTGTGTCACTAACCACAACATTTTGACAACATTGAGCCTACTTCAACAAATCTGCACAAAGCATATGCCTTGAACATACCCACAGCAATGTAATGCCACAAAGCATATCACCATGTCACCAACTACGACCATCCACATACACACCACTGCCACCAGCACTCCTACCCTGCCACTGCCAATCTACCCACATTCTCTTTGCAACACTAGCCTATAACGGCTGAAATGTGCTCCACAGCTATTCCTTACATGTCACCACCCTCTAACTGATGCACAATAAAAATACATTACTGCCATGGATGTCCTCAAGGCCTAGGCTCTTGAGTGCATGGCCTACGGCCTATGGCCTTTGGCCATGCACCCAATAGTTTAGGCCTTGAACACACCCACATTAACGTAATGCCACCATGTATATCACCATGTCACCAACTAAGACCATCCACACACACACCACTGCCACAAGGACTCCTACCCAACCTGTGCACCGCCATGCAGCCATGCAGCAACAAATTGCAACAGTTAACATAATGTACAAAGAAAACACTCTCTCCTGCATCACTGTGCACTTTCATTCACATACTATGGTTGTACTCACTTCCATTCACAAAGTACTGTGTCACTGCCAACCTACCCACATTCTGTTTGCAACACTGGCCCTACTGCAACCAATCTGCACACACCACGCTATGCAAGCACCATTCTCTACCGAATGCAAAGTCGAACATGTGTTCCTGCGGTGGGTATGTTGCAACCCTACACTCTTGAGTGAATGCCCTACACCCTACGACCTTCGGCCATGTACCCAATAGTCTATTCCTTCCACAGACCCACTGTACCTTCATTCACCCATGTATGCCAGCATGTGCCCAACTCCCGCATTCCATCCACAGCGCACAGCCACCCACGCTCCCACCCAACCTATGTCATGTACAATTCAGTCCCCTTCTGCAATTGACCTGCCACCACTCACCACGAAAATAGGTCACTGCAAACAGCTCGCGGAAGAAGCTATGGGGCCTCCAATCACCACACAACATACTCACCTATGTATGTCACATCAACCACTTCTCACACCCCCACCCGTTCCTTCCCTTATTGCCACCAACACATTCCGTACGGTACATTTTCCAGACCCTTACGCTGTTGTACTGTCCTCCGATACACCATGGCGTCTTTCCCAAAAATTGTTGGCGCACACCACGCTTCCCTCCAGCCAACCACCGGCCACGTCCAAACTTCTCCGACAGCACGCCATACCACAAGCCAATGACACTACTGTCCGCAGAGCGAACTGGGAAATGGATATGCAGAGCGGACCCAGATATCACCATTTTTTGGGATGTGCATTTCACTTTGCAATAAAAGTACTGGTTGGATTTCCACCAAACACACAAAAGCATACTTTCTGACCAAAGCCCCCGCTCCTGCTGCACATTTTGTGAAAATCCGTCCAGCCGTTCGGCCTGTAGCCGTGCGCAAAGTTTTTCTCCATTCAGTCTATGGAAGAAAATACATATTTTGGGACCCCCCCCTATAACTTTGCCCACCCCCCGCACCAAACCTTGCCCAACTTGGCGAAAAAATTCAGAGCCGGCCATATACTTTTTTTGCAAAGTTTGGTGAGGATTTGTCCAGGGGGAGCAAAGTTATAAGCCCCCGAAAAAGTGCTCTTCCTATGAGTTTAGCAACTTAACCATAACTACACGGCTGCTAAGCAACCTTAACTCGCGCCACCACCGTGCACTGCTAAGACTAACACCCAGGAAAGCAAATATGACTTCACAGGTGTCATTAATGACATCACTGCTGACATCACATGTCTAACTCACTCTTTTTAGCTTTACTGATATATCTAGGCCAGTAACAGTCAGGAACTAAAAATTCAAAAAGTACTATATTTGTAGACTTATACTTCAAATATGTTCTTACAGTAATTCACTTAGAGTCTACTCATAGCAAATGAAACATATACATAGGGGAAAACACAGACTTGGAAGACAGCAATGCTTTCTATGTATGAAGATGATTAGTAAAGTTATCAACAGTTTTTTATAGGTCTGCTGTTATTTTATTACTGTACTTTCCCTGGATATGCTCATATTTGTACACATTGCACTTACACTACTTTCCTTATGGTCTAGTCACAATATGTGACAGTTATACATAGGGAAGCAGTAGCTTTGAAGCAGAGCAATCATTTCTGTGCATGAAGTTAATCAGTTAGGTTATGAAGATTGTCAGGGAATACTGCTGTTTTTTTGTTTACTTCATTTTTGCTGTATATGCTCATATTTCTTTGTGTTGTTGTCTGTTTCTGTTTTGTTTGCAATATTGCAATTATGTAGTAACTGGGTTTTATTTGCTACTTACTAAATGTTTCACAGTATGCAAAACAAATAAGAAAGCATTTATCATTTTACTATTCAACATGGCAAGATTATTAATATTGCACCTCCATCATGGCTGCTCCACACAATGCCTATGTTTCTACATGAGTATCTTTGTATACTAAAGAACTTCATAATAGAATGCTATTTGTAACACTGCATTGCTTAATGCACTACGTAACTCATGATATTTATTCCAATGACCCTTGGCACTTTTATATCAACATTACAATGAGAACCCCTTGTACAGACTTTTCATGAAAAGTAAATACACATGTGATGTCATCAGTGATGTCATCAATGACATTTGTGATGTCATCTTTGATGTCCTGGGTGTTAGTC